>NC_066622.1:75213566-75533209 GCF_025201925.1 Gopherus flavomarginatus | reverse complement strand
AGGAGTAGCGCTAAAATCGGTATTACCATATCGGATTAGGGTTAGTGTGGCCGCAAATTGACAGTATTGGCCTCTGGGCGGTATCACACAGTGCACCACTGTGACCGCTCTGGACAGCAATCTGAACTCAGATGCAGTGGCCAGGTAAACAGGAAAAGCCCCGTGAACTTTTGAATTACATTTCCTGTTTGCCCAGCGTGGAGCTCTGATCAGCACGGGTTCCGATGCAGTCCCAAATCCAAAAAGAGCTCCAGCATGGGCCGTACGGGAGATACTGGATCTGATCGCTGTATAGGGAGACAAATCTGTTCTATCAGAGCTCCGTTACAGAAGATGAAATGCCAAAGCGCTTGAAAAAAAATCTCCAGGCTACACAGTGCTGCGTGACAAGCGTAACGGAAAGCCAAAGAATCAAATGGACGCTCAGGGAGGGAGGAGGTACTGAGGACTCCAGCTATCCCACAGTCCACAGCAGTCTCTGAAAAGTATTTGCATTCTTGGCTGAGTTCCCAGTGCCTGTAGCTTCAAACACATTGTCCAGTGTGGTTCAGGGTGTAGCTCGTCAATTTACTCCCTCCCCCCACCACGTGAAAGAAAAGGGAAAGAAATCATTTCTTGACTTTTTTCAATGTCACCCTATGTCTACTGAATGCTGGTGGTAGACGCGATGCTGCAGCAGTGAAGAGCAGTATCTGCTCCTCTCCCCTCCCTGGTGGCTGATGGTACAATATGACTGATATCTGTTGTCACCATCAGCCCGTGAGTGCTCCTGGCTTACCTCAGGTGAGGTCGGCCGGGGGCGCCTGGGTAAAAATAGGAATGATTCCTGGTCATTCCCAGTAGATGATACAGAATGGCTGGTAACTGTTCTCATCATAGCAACTAGGGGCTGAGCTCCATCAGCCCCCTCCCTTTCCTGTGTAAAGAAAAGATTCTGTCCTGCCTGGACTGTCATAGCAGTGGGAGGCTGCCTCCCCCTCATTTTATCTCACTAACAAGTCAGTGTTTCTTATTCCTGCATTCTTTATAACTTCATGACACAAATGGGGGGGACACTGCCACAGTAGCCCAAGAAGGTTGGAGGAGGAGGGAAGCAACAGGTGGGGTTGTTGCAGGGGCACCCCCCGTGAATGGCATGTAGCTCATCATTTCTGCGGGATCTGACACCGAGCAGCTGTGCTCTCTGATACACTGGTTCTCTAGCACACTTGCCCCATATTCTAGGCAGGACTGACTATTTTTATAAACCAAAAAGGAGGAATTGACTTGGGGAGTCATTCCCAGTTTTACCTTTGCGCCCCCAGCCGACCTCAGCCAGGGGTACCCATGATAGCAGCAGACAGTACAGAATGACAGATAACCGTCATCTTACTGCCAATTTACAATGGCAACAGACAGTTCAGAACAACTGATAACCATCTCTGCTATCATGCAAAAGCAAACAAATGCTGCTGTGTAGCGCTGCAGTAACGCCTCTGTTAGCAGCAGCCAGTAGACATACGGTGACAGTAAAAAAAAAGCTGAATGGGCTCCATGGTTGCCATGCTATGGCATCTGCCAGGGCAATCAAGGGAAAAAGGGCGCGAAATGCTTGTTTGCCATTGTTTTCCCTGAGGAAGGAATGAGTGACGACATTTACCCAGAGCCACCCGCGACAATGATTTTTGCCCCATCAGGCACTGGGATCTCAACCCAGAATTCCAAGGTCCGGGGGAGACTGCGGGAACTATGGGATAGCTACAGAATAGCTACCCACAGTGAAACGCTCCAAAAATCGACGCTAGCCTCGGACCATGGACGCACACCGCCGAATTAATGTGCTTAGTGTGGCCGCATGCACTCGACTTTATACAATCTGTTTTATAAAACCGGTTTATGTAAAATTGGAATAATCCCTTAGTGTAGACGTACCCTTAGTCTCCAGTTCCTTTGTTTCTGATAAGTCAGTTTGCAGTAATGCAGCAGTAAAGACATAGCAGAAAACGTCATTTGGTGGAAAGAAAGTGTGGGTATAATGTGAGGGTTGTACTGATTCAGAGGTGATTGTATGCATGGTGGAAAAAACATCAGAGGACACATGAAAAATGCAAGAGATGCCTGCCCACACTCAGCAAATATCTATATTGGGGAAATAATTCTCATTCAAAATTCTGTTATACACTAGAAATGGTGCAGCTGTGCTGCTGTAGTATAGACACTACGGAGATGGAAGAGGTTCTTTTATCACTATAGTAAATTCATATCCAAGAGGCTAGGTCAATGGAAAAATTCTTCTGTTGATTAGTGCTGTCTATACTGGGGCTTAGGGCAACTTAACTAAGTTTCTCTAGAGTGAATTTTTTCACTCCCCTGAGCTACATAGCTAGATCAACCTAACTTTGTAGTGTAGACCAGCCCTGAGTAGGGAATCTAAAGTCAGTTTTAACTAACCAAAACAAGAGGCCTTTGCTGTGTCTGGCATGCTACAGACCATAGGACCGTATGATGCAAGTTTAAGACATTCATGGTGACAAACATATTACTATTTAAATAAAGATTCAAATGAAGTCAGCATCCAGCCCCCTGCTATGCAGTTTGGGGGAGATGGGAATAAAGGTAATTGTGCCATTATGGTGCTATTATTGGAAGGGTATATGATCAAATTGGCTACTTGTCTCTGAAAAAGAGGAAATTGTTGCACTTGGTTTCAGGGTCTGTCCTTGTTTCCAATTTACTACATACATAAAAAAGCCACTGCGTTTTATGCCGTTTTCCTAATTCCTGCATATGGTAGCAACATAAAGGTACCACCAGACAGCTAAGCAAATGAAACTGCCACATGCCTCAAGAATTGCACTACTCTCACCCCACACCTGGTGATTGCCACCCTTTTGTTTCCCCTGACCCTGGTGAACAAATTCTCCCCACCACAGTTTCCAAAGCCTTTTTGTGCACCTCTCCCTAACCCTGACATCCCACCAAAACCATCCCATGCTGCCCTACTTCCCTGCTACTGTGGTCCTGGCTTTTCCACTTTGAAAATGTGGGCACCCTATACATAATGTGTGAACACAAAAATAACAAAGCAACTGTCCTTTAATTGTTTCTGGAATACATATTGACTAGGATTCCTCCCCTACAACTAGTGCTCCTGAATACTGTGGTCTAAGCTGCTAAAAAGCACCAGTCAGGTCACTGGCACTAATAGCCAGAAAACTTCTCTTTTTACAGTGCGCATCTGACCACAGAAGAGGTTACTTTCTAAGAATGGAAAGCGAAGCTAGACTGAGTGTCACATGACTGTTCTGCAGCAGTCAGTCATGCCCTGTGACAAACCCCACAGCAGAAATTGCTTAGTCACCAGTGCAATTTTTGTGCTGGGCCAAGGAACAATCTGTATGGCACAGCTGGTTCTAAAGTTCCTAGTCCCTTCTAATAGTATTGCCTTTTTAATTTTTTTGGGACACAAAATGAGGTGCCACAAGAGAATATAATTAATTCACTATTATATGATAGAGTGGTTCATAATTTATCAGAATATATGGCACTAAAATAATATTCTGGATTATGGAAAAGAAAGCCGTTTAGGAGCCGGGTCCAATATATTCCTGTTTGGTATCCATAAACGATGTGCAGAGTTGAACAGCTGAATACAGTTTTCAGGTCCCGCATAAATACATTCATGCTGGAGGACCCAATAAGCTAATACATTTAAGTAAAGAAGAGGAGTACATTACAGGAGACAATGTATTAGTGAGTGAATACCAAATACACAGATCAAAGGAGTTAACAACAATTGGGGAGAGAGATAGAGGGATGGGAGGAGGAAATCAATGTTTTGAAATATTCATTAGATATGAACAGATGTCTTGTTAAATACAAAATGGATTGTGGCATAAATTGTATAATAGTTCATTATTTACAGCCACAAGTCCACTACTTAAAGAAACAATCACCCATTATGAACAAACCTAATCCACCTACCTGAAATCAGGCTTTTTAAAAAAAAAAAGTTTTAGTTATGACTTGGTTTAATTTTTAGAAATTAGAGACTGCAAGAAATAACCGCCCCACCCATAGAAAATGGTGGTGAATCACTGCTCTTTCAGGAACAACATAAAGACCAAAGCTGAAGCAAGACTGCATCCTCTTCCCTTTTGTGTCAGCATTCTATTAAGGGTATAAAAACCATGCATCCATCCCTCAGTTCCTCTCTAGCTACAGACACATCCCTTAAGCCTTCAAAGTATTGTGGCAACAGGGTCACTGTGGATCTGCAGAGATGATGTATTTGGAAAACAAAGCTTACTTTGGTAGGTATCTTCCTATGCCTTCATAACATTGTCTCCTCGAGATTTTAGCTGTTGTCACAACCACCTCTCCCCATTCCCTTCTCTCTAAATTGGCTTTCCTCCACTGTCTGCACCATTCAGCCAGCTCCTCCAGCCATATTTCTTAACTAACGCCACTTTGTGGGGATCCAGGCACCAGTCTCTGTCGGAATGCACGTGTCTGTGTCAATGCATGGGGTTGGTTGAGAGTGATTGTAAAGTTGTTATGCAAATTTACCAGCTCTTGGAAAAACTCTATTGACCCGTTACTATGATGATCTAGAAAAATATTAAGTGAGGTACTTGCCCATTAAAAAAAAAGAAAGCAAGTGGGTAGAATTCATATGTATTTCCACCAAACAGCTTGGCTAAGCTGGAGATAGGGCTGAACACACATATCAATAATTTATGGCTAAAAAATGTAAGAACTTTGCCGATACCACTTACTGAGAGTTAGAAACCCAGGAAATGCAGACTTGAGGACAAACTAAAAAGAAAGCCAAGCATAACACTGCAGCTAGGGTACTCAAACTGCCAGAACTCTGCTAAGGACATGCTGAATTGTCCCAGTTTAACTAACTGTGATTTTAAACCAATTTCATGAAACTGGTGCAAAAAGTATCCATTCCTATTTCAGTTTAATCCAGGCTTCTTTCATTTTTTGTTTAAATCTATTAGGAACAGGATTAAATTAAACCAAAAAAAGTCATTCCTAAAACTAAAGCAGAATGTCCCCCACACAGGGCATTGCACCAGTTTAAATAAACTTGCACCAATGCACATGTAGGGAAAGGTTGTACTCACAATAGCACCAGTGGGTGGTAATTGTGGGACCAGGAGAAAGATAGTTCAGGGATTCCAGCTGGGGAGCCAGAATGGCTGCAGGAGTCACCAGTGCTAAGGGAGCCCTGTAGCACTTTGAAATTATATAGGCAACCTGAGCTGGAGGAAGCTTAGGTGCCCTTAGCACTATAGGATCATTGGGGGCCGAAGGAAGCTGGACTCCCTCTGCTTATACTAGGCTTTATAAAGGGCAGCATCACTTCTGGTGGTGGCTTCAGGATCCCAATTATTCACATGTATAAAGTCAATCCCAAAGGTCCTTAGTCTTCCACAAACAATAAGAAAATAAAAGGGGTGGGGTAAAACTCCATTATGAGAGAGAGCTTCGGAACCTTAGGGAAGGGGATGGTAGCCAACCTAGGACACATGAGTGAGCTTGTACTTACTTTTACTTTTGTATTTTTCTTTGCTTGATGAATCCTTTCTCTTCTTTTTCCTTTTTGGTGGGGTTTTCATCTCCCTTGAGGTTTTTCTCTGTGCCTCAGGGAATAAGTCCTGGTCTAACATAGGTAAACACTGCTATGCTTTAACTCCTGCACCAGTCTGTTTTACTAAGGCTTTAGGGTGGCTAAATTGGTGGGACTTTATCCCGTGTAGGAGCCTACTGTAGAGCCTTTTATGGGGAGAGGTATTTTGCATTTTCTGCTTTAAAAGGGAGTAAGAGGTTCTGATAAAAGCACAATCTAAAAACATTCAAATTACATTCAATCTAAAAACATTTAAATTACTGACTGTTAATAAAAATATAACTGCCCTTGCAAATCTAAGGCTCATAGGAAAGTTGGTTCAGATAAAGAGCCCAGTTTCCCTAATTCACTAAAATGAAGTAATGAAATCTGAGTGATGTAAAAAATGTGTATAGCAGTTTGCACCTGAAATGGCAGTCAGTAAACATGAATAAAAGTATTAACTCCTGCTGTATTGTTGGTGTTTTTCTGTCTCTCATTTCTATTTGAATTCTATGCAGCTCTAATCATACTCAGGGCTTTACAAACATTCACTAATTAATCCTCACATCACCCTCTTGAGATAATATATTCCCATTTTACAGACAGGGAAAACTGAAGAAGAGAGCTTAAGTAGCTTCCCCAAGGTTACAGAGAGGATTGTTATAAAAGGCAGGGCTGGAACTTGGGATTTCCAGACTTCCAGTCTTGTGTTTAGACCACATCTAATCATCTGTTACTATTTTTTCTATTGTATTTTTGGATACTATTTATAAGGTATTTATTTTCAGTGCCAATGGATCCAAGTGCACATAGGATAGCAGTTAGATTTATATCAGGTAGAGTTGCTAATGGCCTCTAATTGAGGTGCAACTAACATTTAAGAGCAAGGTACTAGAATATGTCCCCCAGTTAACAAATGAGGAAAAATGTGGCATGAGTACACTTTTGGGACTGAGACCACTGAAAGGCCATATAGAGCCAGACCACTGAAGGAGATATAGTCTTCTAGCCTACTGAGGCAAGGCCTTCATAAACTTCCTAGCATGTGAGGGAGGGCAGCATTTTCTGTTTGGTAGGATTACTGATTATGCTGGGAGGGTTAACACTTCCTTTTCCCTACTACATGCCTCTGCAGGGTGCTGCTTTAAAGGGGTTGAAACTTCAGCAAGCCTTGCCCCTACTTTGTACTATGCTAAGGGCCTGTAAAGGGTTAATTCTGAGGTGGCTCCCCTACATGGAATAGTATTTGAATGAATGGCTTTCACTTAACTATATTCATCCCAGCTGCCCACCCAGTTACTACACTTATTCTCCTACTAGCCAGTGGTTTCCACCTGAAAGACTACTAGGGCACGTTGGCCCCAGCCAACAAACACTGAGGCATGTAACTGTACTCATGTGAGTTCTATTGGTTTTGATGAGACTCTTCCCATGAGTAGAGTTATATGTGTGCATCAATGTTTGCAGGGTTGAGGCACTGGACTCTAAAGGGGTTAGGAAGGGCTCTCCCCAAATCCTATGGTATTCTGAGGAGAAAAATGAGGCTTTTCAGGTCATCTCTTGCATTTTTATTTGATTCAGCTGTGTTGCTATGGATGTCTTTTACAACAGGGGGAAGTCTATACACAACCCCTAGACTAGAGACACTAATGAAACCTGCAGACAGATCGGAGAAGGTAGCGGTTATGATTCCAGTTCAAAACATTTCCTTTTAATCAATAGGGATAAGTCCCTGGCATTGTGTGAAAAATAGGGGGTGTATAACAAAAATTAAAGGGAGACATGTGACCTTTGAAGATTTACGTCCTGATCATGAAAACACTTACATATGCAGAATTACACATGAGAGAGGCCTCACTGAATTGTGTGTTGCCAGATGAGTGCTGTTGATTGTAAGCTTCTGGGGGTGCCTTAAATACATCACCCTTAAATCAGGCTACCAAGTATTGTATCGGAACAAAGGATGCTGTGTCACAGCACTCCATGCAGGAGCCATTAAGTTGGTCTCAGAAGTTTCAGACTTTTCATTTGTCTAAAGTTTTTTCAGGAAGTTGTAAGAGGGTCACGTGCCTCAGACAAACTCCATGGGGTAAATGAATCTGTAATACAACTCCAATGAAATTCCACCATAGCTGAATAAGCCTCCACAGGTTTTACTTACTGTTTTACTTACTGAGGTGATCTGCATCATAGTAGCATACAATACGATTGCCCCTGCCAAATGGATTTCTAGTCCCTTGTCTTGGAGCTTGATCCTGCCAGATCAGTGGTCCTCAATCTTTTCATCTGACGGGCGCCAGACAAAGGACCGTGGCATTTTGGCAGATGCTCAACCGCCGGCCAGGACGTGGGTGCATTTAGATGCCCCCATAGGCACCATATTGGGGACCCCAGTGCCAGATGCATAGTCCTGCAAGATGTTGTATGTTCTTGTGATAAACACTCCCACTGAAATTAGGAGATGTTGAGGGTGCTTAGCACCTTGCGGAACTAAGATAAGGTTCCCCAGACCTACATCAGGGCTTGTCATGGCTGGAAATGCTGCAAGAAAGCTTTATGTGAGAAACTGCTTTAGCCAAGGATTTCAGCCTATTAGACTCTAAGAAGCATGTTATACTTGTATTTATATGTAATAATTTATTTCCATTGTTATCCTTACTCAGTAGCTCTTAAATCTTAGTCTTCTACAGTAAACTTATTGTTTTCCTATAACTCCATAGTGGGTGGTATAAAGGACCTGATTCTGAGTTGTACGAGTCAAGCTGTGTGTATACTGGGATTAGCGAACCTGATAGTTGCGGTGAGTGTGTAGTGACAGAGGCTGGACACTACAGGACGTCTGTTCAGAGTTGCTCAGGAACTGCAGGACACCAAATGTTAACCTGCAAGGCAAAGTAAAGGCAAGCAGAATGCTGAGGAGATTGTTTGGGTGGCTAAGAGACTGGGAGTTTCAGGGGGTTGACTCCTAGTTTAGCACCAGCAAGACTTGGTCGTGCTGAGGCAGGAAGTAACACAGTCACTCACAGTCCTGGGCACTCCAAGAATGTGACCACTAGGACAATACAATTTATAAGTACAGGAAATCAAGGACCATCAGATAAGAATAAATAATGTTTTATGTCCAGAAAGGCAGGGCTGAAAGAGAGAGAGAGAGAGAGAGAGAAACTGGCAGAAAACAGGGACAAAAGTCAAAAAGCAGGGGAATCAGGGAATAAATTAAATGAGTAACTACCCAATAACCCAGCAATAGTTAAACACTTCCTCCCTTCATTACTCAAAATCCCACAACTCAGGAATGACAAGAATGGCCCCAGAGCATCTCACAAGCCGTAGCTGAAGAGTGGAGGTGTAGGTCAATGAGCTGGCTGGTGCTGTTACTTTGCTTTGTCCCAGGGTAAGGTTAGGGACTGCAGATGTTAGTGTGGATGCTGACCAAGGGGAGTTCCGGGTTCGATGACTGGAATTGATGTTAGAGAGATCAGACACATGTCCAGGATGAAGAACAAACTAGTTATTATTGTTTACAGCTGTCTTATGCCTCTGGAAGGGTCCTGGAACCAGCTTTACAACAACAGAAACAATAACAACAAAAGCTCACCCACAGTTACAGCTGCCATCTGACTCTACCAAAACCTGTGGCCAGCCTCCTCGAGAGCCTTTCCCTCCTGGTTACCACTGCCAACCACCACCAGCTCCCTTCTGCCTCCCTGCAGAGTCTTGGAGCTAGCAATTCAAAAACCCTTCAGTTCGGCCAACCAGGGCCATGGCTTCTGGAAGGGGAAACCCTCCCACTTTGATTGCTGAGTCCGCTTTGGGTCTTTTTACATACAAGCAGGAGACTTCCTGCAAAGTCCATCTCCATACCACAGGAGTCAGACTGTGCTTATTACTGCATGGGACTGGGATCTAGCTGTCCCCTTTCTCCCAAACAAAATTTTAGGTATCTGCACCAGGTTCCGATGCTAAGAATTATGCTGTACCAATCGGCACCTACAGCTAATATGCAGCTGCACATTTCCACAATGGTGTGTGGCTTGATCCAATTTAACTCCAGGTTTGAAGTGGGCTGTGTCAGTGTAACAGATGTCATGCGGTCTGGAATAAGGGTTTTTTAAACTTTCTAATGCACATACTACTGACTGAGGCTTAGTTTACACTACAACATTTTGCTGTCATAGCTATGTTGAGTAGGAGTGTAAAAAAATCCCCACACCCGCTAGCCAACATAGGTATGCTGGCAAAACACCTGGTGTAGATGCAACTATACTGACAAAAGGAGCACTTCTGTTGGTTTAGTTAATGTCATTCGAGGAGGCAGCATAACTATTCCAGCAGAACTCCTGTTGACTTATTCTGTCTCTCCACTGGGGGGCTCTGCCAGCACAGCTATACCAGCAAAGGCTGTGTAGTGTAGACCAGCGTTTTTCAAACTTCGGGTCCCAACCCAGTACTGGCTCGTGGCATGTCAGGCACTGGGTTGCTCTGGTCAGCACCGCCGACCGGGACGTTAAAAGTCCCATCGACAGTGCTGCCCAGCTAAGTCAGGCTAGTGCCTACTTGCTCCAACACCGCGCTGTGCCCCGGAAGTGGCCAGTAATGGGTCCAGCTTCTAGGCACGGGGGCCACAGGCCTCCCTGTGCTGCCCCACGCCCTAAGCACTGGGAACTGGCCAATGGAAACAGGGAGAGTGGGGGGCAGTGCCTGCAGGTGAGAGTCACGCGCCGCTACCTAGGAGCCGGACCTGCTGCTGGCTGCTTCTGGGGCGCAGCATCGTCCGTGGTGCCAGGACAGGCGGGAAGCCCGCCTCTGCACCCCGGCTGCACTGCTATCCGGGAGGCACAGGAGGTAAGTCTGTGCCCCAACCCCACGCCCCAATCCCCTGCCCCAGCCCTGAGCCCTCCCAAACCTGGAACTCCTTCCTGCACCCCAAACCCCTCATCCCCAGCCCCACCTCAGAGCCTACCTAGAGCCCTGACCCCCTCCCAGACCTCAGAACCCTGCCCAAGCCCTGAGTCCCCCTCCAAACCCAGAACACCTTCCTGCACCCCAAACCTCTCATCCCTGGCCCCCACCCCAGAGCCTGCAACCCAAGCCCAGAGCCCTGACCCCTCCTGCACCCCAACCCCTTACTCCAGCCCAGAACCCCCTCCCATACCCTGAACCCCTCATTCCTGGCCCCACCCCACAGCCCTCAACCCCATACTCCAACCCTCTGCCCCAGCCCTGAGCCCCTCCCATGCCCAAACACCTCATACCCAGCTCTGTTGGGTCACAATCATCAACAATTTTATTTAACTGGATCTCCAGAAAAAAAGTTTTAAAACCACTGGTGTAGACAAGCCCTAGACTGTTATGATGGTGGTCAATATAGAAATGTAGATCCCAGTAATTGAAAATGGTTACTTCTTGATTGAAGGAATTGATAAATTACTGTTTCTTTAACAAATGCAGTTACATGTTGTGGCTTGTTCTGACAGTTCATCTCAGAAGTAGCAAAAATGTTGAATTGGCTGCCTTCCTAGAAAAGGCCAGAACAAACGCCTCAGGTAATGGGGATTAGGGTGGAATGCGGTTTGGAAGGAGAATTTCTACTCACCCACTCAAAAGGATATTCTTTTCCCTCTCACGTAAGAAGTGTGTTGTTGTAATGGTTGGGAAAGAAATGAAAGTAGTACAAGTACAAAGATACTGAAACTAGCAAGTATAAACTTTGACTTAAGTTTGTGATGGCTGTTCTCAGTGACTGCTATTCTAGTCATTACAGGATTATAGCAAATAACATTGCTTGCTAGTTTTCTTTCAACTGCAGCTTTAGTCAGCTTTTCACTTTGTTGTAGGCAAAAGTAACAACTCTTGTATAGTTGGAGTGGGCTACATCCTTTTTGACAATTGCACAGACTGTAACCCTAAAACTCCTGCTGCATTTTAGAGGTTTTTTTGGTTAAATCCAGTGACACTTCTGGAATATCTACGGGTAAGTGCACCCTTAATTCATTTTCCAGTAGGATGGATTTCAAATCTGTGTTACAAACTTGCAGTGCAGTGTTGTGCTGCTATGACACACAGACAAGCTTAATGCTCTAGTAATTTTAATTTATCAAGAATATTTCTGTTGGCAGGATTCTGGATGTTCTTGTCATCATTCATAGAAAACGCACACCTGTTGTCTAGCTGGAATCCATTAATCAGCTTCTAATAGCAGAGTAAAATATCTGTCTTTCAAACTTTAGTTCTTACATTTACCAATATTTTAAAGCATCCGAATGGATCATGGCAAAACATCAGGCTTATATTTTTGCACATAGCTACCATTTCATACATCCAACATTTTGACCAGGGTTCCTTCAGGGTAAAAGGCAGAATACCGAAGAGTAATGCATATTCTACACCTCCTCTAGATCTTAAGATGCTCATAGATTTTAAAGGCCAGAAGACATGAGTATGACCATCTAGTCTTACCTTGTGCATAACAGGCCCTATGTCATCTGTCTGACCTGGGCACACAGGAGGAATTGTGGGACAGCAGTGGATGACTATCAACACTCAAGTGACCTAGGGTTTGGCTACACTTGCAGGTGTGCAGCGCTGGGAGTTAAAGCTGTCTTCATACAGCTGTGCAGGGAAAGTGCTGCAGTGTGGCCACATTTGCAGCATTTGCAGTGGTGTTGGGAGTGGTGCATTATGGGCAGCTATCCCACAGAGCACCTCTTCCCATTCTGGCCCCGCGGGAAGGGGGCGGGTCATTCTGCTTCCTGTCCCAATGCCCCATGATGCATCGTTTCACATCCCAGCAATCCCTGTGTTTCTGTCCACGTTTGGCGCCATCTTGACTCTCTCAACGGTTTCTGTGCAGCGCGATTTCTGTGGGAAATGGAGCCCGAACTGCTGAGGAGTATGCTGATGAGTGTGGCCACCACATCACATTTGGCAGTTGAGCTATTCCTTAAGATCCAAAGTGATGAGGAGTCCGACGATGATAGCGAGTCGCATGACACGTACGACACGAAATTGCTTGTGGCATTCACGGAAATGCTCAGCACCGTGGAACGCCGCTTTGGGGCTCGAGAAACAAGCACTGAGTGGTGGGAATCATATCGTCATGGAAGTCTGGGATGACGGGCAGTGGCTGCAGAACTTTCGGATGAGAAAAGCCACTTCCATGGGATTGTGTGAGGAACTTGCCCCCACCCTGCGGCACAAGGACACGAGATTGAGCGCTGCCCTGCTGGTGGAGAAGCAGGTGGCTATTGCAGTCTGGAAGCTGGCAACTCCAGACAGCTACCGATCGGTCAGGAACCAGTTTGGAGTGGGAAAGTTGACCGTTGGAATCTTGTTGATGCAAGTTTGCAGGGCCATTAATCACATCCTGCTAAGAAGAACCATGACTATGGGGAACCTGCAAGACATTGTAGATGGCTTTGCACAAATGGGTTTCCCAACTGTGGAGGGGCGACAGATGGGACGCATATTCCTATTCTGGCACCACCCCACCTAGCATCCGAGTATGTTAATCAGAAGAGGTATTTCTCCATGGTTCTCCAGGCGCTTCTGGGCATTTCATTGACATTAACACAGGCTGGCCCAGAAAGGTGCATGATGCATGCATCTTTCTGAACACTGGCCTCTTCAGGAAGCTGCAGGCCGGGACTCTTTTCCCAGATCAGAAGATCACAGCAGGGGATGTCGAAATGCCCATTGTGACCCTTGGAGACCCCCGCTTACCCGTTAATGCCGTGGCTCATAAAACCATATACAGGGAACCTTGACAGGAGCAAGGACCGGTTCAACTCAGGCTGAGCCGGTGTCGAATGACCGTGGAGTGTGCTTTTGGCCATTTAAAGGGGCACTGGCGATCTCTGTATGGGAAGCTAGACTTGGGGGAAAGTAGCATCCCTGTAGTTATATCCGCGTGCTGTACCCTCCATAATATTTGTGAAAGGAAGGGTGAAAGATTCAGTCAGGCATGGACCTCTGAGGTTCAATGCCTAGAGGCTGAATTTGCACAGCCAGAGAGCAGGGCTACTAGAGAGGCCCAGCACAGGGCTGCAAGGATTAGGGATGCCTTGAGGGAGGAATTTGAGGCTGAAAACCAACAGTAATGTTTGGTGCCTTGCATGGGAGTGAAGTGCAGTGGTTACAATGTTAGTAGGAATCTGTGTTTCCTAAGCTGATTTGCAGTGCCTGTTTCTTTCCTGGACTAAGGTATCTTTGACTTTCTGTAACAGACTGTAAAGACTGTTTTCAAAGCCAAGAATTCATTCATTGAAAAGAAAATTACTTTATTGACAGACACGAAACTTTTTTGGAACCTAAAAGGGCAGGGGGGTGGGTGGGGAACTGTACAGTCACAGGTTTGAATATGTCCTGTCTGGAGTGCTGTGCAATGACTGCTGCACTTCAGGATGGCTATACTGCATGGTGATGGGGGTTGAGTGCAGAGGGTAAGGGTCGTAGTTCTCAGGGCTGGTTGGTGAACGTACAGGTGTTGGGGGCAGCTGGTGGTGGTAAGAACCTGGATGCTGGGGAAGGGGGCTTTGAGCTGACATTGGGGCACAAGGGAAAGAGCTTTGGGACGGGGGGGGCGGGTGCACGGCAGTGCTCTTCCTGCATGGCTACGAGTGCCTGGATAGAGTCCGCTTGGCGCGCCAGGATGCTTATCAGCTGCTTTGTGTTTTCTTCCTGTCCGCTGCGTTTCTCTGGTGGACCCTGCTTTCCCTTTCCCTCCAGTCCTGCACTTTTTGATTCTCTGTGACAGAGTGATCCATAACTGCTTGCAGCATGTCTTCTTTGCTTTTTCGCAGCTTCTTCGGGAGGTTTTGTAGTCTTTGAGACGTTGATAACACGGGCAGCCGAGATCTCAAGGTTGCTTCTGTAAAGGCAAAAAATGCAACACTTAACAGAGGCAGCATTGTTTATACCAGATAGTTATTCCCACACAGTTAAGGAGTGTAACAGTTTTCACAATAGCATAATTTTCCCATCCCAAAGAGAGTGCACATAACCCACGGGAGCCCCAAAATGGTGAGTAAGGGGGACTGATTGTTTCAGGGCTCTACTGTCCTCAGGGTTTCTGTGCATTGGGGAAAGCAAACAGCTGCAGGGGGCACCTACACTGAATACTATCCCAACATTTTCCACAGGAGTTGATCCTGGAAGATATCTCGCTGCTGCGGGTCACCTGGGAAGGGGGAATGATTGGTTCAGGGCTGTACTGGGGTTTCTGTGCATTGGGGAAAGCAAACAGCTGCTGGGGGCACCTACACTGAACACTATCCCAACATCTTTCACAGGAGCTGATCCTAGAAGATATCTCGCTGCTGCGGGTCACTTGGGAAGCGCGGGTGGGTCTTCTACAGCAATGCGGATTCCGCCCAGGCCCCTATGCAGCTTGCCTGTGTGCAGCAATGGTCCCCCCACCCCTCGTGGCACAGTGGCGTGGATGTGTTAGCCTGACTGGGACAAGGACCACAGTGGCTCTCCCAATAAACTTGCGCAAGTGCATTGCCCACGCTCTGGCAGAAACTTTTGAAGAGATTACCTAGGCCAATTACCGCATCAATGGGCTATTCCACATCTAGGCATGCATGCATGCAGCCCTAACCCTCCCTTCTCTCCTGAAAAATTTACATCATGAAAATAAAAGCCGCTTACCGGGAACCCGCTCCTCTGTTTGTCCTCCACCAAGTACTGGATGCTGCGACTGGCTACCTTCCTCCTGGCTTGAGAAGAGCTCCTGGCTGCATGCCTCCAGGGACTCCAGAGTGTCTCCCCCCACCACAGTACCCTCACTCTTGCTTTCCTCCTCCTCCCCCTGCTCTAAAGTGTCCATCGTGGTCCTTGGAGTGGTGGTGGGGTCACCCCCAAGTATCGCGTCCAGCTCTTTGTAAAAACAGCAGGTCGTGGGGGCAGTGCCGGAGTGGCGGTTTCCCTCGCGGGCTTTGCAATAGGCACTCTGCAGCTCCTTCACTTTAACCCTGCACTGCAGCTCCTCCCGGTCATGGTCCCTTTCCAGCATGGCCCTTGATATCTGCCCATAGGTATCGTAATTCCTACGGCTGGAGCGCAGCTAGGACTGCACAGCTTCCTCCCCACAAACACTGATGAGGTCCAGCAACTCGCCATTGCTCCATGCTGGGGCTTGTTGGCCACATGGAGCCATGGTCACCTGGAAAGATTCACTGATTGCACTCCACACCTGGCTGAGCAAACAGGAAGGGGATTTTTAAAATTCTTGGGGCATTTAAAGGGCCAGTCACCTGAGGCCAGGGCAATAGAGTTCGAACTGATGAGCAGAGTGGCTGAACAGGCATTCTGGGATACCTCCGAATACCTCTGGAGGCCAACAACTGTCTACATATGGGAGTTATACTGGTATAGCTGTAGGGGAAAGTTAATTCACTATAACTATGCCAGTCATTTCCCTTTGTAGACAACCTAGCTCTGCAGTGAAGACATGCCCTAAGAGAAGCAGAGTATGCCTACCCTGGAGTGGGAAGATATAATTTCCAGCTTGAATAGACATACTTGCGTAGCTCTGATCCAGCTAGTGCACTAAAAATAGCAGCAAGCTGCCCCAGGATCCAACATTGGATCTAAACACAGATATAAAGGTTTTATAGTTAGCAACTGAGATCAAGAGGGGCCAGCCCACATTCAAATGAATGAAAAATCTAGCAACACAAAGTAATATTTTACTGCTTTTTTTATTCAAGATGAATGGCCAATGCATTCTTCTTTGAAAGAAGTCTATTCTGTATGCACAGTAACTGCATTTCAAAAGACTTCATAAGGATATTATATATAATGTCACCGCTTTTGGGGAGCCCCCCAGGTAAGCACTGCTCAGAGCCTGCCTCTCCCTGTCCTGCGCCCCAACCCCCTGCGCCCTCCCCCAACCAAACTCTGCTGCTGGGAGGTGGGTGGGGAGAATGTGTACAAGAGACTGCAAAAGCTGGTAAAAATCATGCCATTCAATAGTATGATTTTTAAGCACCTCTATTTATAAAATAGGCACTCCTAATTAGAGGTAGCTGATTGTATTAATCTTGACTTGTGTAAAATCTTCACCAATCAAACTGTCCACTGAATATCTCAGAGGAGTTGCTGTTTCCAATCCAGCCTTATAAAGGAGGGAGAGGGGAGCAGAGACACCCCAAGCTCTCTGCTCCCTCTTCTCATCCAGCTTTGGCTCTTCCCTCCCCCACCGCTGTTTCCTACAGCAGTTCTGATTGGCTTCTCTTTCCCAGGAGGCAGAGAAGCAGGACAGGGAGAGGGGAAGTCTGGAAACCCAGAACCTTTCAGCAGTGGCCAAAATCCACCTTACTTGTGGTAAGTTCATGAGAGTGGGCAGTACTGGAGCAGATGTGTTCCCCTGCTAAGGGCCTAATGATTGCTGCATTTTAGTCAAGGGTATTTTTAGTTAAAGTCACAGGCAGTAAACAAAAATTCATGGCCAGTGACCTGTCCATGATGTTTACTAAAAATACCAGTGAAGAAAAACCTGTGTGGGGTGCTGCCCAGGGGCCCCGCCGGTGCTAGGGGAGGGCAGCCCAGTTGCTTGGGGGCAGGGGTGGCAGGTGGCAGTGCATGGCCCAGGACCCCCACTGGTGCTGGTGGCAGGGATAGCTCCCTACCTGGCTCCTGCCCCCACCCCCCAAGCAGCAGAGTTTGGGTGTGGGAGGGCGCAGGGGGTTGGGGCGAGGTAGGCTCTGAGCAGCGCTTACCTAGGGGGCTCCCCAAAAGCGGTGACATCCCCCTCTCTGCTAGGCAGAGGCATGGCCACTCAGCTCTGCAGCTGACTTGCTGGATCAAGCGGTACCTGCTCAGTCTTGTTTTCGACCAGACCTTACGCAGTGCACAGCACATGGAGCCCAGTTACAGGGGGAGCTAAGAGCAACCATCTCATTGAGAAGCTCTAGTGCCATGCTACCATGCTTTGGCACATGGGCTTGAAATTTAGTGTCTGGGGATGGGGGTCACCTGCCATGGATGTGCCTTTTTCCTGACCCTGTGAAAATTCACCCAAATTTGACAAGTCATAACTCTGTAAAATCTGAGTTTGCTCATGCTCAGTAGAAACTTGTGCAGGTAAATTCTCCAAAGATTCTGTTTGCACCAAGCATGGTCCACCCTATGACTTCAGGAATGAGCAGGAATTACCTGGCAATTGCTCCTCTCTGCTACTACTAGGTGGGGGGCACTGTGGTAGCAGGTACAGGAAGTGAGGGCAGAGAGACTGGCTCTCCTGTGCTCTCAATGTCTACCCATCCCCACTTGTATCCAGGCAGCAAGTATTAGGTGGAAGCAGCTACACTGGAATGCAAAGGAGTTAGAAATTGGGGGTGGGGATGAGGGAAAACAGAGGAAGAGGAGGTTGCAGGAGCCAGAGACGGGAGTAAGCAGAGGAGGACGGGTTAGGTGCTAGTAACGGGTGTGTGGGGATGGGAACAAAGTGTGTGTGTGTGTGGGGGGTTGATATGAGTAAGTAGACAGAGGTCAAGTGACTCAAATGTCATAAAGGAAGTCTGACCGTAGTGGGGCTAGGTGTTGAGTCCTGACACCCAGGCCCCTGTTCTACCACTATTTTCCATGTTTACAAATGTAATGTACAGCTTTGGTGCCCCGTCACCAATACCTCACTAGATACTTGACCAGTCACTTAAATTTAAAATAAAAAGCAGTCTTCAGCCGTCTTCTAAAGATTTTATTTTTAATGCTTTTAAATATTTGTTTTAATACAAGATAAAAATATATTAATTAAATCTGGGTTTAATTTTAGAGTCAAAACAATATTTACTTATTTACATTACTGTGCTTCAAACTTCACGGCCACAGGAACTTTCAAACCTTCAAGTAACACGAGAGAGAGAGAGAGAGAGAGAGAGAGAGAGAGAGAGAGAGAGTGAGTGAGTGAATACTTAACTAAAAAGATCTGTGTTTAGTGCAAAGAAACATTTTCCCCAAAAACCTTTAAGTACTAGTTTTTATACACCTTGTTACGCTAAGCACTATACATTAGTGTAGTCTGTAATTCCTCTGTATAAATAAGTCACTTACAGTTGAATGAAAGAGGACATTACATTAAGTTTAAAGTAAAGTCACTACTTAAATCATGGGGTTAATACATGAATTCAATATGCTCCACTTTTAAAAAGTATTTTAAATTCTTACACAACTACCACAACTCTGTTCTGAAAACGTATATCACGTAGAACTATGTACATTCCATTTATTGTAGCACACTCGTGGCTCAAGCTGTGGACATTACCAGAAACTACAAAATGGATGACTGAGAACAGATGTAATATAGTACTGTGCCTTTTACTGTTCAGAAAGACATTTACAATAAAAGGAGAACTATTTTGTAGGTTAATTCCATGTCAACTTTGCCCACAACAAAAGACTGTTTCAGTCAAATCATAAAAATCAGACAATGTCTCAAAGGAACACCAGAAAAATACATATATATGGATTATTAGTGGTCTACCAATTAATCCTTGACACAAAAAGGCCTTTAGGCAGGCGAGGTAATTCACAGTTCACATTAGATCATTGCTGGGGTATCTACTAATTATAAACTGCCAACCCTACAAAGCCACATCGGCTTTATAATTACCATAGGTGAATTTTGTTTAAAGAAGCCTAAATTGTTTTGAATAAAGCAACATAAATTATGGCAAAATCCTTCTTCACAAAAATATCTTAATCTTCTCAAATAGAACAAACAATACAGAAAGGAAATAATAAAAATAATGAATTATTAGTCATGTGGTACTTGAAGTCTACAAAAGAACTTCCATTAAACTCAGACACTTCCAAGCAACTTGATTTTGTTGTACTAAGAAATTATGTAACTAGTAATGAAACAGTGTAGCACTGTAGTGTGTAAGTATCTAACACTGCTGTGCTAATAAAACGTTATGCAGACTTTAGGAATGCTGTTTTAAATATTGATTTTTGTTCAACACCACAGTAAATTTCACTGGGAAAACAGATCAAGAATTGCTACATTGAACAATCTACACATTTATAAATTAGCCAAGTTTTGTGGCTTGTGGGGTTAGAAACTTGTAAAAAGGTTTTATTTACCATATTAGCACTGGCAGTTGGAATTTCCAGCTCATTTTCACTGAGCTCTGCATCTTGTAACATCAAACCACTAATACCAATGGTCCTAGATTTGATGTCATCTCTACAGAAGTGACTTTACTTCGAATATTCGTTTATCTTAGATATTCTATTGGAACATGTTTTCCATATGGTGCATGGAGATTTAATGAGACCTAAAATAGAAAACAAAATCATGTGCCCACTTATTTATCATATAAGGGCTCAGTTCCACATGGTGCTGAACACACTGGGCCAGATCCAGAAAAGCACTTAAAAGCACAAGTAATCTCACTGAAGCTAATGGGTCTCCTCGTGTGCTTAAAGTTAAGCATATGCTTAACACCTTGCAAGATCTGGCTCTAAGTCAGTCTGAAAGTCTGAGGACTTGGGGGCCTATTGAAGTGTTTCTGCTTATTTGATTTTCTTAGAAATATCAGAACTATTGAGTTGTCCTGTTTTTGCTGGAGGACTCCATAAAAGAAAGAGAGAAGTGGAGCGGAAGCTTTGAGTCCTCAGTTGAAAAGCAGAGGTGTTGAATCTTTGATAAAAAGGATTCTCTCCCAAGTCTTTGTCAGGAGTTTGCGTTAAACAGATTTTAAAAAGTACTTTTTATTCAGGTTCACTCTCTGGTAGTGTCACAATCCCATTAATTTTCCAGGCCTCAGAGGAATCCTCCAGCAAGGAGAATCAAGACCTGATATTTTGAACACAAAAAATTTGCATGTAGCTTTCAGTCTTCTTATGTCACGAGACCAAGAAAGGGCACTTTCCCCTTTCATCATCACTACAGACACCAAAATCTAAGCCTGAATTTACACTTTTGCCTTAAGTATTGAGGTCCTGAGGGACTCTGTGGCTTAACTATTTCAGCCAAGTTAAAAGGGACATAATCAGGTTTTTTGTTTTTTTGGGAGTGGAGGGGGAGGGGGAATCTGTAAATCTGACCCTACTGTTCCAATAATCTCAGGTATTCCTTGTAACTGAAAGATTAGAGAAATGTTTTTCTATTTTATTCAGTTTATTTACTTTGTGTGTTTGAAAGTCCACTTCTTGGGTTTGCTCATCATTTGCACTTCCTGTATAAAGCACTAACCTGATGACATCACACATGTCCCGTTTTGAGGGTGAACTCATGTATGGTTTTACCCCAGGCTTTGCAACAGAGCATCTGCCAGAAAGAGCTGCAGGTAAGATGGCATAGAGGAGGCAGCATGCAGGTGTGTGAGGTCATAAAAGGGGAGGCACAGCAAGATAGAGTACGTTTAGCATTATTCAGGCCCAACCTTTCTGCTGCAAAACAAACACCAAGACTTGTTAAAAGCAGCGGCAAAAAACCTGTATAAAAACATTTTAAAATTCTGTACCTTGCTTGACTTTGAAACAAATTGGGAGGGAAAAGTCTAATCAAGTTGCCAATATTGCTTTAAGGGCCAACCCTTGTTTTGAAACTCTGAATAAAAGAACCTGAAATATTTTGTTTTCTCTTTATAGTCAGAAAGTTGTTACGAGCTACTGTATTTGTGTCTATTGGCAGAGATGCCTAACCTCCAAGAAACAGAAGGATTGACAGTCTTAATACCCTGCCCAGTTCCCAGAAAATCAGTCCCGCATGTTACAAGTATCGGAAACAGATTCTTAGCAGCAAGAGGATCAGTGTGTGAATACATAAAGCAATTGTGTTGATAGCAAATATCCTATTTTCATAAAAATATTCAAAACAAACCACAATACTGACTTGACAATACTTTAGATGTAAACAGCACTTGAGAAATAAATAAAGCTGGAGGCAAAATAAAAACCCAAGAATGTTTATGCTTTCAAAAACAAAGATTTGAACTTTTAAGTATTACACCTAAAAATCTTGAGATGTCGTTTTAGGTTATGTAAACACTTCTGTGATAAGTTATAGAACTTTTTGCTTTACTAGACACGAGTAAATAAGACTGAAAAAATTCTACAATTGAGACACAGCTAAGCTGGTCAGCAGTCTGGAGTTACAGTCAGAGTCAACAGCTTTGCAAATTTAGCTGCATTTTTTATTCCTGTTTTCCCTAAAGTATCAAAAACCTCAGAGAATATAAATCTTTAACACTTTAATGTGTGTCCAAAATGTGTAAAGAAATAACACTGTTAAACAATGGCCCAATTAATTACTGGGCACTACAGAAGCAAGTGTCCCCCCATAACTGGGAACTTTTTATTCCAGAGTACTAAGAGGAATGTTCAGACTGCCTGTTCGTATCAGGAAGACTGGGGTAGCAAACAAATATTTAATCATAAAAACATAAATCCTTGGAGATTAAAGATTCTGTTTTGCAAAGTGTCAGTGCATTTCCCTAGTTTAGGTGCTGGGAGCACTCAGCAGGTTTGGATGCTTTACCATTAGCAGCAGGTTTGTTAAAGAACAGGAATGTTACAGATATCAAAGTCTGCAGAGCAATGCAGCTTACACTAGGTGTGCTCCTGCATTTGGTACAGATGCTCTGGGATATGGAATTCGTCCCAGGAACAGGAACTAAATAAATTCAGACTTTTAAAATAAACATTCTGAAGAGCTGGTAATATATTCTCTCCTTAATTACTGTTTCTAATTCCAAGTTTAAAGTATCTTTGTTACGGCCGATAAATGTAGAGATGGGAGACCATACTAGACTGAGCTTCAAATACCTAATTAAGTCTTGCAAAATTCTACTTGCCGGGGTAAATTTGTTGTTGTTGACAGGCAAGTACTGCATGTATTTCAGTTTTCCTATAGTCACTGTAAAGTGGGAGTGAACAGTTTGTATCGGGATGGCAAACTGTCATGGAAATTTTTTAAGGCTGACATTCCACTACCTCTTCTCACACATTAGTTATTCTGAAATTATGGGATAGTGAATTAACGTGATAATAACCAAAATTTATGTATTTGTTGCAATTTGCAACTCAAATTAAACTACTATTCCCCATTAAATTTGAGTAACTATAGTTAAAGCTACCTTCTTGCACACAAAAAATATATGGATAACGGTTTGTAAGATCACTAACAAGTATGGGCCCTGCTTGCACACACTACTTCAGGCTCCAGTTCTAACCACTAGTCTTTCACAAGCAAAATCAGGCTCTCTCAAAAAAAGTGATAAAAGTTAAACCGCTTAAGATACTGTAACTACTAGTGTCATAAACAAGCAGCTTATTTCTAACAACCAGTCTATTTTCATAATTTCTAAGACTAAGTATAAAGCATTTTACTGTATATACAGTTCATCAAAAAACCCTTACGCATTCAAATATGTTCAACATTTGCTGATACCAGATGGATTGGGACAAAAAAAAAATAAAATAAAAAAGATCAACATTAACACTATTTTTGAAACTTGCTTTTAAAACTTTTCCTGAAGGGGGTGGAGGGATATCACTACATGCATTTCCCCATCTATTTACGAGGCACTATGTTACTTCAAGATAAATTTAACTGTTCTATTCTTCTAGTGATTAAAGAGTTGCTCATAAAAAGCATGCATAGGTTTAGGTGAAGTATTTGATAAACCATACAGAAGAGAGAGTAACTATATGACTCTAAAGCACTTAAGCTACCTCATCTTCGTTTTCAACAGATGTAGCTTTCCTTTCTAAACCAACAAGAAACTGTCTAAGCAGTAGGACAATGGCATAAACCGTTTACTCTGACCAAATAAGCCCTGTTCAAACATCATCTTAATAGCTGACAACTCCCAAATCAAAAAAGCAGGCAGTTTCATCTTTGGCCTTCTGTATATACACAACACGTATTGTCCATTATACCTTTTTCAGAATTCTTATTTAAGATTTCTGGGAAACCATTTAGTAAAGAGCTACACTACTTTCCTTATTGTGACAAGCTACTCTTCAGAATCTCATTTTCTAAGTGTACATGCCTCAACAGAAAAAGTTACTTTTAAAAATAATATTAAATATAAGTCAGTGGCTAACAAATTAGTATTTAGCTTTACTTGAACAGGTAAATATTCAAGTTACCAGAGATCATCTGGACTTCAAAACAGCAAGTCTGGTAAAGCATACATTAAAGGTGTAAGTTATTCTCTACCCTAAAGCATTTTTGTAGAATCATGCCAATGGTAATGACGACTTCTCTATTTCAGATTCATAATGATCTATGGGCAGCCTCTACCTATCCTCCTAGTGTTAGATTCTACTACTACCTTATGAAGTATGGAAATCCCAACTTTGTGACTGAGAATCTAAGAAGCGGGGCATGAGGAGACCACAGGGATGGAAACAGTTATCTTCTGTTTCCAGCTAGTTCTGTAGAGATTTGTTACGAATACTTCATACTAACTTAGATTAAACTAGGTACTCTTCATCCAATTAACTTTCTCATTATTGTAGGTTTTGAAAAGGGCCAGCAATACTCATTAGGAACTGTACCATTAACGTTGCATTCAAAAAAAGAAAACATTGGAAACCAGATTCTCGCTCTCCTACTCTGCTGATATGCTCTGGTATTAGCCAATGTGTGGTAGTACAAAAAGAGTCTTGTGGTGATGTAGAAGGCAATGAAGACATCTATAGAGTAATGTTCATGTGCAGCCAAAATGAAGAAGATTCCAAAGAGATTCAGGACCCAGGATAAAGTATGCAAGAAGTTCCAGCTTCTTGGTGTATCTAGCAAACGACAAAGTATCAAGTTAAAAGATTCACCTAGAATGTTTCACAAACCAAGGTTCTTAGCAAGTTGACTACACCCACTCCCATCAGACACTTGACATGATCTTACATTTACACAGCAATCCAAAGGACTGAACAAATTAGGGGACTGATCCGGTATTCATATACACAGCCCAATTAACTTACTTCAGAATTCTTCATTAAGAAGTATGACTATGAATCACTTCACCCATCGCTGAAGTGCAACAACCACATGGGCGAAAGGGAGCACTTAACAGTACTTAGAAATAATGCACAGTAGGGCCCCGTCCGGGACTATTCTTTACTCCTGGCTCCTGTCATTATGGCAGCGGGTCCTGCAGAATCCCAGTCCCGCTGCAGGGCTCTATTACACAACAACATATGGCATGACTACAAACAGAATACCTTCTCCAGTGGCAGCTATACAGATATAGGTAGGTCTAGCATACTTTTTTTTTTTTTAAAAGAGAAAGAAGTTTCCAGGTGTGCATGTATAACTGATTTTGAGGTAATTCAGTTCCTAGTCGAGCTAGCTCTCTTAATTTGCTGTTTAATGCATTAAAAAAAAGTCACATTTTGAATTACTAACAATAAGTGATAGATAATTAATATCAGCATCAAGTACCGTGTGAAGACCAGTCAAAAAAACTTGTATCTTTGTAAAGTTTTATTTTCTAAGTACTAGACTCATGTTAAGAAGCTTATTGTATCCATTACATAACCACACTTTAAGAATCTATTAATTTTAATACTAAATCTGAATTACTGTGATATTGCTCTGCTATTCAGAACTACTACTCACTGAGGTATTTGTAAAATGCCTACCAAAGTGATAACTAAAGCACCATAGTAAATTTAGAGAGCTATACTCTCAGTCTCCCTTGAACAAGTAGCATGTGGGAGTTTCTTTAGTTGTAGACAAGGCTTAATACTTTTTACTCACCCTGAGGTATTGACATACCAAAGTATTTTTAACTACTTTGCATTTTCATGACAACTCACTTGGGTATATCTTTTATCAATCCTCTTTATAGGTCTTTAGCACTAATAATGTGCCTTTTACTTGTATATTACATGATTTTAATAGTCACATACAGGAAGTTTGATTAGCCTATTCTAAACTTTATTCTAATTTAAAGGTTTAATACAGATGCAACTAAACTGAAGAGAGTGAGAAAGATCATTTAAAGGGGTTCCACAGCACAAAGCAGTGTCATACAGCTAGATTACAGTGTACTCTTTCAAAATCGTACATTAAGAAAATCCCAAGAGATACTGGTCCACAGTTGGAGAGTTGCCATTCATACACATCTTGTAAGAATAGAATCAAGGCCATGTACCTGCCATGCTGTTTCTCAATATGCCCTTATTCCTGTCTGGCTCTGAAGTTGCTCTCCACTGCCTTTCCGCTCAATCTGTGTGCCTTAGCAGCACAACAAACGTAACTAGAATCCCAATCACCGAGAGCATGCCACTGCTTTAAAGATCAGGATTCTAGTCGATCCCAATCTACTGCTGGTGCACACAGAGCAGAGATGCAAGGAAAGACAGTGCAGGAAAAAGGGATGAAACACAAAAAAAGAGTGGGGATCAGATAAGGATAACGCAATGTAAAGGCAACTTCTCAATTTTATTTGAGAACTGAGAAAAGTAATCGAGAAAGGGAAAATATGAGCATGGGTACGCACAGTTGAAGAAGAATGGAAGGCCACTGCTGTACAAGAAAGCAACTTGAACAGCATGATCACATCTCTGTTTAGTTTATTTAAGATTTAAAAAACATGGCAGTGACACTGTGGTTGAAACTGATATGGCACTTCCATTTTCCACACCCAATCTTCACTTGTTAAAATCTTTTTAGAAAGTTGCCTTTGGGGCTGGGGTTACCAAAACCCCACCCAAATGCTTCTGAGCCTGAAGGTGCTAAGAAAATCCATTTCATCAGCTTCTATATGGAATGTATGTCCTAGAACTGCTCAGGCTCCCCCCGTAAGCACTTTTACAAGGCAGGCAGGAAGTCTGGCAAGAAATCTGTTTTGGGGCCATGAAAAGTAGCTAGGTGCATTCTGAAAACCACTTACCCTTCACTTTCCAGTTATTACAGGTCGGATCTTCATTAACTATCAAACTGCAGTTTTTTCATTTATAGCACCCAAAATGTGCTAGGTACATTAGATGTTCAAGTGACTGTACGGAAAAAAGTCTAGGCAAATCTTATCAAGCACATGCCATGCTAATCTTTTAGGACACCCAGATTCTACAGTGATTGGCACATTAGAAATAGCTAAGGTTGGTCAAAATACTCAGGGACTTTGTTCTTTTTAAGTAATTTCCATCTCCAGCTCAACACTAATCATGAAAGCTTTCAGTCATAAAAGGAGGAGATTTTGAGAATGGAAGAAATAAAAATAGGGAAGGAGTATGCCTCTTAATTACAATAATTGCAATCTCTCCATAATACTTATACATGTTTCAACACTGGCATTGTGTACTTACATTCAGTGACAAAGAAGTTCAGCATAGTCAGTACAACAGTATGGCCACTGAACATGTAGTCTCCACATGTATGTACTCCAGTGAGTGTCATTCCAAAACCACTCCATATTGCAAATGCTCGCTGAAGTTTTGCCCACACATTGCCATACAACTAAAATTAAAAACAGGAGCATTAATATTTAAAACCATTGCTAAGAATACTTTTTACTATAGTCCAAACATGTCTAATAGAAATTCAGTTGCTGCCTAGCACCATGTATATTTAATTCACACACCCAGTTTCCATTTTTAACTTTTACTGCAAATACAGATTATCAGAACAGCCCATGGATTCTATTTTGGCATAACTAGGATCTATAACTATAATTATAGAGGTACACAAAGTACCTGTGATAAGTACTCTCTCTAAATTCTGTGGTTTATTTAATCCATAGCTATAAATGATTCACATAATGGAGCTTCCACACATTCTCTTGAGGATTTATTCCACAGCCTAGTGAGTCAGTCAAAAAAGTTTTTCCTGCTATTCAGCCTAAATATTTTTCATAATTTCATCCCTTTATTTTTAGTTATAGGCTTACACCTTATATAAGCCTTCTCTCTTCTTAGTGTTTCCATCCTCCAAATACCTGGCAGTTGTGTGTCATTTTAGCAGGCTAGATGAGGTATACATATTTACTTTTCAGTCATTCCTCATAAATCATCCCCTTCAGTCACTCAAATGTGTTCCTCTGATGAATCCTCTCATTTGCATAGAGTACTACCCTGGAAGCCTCAAAATGAATGCAATATTTTAAGAGCTTTCTATCAAAAACTCTGTAGAAGTGACTACCAAATTAATGATCCTTGATTTGCACGAGTCGGTATTTAACAAGCAGAAGTTTGCAGCTAATTACATGTGCTTACACTATCACTATCCTTATCACAATAATTTTCATCTGAGAAGGTTAAACCAAAACCAGCAAACGTTTAAGAATATTCCTTTACCTTTCCGGAACACTGCAGATGCTGGCCTGGCACAGAGAGTGAGGTAACAAACATTGTAAAGCAACGCAACAAGAACACTGTCCCCATTAAGCTACACAATCTGCGTAAGAGTATAGACCTGGGAAAATAAAAAGGGATGCAAGAGTCGTGCAAGAATTCAAATACTTTTGCACATTTGATTATGAAAATTAAGAGAATTCTGAGAGATTTACAGCATTCTTCTCTAACTTATCCCCATGACATGATTTTTAATGGGACAGGGATTTCTTGAACTACAACAATTTAGCTTAACACAGTATTAAATTTTATTTCTATTATCTTTCTTTCAAATAGTAACGCTGTTTTATGTACTGGCATCTTACTGAAATACTGACATTTTTGAATGAACTGTGTATCACGGTGAAAGTGACTGACAGATATTCAGATCACTGCATACAAGGGTTCAGAAGCCAACATGTCTCTGTGAATACAGTATTTACACCCACAATTTCTCCATAATAAAGTGACAAAAGCCAAGTCTCAGGAATGCCATCCCTCATTTCCCAAGCATATATATAAAAAAAAAAGTGATTCTTCATCCATGTCTGCTATGCTCTTGGGGTTTTCCCCTCAGACCGAGGTGACATACTATCTCCTATTCAGCAAAGGGACAATATGGATGCTGTATACAAGTGCACTCTGAACAACAAATTCTTCTCCTCTGGAACTACAGTCTTAAATGAGGTCCTACACACAAACAGGTCCTTCAGCCACAAGCTGTCCAATGAACTCTTTAGTGTTGAGATGAAAATGTTTCAAAGCACTAACAGAAAATGCACCAATACTAAAATTAATCAGACCCTCCCAAATTTATGATCATTTAATATTGATCTTAAGATGGGCAAGTCAATGATTCCCTTGTTCGGCTCACGATACAAAAAGGAGTAAAGATGGTTTTTGTCTGCCTTGTCTCTTGGGCACTAGTTAATGTTATGCTTCTCTAGAAGAGAAAAAAAAAAAATCAACTCAAATTGTCAGTTCTGACCCAACTACAAAGATATTGTTTATTCTAAGTGTAAGGTGTGTAAAACTATTTTTCTTGGTTCTCTCATTAGAACTAAGTTGCTAGTCATTCAGAGAAGTTTACAAGCTTCTGGAGAAAGCCCTGGAAGAGGACACACTGGAATCCCTGGACTAAAGAGAACAGAACAGTTGGAAGAAATGTTGTGGAACTAGTCATGTCTGACATGTCACTCACCTCCCAGTCTGGGGACATATACACCCAGTTCCTATGAACAGGCTGGTCATTTAGAAAGGATGGACATTCACAGGGTGAGACAGAGAGAGATATACAAGACTGGTTTTCATGGAGTCCCAATTCAACCAGCATTGCAAAACAAAGTGGCAACAACCACCCCGATGGAAGTAAAGTAGCACAAAATAGTGGTATCCTCCAGGCACAAATAAATGAAACAAAGGAATTCTTTATGGGAAGTGGAAGGAAGAATTGTACCATGGCCGCATCGTGCCATCTTAATGATGTAAATAACAATTGTGTTTAAAGGTAAGTCTTGGCTATAGTAATTATGATGGATTTCAGTCACATTCAGTCTTTATTAGGTTGCCTACCTGTGTCTGTGAAGGAGGAGAACAAGGAGCCAAATGTAGCAGAGAATCACACCACACACTTCAGTCATGGCAAAGGCCCAAGGTATCCTAGGAACACTAAAGCAGAAGGAAAAAGTTAACCTACATAATAGAGCTAACTTTGATGAATACATGTGTGTTTTAAATTAAGCACCTGAATTAATGGCCTATTTCTCAAAAGGTGTTGAGCATCTGCAGCTCCCACTGAAGTATACGGAAGCTGCAGGTGCGCCGCATTTTTTGAAAAGACCCATGTACTTAGGTGACAAAATAAAGATTTAGATGCCTACCAGTGTACAAGTACCTTCACAGGGAGAAGATACCAGGTACTAAAGAGCTCTTTAACCTATCAGAGAAAGGTGTAACAAGAACTGATCACTGGAAATTAAAGGCAGAAATTCAAGTTAGAAATTCAGCCGAAATGTATAATAGTGAGTGAAGGTGACTAACCACTGAAAGAAAATACCAACATAAGTGGTAAATTCTCCATTTTTAAAAATCTTCAAATCAAGATGGGATACCTTTCTGGAAGATATGCTTTAGTCAAACAAGTTATTGGGCTCAATGCAGGCATAATTGGGTAAAGTTCTATAGCATATAGGAGGTCTGCTTAGATAATCAAATGGTTCCTTCTGCTCTTAAATATATGAATCTACAGGCACTCAAGTTTGAAAGTTTTGGCCATAGTTTCGTTGGTACTACTATCTTGTATTGCATTCTTCTGAAACTGGTAAAAACTAACACTGAAGATTTCCACAGCACAAAGAACTTTATTTTGACAGACTTAGTAATGCCTTAAGCTCTAGTTCATTTATTTACTCCCCTCGCAACCCATTTTAAAAATGTTTTAGAGGACATTTAAAATGAAATTGATCAAAGTCCAAAACCTATTGTAAAACTCAATGTTTTACATGGATTTCCTCCTGAATTTCCTTATTGATCTTAAGGTTTTAGTAGTTTCTTTATAATGAATTTCCAAAACAATATCACTCATCTTGACACATTAACTTACATCATGCACCACTTATATTGTAACTGCAATAAAAAACTAGTCAGTACAAAGTTCTTAAAACACTTCCATTTCAAATTTAGTGTTTAAAGCATAATAGATCTCTTCAATGCAGGATGACAGGACCATCAAACTCATTCTGTGATAAAGTCTAAATTAAATTTGTAATTAGGGTTCATATGCCAGAACTGTAAGATTAGGACGTAATACACTAACCATGAGGAAAAATACCCATGCTACCTTCCTCTCAAAAGAAACCTCTGTAATTTATAAAAGAGGATCTTGTACTGCTTATTGTGCACTCTACTATATTTAAGCACACTGTCAGCTTTTTATTTAATACATGCTACAAGGTCTCTGCTGCTTTCTTTATAAACTTCTTTTTTTTAAAAGATCAATGCTAATACTGTTATGCATTTTTACCTGCAGTATCATCAGTGTATTTCTGCTTTTGCCCTGACAGACTTTTTGGTATTTCCCCACACTGTTTTCTGCCTCATCCTCCCCTTCCCCATAATATCCACCCAATCTCCTATTTCTCCTGTTATTTATTTGCTTGATCTCTCCTCCAATCCCCATATACTCAACCCATTAGCACCATTTGTGTTCCTCACTCCTTGCAACCCCCTTCTTTTTTAAAAGAAAGGATGCAGCAGCTTCACAGGGAGGATCATTCAGTTGGACCACAAATATAAATACACCCTGGGTAGGAGTGACTAGGTTTTCAAGCCCTGACTTGAGTAACAAAAGATCTTCATCGATGGTAATGGGAGTTTTGCTCAAAGATAATAGGTTAAATATAGCTCTGATTAATTTAACAGTTTAGTTAAAGTTGAATGCTTTGAAAATAATGAACATTTATTAGTCGGGGTGGAGCATGGTGTGTGGTGCATAGTTAGAACCACTGCTCTCTCTGCTCTTCAATTCACCTCTTCCTAGTGTTAGGAAGTTCACATTTATAGCACTAATAGAATGTATTTGGTATAGTTTTCTGAGATCTAAAATTTAGATATATACTAGGATTTTCAGAGAAGCTTAAGTGAGTTAGGTGTCCAATTCCCACTGAATTTCAATAGGAATTAGGCAGCTAAATCCTTAAACGCCTTTGAAAATCCCAGTCAAGATGTATGCAGTGGGAGAGAAATATTAGAAAGAGTTCATTTTTGTCTTCATGCATTCTTACACAAGTCCTCACTCAGATGGCAGTCTTGAGTACGATGTTTATATACCTAGAGAAGATAGGAGGGACACACCTATTACTTGCAAAAACGTAATCCCTTGGAAAGGGTAGAGAAGCCTAAAATGCCTAGAAATCTCAAAGCTATTCCAGAGTCCTTGCATGATCAAACTTTTTGGTATAGGTTTTAATTTAACATTTAGTAAATCATTACTTTGCACTTATAATACATTGTATATTTACATTAATGAAACATCACCCCCGCCCACGAGATAGGCAAACTGAAGCTTAGAAGCTAAGCAACTTTTTCAAAGTCACAATTAGTGAGCAGAGCATAAAATAAAACCAAAGAATACTACCAGTCCCCTGCTTCAGTAGAAAATATGCTTTTAAAATGTGATATTTCCTTGTTATTTTACAAGCACTTAAAACATACTTAATGCTATATAACATACAAGGATCACAGTCCTTTGCTGTAGTATGGTGTTGGAAAATGGGGAGGGTAGAACAGTTTGCATAGTTGGTAAACACCTACCACAATCCCATTTATGTCTCCACAGCGAAAGACTCCGGGCGCTAAAAAGAGCCATGTAGATATTCAAGACTCAGGCTCTGAAGGGCAGGGAAAGGAGTGGGTTTCAGAGACTGACCCCAAACATCTACACAACTATTCTTAGTACCGTAATGTGAGCCCACATCTGCAGACCCAGATTCTAGGATGAACTGCCACGTTGTTAGGGGTTTGTTTAGGGATTTTTTTTTTTTTGGAGGGAGGTGAGGAGGCGGGTCATGTAGACATACCCCAAGAGTACTGATTGGAGAATCAGAAAAAAGAAAAATGTAGAAAGCTAATGGTATTGCTGGTTGCAGAGAGGCCACTCAAACTTTCAGTTTCTGTCCTCTTAGTGCCTCATCTGTTGTATATATCAGTGAACTGCTGAGAAGCTACAAAGCATTTTTAAAAATTAAATTAGAATTGTTGTGTATGAATCTCTTTAGCCTTGTTTGTCGAAGTTCCTTTCTCAGAAAGCTGATACTGCCAGTAATTTGCACTTTGCAATAACAGATTTCAGCTGAAACTGTTTCTCTGTCACATGTCCCCTTTGCTACACAAAAGGTAAACAAGCAATTACTCAGACACTGGCTCTGTTGTAATCCTATGACAATGGTTTGGTTGTTTCTGCTAACATTCTCCACCAAAGCCCCTCCCAATGCTGATTACAGCACTTCTGTCCTGGGAACAGACTCTAGTATCCAGTCTTGTCATAACTGTCATTCTCCTTCTTCCATCACTCCCTTTGGTCGTCACTTGCTGAGTAATGTCTAAATTAATGACAGGCTGTGCGGCCTTTATTCACGTGATTAAACTTTGATGAGACGACCTGTAAAGTAGAGACTACTTTAATGAATAAAGGCTGCAAGACTGAGCCTTTCCTGATACATGTCATGTCTTATTTCTGTGCACTTTATAGTAAGTCTGTAGTATAGTGTGTGAGAACTACTTGGAAGAGAGCATTTATTCCACATTAAACTCACATGGTTGAGCAGAAACTAAGGGCTGGTCCACACTATGGGGGGGAAATCGATCTTAGATACGCAACTTCAGCTACGTGAATAACGTAGCTGAAGTCGAATATCTAAGATCGGATTACTCACCCGTCCACACCGCGCGGGATCGATGTTCGCGGCTCTCCCTGTCGATTCCGGAACTCCGTTGGGGTTGATGGAGTTCCGGAATCGATATAAGCGCGCTCGGGGATCGATATATCGCATCTAGATTAGACGCGATATATCGATCCCCGAACAATCGATTTTAACCCGCCGATACGGCGGGTAGTCTGGACGTGGCCTAAGTAGCTCTTGCAGTTGCTCTCTCTGGATTTAAAGGAAACATTTATAGTATGACTGTCACTCCCCTATTATTAAGGCTGCGAGTTTGTCACGGAAGTCACGGATTCCGTGACTTTCCGTGACCTCCACGACTTCTGCAGCAGCCAGTGCGCCTGGCTCAGATAGCCCTTGTGCCAGGGGCAGTGGCCACTGCTGGGGCAGTCTCCGGCTACCACACCCCCATCTCCTGCAGCAGAGTTTGGGTGTGAGAGGGGCTCGGGGCACTAGACAGGGTGAGGCAGGCTCTGGGTGGTGCTTACTTGGAAGGGGCTCCCCAGAAGTGGCGACACCCCCCTCACTCAGCTGCTAGGCAGAGGCGTGGCCAGGCAGCTCTGTGGGCTGCCTTCGCTAGAGTGCTGGCTATGCAGCTCCCATTGGCCAAGAATCTCGGCCAATGGGAGCTGCAGGAACAGTGCCTTCAGGCAGAGGCAGCGTGCAGAGCTGAGCAAGGGGCGTGTGTCGCCGCTTCCAGGGAGGCCCCCCAGGTAAGTGCCGCCCAGAGCCTGCCTCACCCTGTCACTGCGCCCCAACCTCTCCCACCACCACCAAGCACCAGTGAGGGTCCTGGGCTGTGCACTGCAGCCCCCTCCCCAAAGCAGCCAGGCCACCCTTCACCAGCACCTGCAGGCCCCCAGGCAATGCTTCCTCTCTCCCAATTTTATTCACTGGTATTTTTAATAAAAAGTCATGGACAGGTCATGGGTTGTGAATTTTTGTGTACTGCCCATGACCTGTCTGTAACTTTTACTAAAAAATACCCATGACTAAAACGTAGCCTTGTCTATAATTAATGGCTCTCTCACTAGCACTCAGTCCACCAAGTATTACAGACAATCAACTATAACAAACCCCTCTATGCAGCATCTACTCCAGACATTCAGCCATAATGGGGATGTTGGGGCTATTAGGAGTATTGAGAGAAATAAAAATTAATAAGCCTTCTCTAAAAACTTCCTATACTATTCAAAACAAGTGGGCTTTTTATGGTAGTATTCATGTTTAGGAAATGTGTGGGCTTACTTACCACAGCCATTTACCAAATGCAGACACATCCAGGCATAGAGCAATTATATCTCTTGACTAAAGGTGGAAAATGTATGACAGCTGATTGCTACAGTATGTTAATGGAACTCCAGTTAGTGACTTCTACATCAGCAAATCTGACATTCCTCATTACATCTAGCTGAGCAGTCAGCCACAAACAAAATAATTTCCAATGTAAACAAATCTCTTTGGACTTCCCTCAGCTTCTTTCAAATTCCCAGCCTAATTGTATTATTATACACGTCTACCCCGATATAACGCGACACAATATAACACGAATTTGGATACAACACAGTAAAGCAGTGCTCCAGGGGGGGTGGGGCTGCCCACTCCAGCGGATCAAAGGAAGTTCGATATAATGCGGTTTCACCTATAACCAAGAAAGATTTTTTGGCTCCTGAGGACAGCGTTATATTGGGGTAGAGGTGTACTTCATTATTCTGAAGTACCCCAGTCTCTACCTAGTGATAAAGGGGAGTAAAAACCATTTTGTTTAAACTGGTATAGGACCAAGGAAGTTGGAGAAATAAATTGTATATTAGCAACACAGTTTAAGCACTTTAGCTATCACAGCTCTCTATTTGGTCTTAACTGATGAAGAGATGGATTCCTCCACATTAAAGACTTACAAGCTGCAAGTCTCCAGTTTTAACTACAAACTTTATCCAGTTCAAAGGGTGACTGAGAATAAAATTATTATTTGGTTACAATAAAGCTTTTTCCTCTACAGTTGCTCAGTTTCGCAGGAAACAGTTCAGTTTTTTCATACCCAGGAAGAAAAAAGCGAGCTCTTAGTATCAAATACAAATAAACTGATCGTGGAATTAGCACTTATACTGTTTTATTTCTCCAGCATGCCGGTTCATCAGTTGTCAAGGGCTGTCACATCATTATTCAGCATGCTATACACATTGCATAGTTACTTCAAAGATTATCACAAAGTGACAGAAGATTGCATGGAAGAAAATATTTTAAAAGGCAAAGTGGTGCACTAAAGTAAATGGCAAAAAGTGGTTGTAATCTTGTTCAAGTGCCGCATGCCTCAAAGAACGAGATTCAAAGAGCAAATTCTGCAATTCTAAAAAATGAGTTGCACATATACTGAATGATATCAACTTGTTATCTGTGTCCCTAGAACACTGATAACATTTGGCCAAACCTATTTAAAGAGATTTAAAACAAAAACAAAAAACCTCATCAGGAAGGCTCGTCAGTCCATATCACTGTGTTCCAGTAACATCCACAATACGCTGATACTGTTCAAACACAAAGAAATATACAATTCCTACCTCACAGCACTTACAGTCTAAAATACAATCTCTTCTACTACCCCAGTTCAGTGCCTTGCTTCTTCTATAAACTCTTGCTCTGCTCCCAACTCTGCAACACGAATTTGTCATCAAATGCAATTTATTTACAGTCCTGTTCGGTGAAGCACCAGCACAAACTAAATTAAACGTTACAGCTAGTACACAGAATGGCAGAAAGGGCAGCACAGCAGTAAAAAGCAACACAATAAGTCACCTGAAAGTGAAGCATCCCAAAGGGAATAGGTTTTTAAAACATGACCAAAGCAGCACTCAGGTAGAAGGAGATCTTATACCTCATGTTAATGGAAGCACTATCTGCTATATAAATTACAACAACTAGTGTCACTTATGAGATTTCAATGAACATGTGAGAAGGGAGTTATGATTCTTTAAAATCAATTTACTTGGAGTGTGGGAGGAAGGGACAGTCAAGTCAGGTAGTGTACACACCTTTTAAATAACCATTTAGCTAAAGAAGGAAAACTGCTGTAATTAGTTCTACTTTAAAATCCAACTGTATAGTAGTAACAGCAGCACTTTAAGTCAACTGCTCAATTTCTTTCTTCACAAAAGTCTTCTAAAATTATATTTCTTTAATCTCTTGGGAATAGGAGTACATTACAATCTAGACTGTGGGTGAATACATTCAGAAATGTGATATCCCAATGCCAGGTGTTAGATATTGAAAGATTATTATGAAAATATATTGAAATTCACAATATCATCTATAAAGGTGTAAGAATTTTGTGATAACACCATCATTCTGTTTCTGAACAAGTACTTACCTGTCTAGAAATATGTCTGGTAGTGGTGGATATGTCTGCATGTCTGGTACGCGCTCATGTACTATAACCATGACAAAAGATGTAAAGCCAAACACTATGAAAACATATATACAACTTAAGACTGTTTTCCAGTACTCAGGGTCCAGTCTTCGCATAGGATGTTTGTTTTTCCCATTTGCGTATTGATACTGATCGGCATTCAGGTCAGTGACTGGTCCACAGTCCCGTGGTACTTCACCATTACAAAACCAATCCGTACCTTGAAGGGAGCCAACAGTAGGAGACATTGTGCCAATGGGACTATCGCTGTTGTAACCCAACTCTTCTAAAACCTCAATATGCTGTTTCTGCAATTTGCGTATCGACAACATTAGTCTTTTGATATCTCCCAGGACTTTGATTTCCAAAGGAGGAGATCGCAAATCAAATTCAGTCAGTGTCAATAATGTAATTCCATCCAGCCTGTGTCTATTGCACAAAATGTCCACATACTCGCAGAAGCCTTCTTCCTTTAGCCATTTGGCTACGTTCTTAGTAGTCCAACGTCGGATGCAAAGCTGGTTGTTGCCTGCCATTGTCTTACTCTCTACCTGCCAATAAAACACATTAGTTATATACTGCAGAGAGATAAGGCTCAAAATGTCCAAAAAAATATTCCCAAAGAATTAATGTACACACATTAACCATACTGTGTGCTCATAATGACTTGAATAAGAAAATACATTAAAATTATTTCCCCTTAGTATTAAGATGTAGATCCAGTATTAAATGAATAGTAAAAGTCTAACACTTATTTAAAATTACTATATAATAGTCACTGATCCAATTTACTATTTTGGATTCTTAAGGATTTTTTAAATTCATTTCCTGAATCCTTGAGGTATTTTGTAGAATTCTAGCTATTCAAAAAAGTTAGCTAAAAATCACACACAGAATAGACTATACTGAGCTACTGCTAACCAGAACATAATTATTCTTTAATTATATTCCTTTATCCATTCTGTTTTCTAAAGCATAATTTAGTTCTTATATAAGGGTATCAGTAGGTTTGGTTTGTTCTCCAATGACAAAAACTTTTCTGTTTAGATACAGATTTCATCACTGCACTCTTCTGCAGTGTGCAATTCACAAGCCAGGTAAAAACATAGGCAGACACCATGAAAACTTCCCTATGCAACTTTACCATCGACTCTTCAGTCCTGACCTATAATACACTGCTATTTCAGACCTAATCTCTCCCCTTAAGACAGTGCTGTGTCTAGTCATGTTCTGCTTGTGATGTATAGAAATGGAAAATAGGATGAGATCAGCTGGTTTTAATGTATGCCCTTTTTAGAGTTCAACATAGATATCCTAAAATATATACTACCGTTAACCCACTGCACTATCTAAGCTACTTTCCTTTTTCATTGTCTGCTACCTACTCCCTATAACTCAGAGTTCCCCCAATGCCTGACATCACCGATTGAGACCCACTCCAGCTCAGTTTCCCCACAGAGATTCCAGAGCACTCCTATTCCACATTATTGTTCCTTAATATTTACTCCTCTCCCTTAAACCTGATTGAAAGAGCAGTCTCATTTCAACATTTTATGGATCAGGAATGGGTATTTTTCCCTGCTGGCAACACAACATCATGTTCAGAAAACTATTTTCTGTCCAGCTATGAACTGTCATTTCCAAGAAAAAAAACACAATCCTTGGAGCCTCCTGTTGCAACAAAAGGAGAGCTTCTGCATCAACATATTTCATTGTTTCATGACAAGATATGTACTGTAATTATATACTATATAGGGCATAAGAGCAACAAGGAGAAGGCTAAATACCTATAATGCCTAAGATGCCTCATGCTAATATTCTGCATGTTCAGAGTGTAAGCATATTTTAATTTATCCATTTTAACTACAGTAACATCCAAGTGACAGATACTTCAAATTGTTTTACATTGCTGCCACAATCTTTTAACCTGTATTTTACTGTGAAACAAGCATTGCATCTAGCTCCAAAAGAATCCAAATCTTCTTTTAAAATATGATGCAATACTAGTGTCAATGATATTACATAAAAGAAAAATAAGATTTATGCTGTTGGGAAAATTTCCAGTATTCCCAGACATCTTTTTGGACTGTGGAATATTATTCCAAGGAAGAGACAGATGTCCCAATACTTCAGCTAACAATTTAAAAAAAACAACAACACTACCACCAGCACCACACACATGGGAAAAAAAAGCTTATCAAAGACTTAAGAACTCTCAGAATTAGTACCATGCCCTTTTCATCTCAGAACACACTTATACAACCCCCTCCAATGCAAAGTATACACATACTACATAGTCCAATGCTGAACAAAAACAGAAGTAACAGGTGCCATTAATGAGTAAGCAAGATCTGTAAAAGTGGGGAAATTAATTTGAACAATTCAGTCATGGAGAAACTTGAGATCTATATTAATCTATATTAATATTAATACAACCATATGACCAGAATGACCATTCTTTGACCAAGTGTAGCATTTGAAATTACTCATGTGTTAGGTTGCAAGTTGACAGTATCTCTAACACAAACATTTAATATCACAAATAAAACGCTGCATATAGAGCTAATACTTACAAAACCTTATTAAAAACATATTGATTCAAATAATGGCCAAGGCATCCATAATGCATTGCTGGAAGAGTTTTTGCCATGCAATTTGACTCCCTATATGCAGGGGTAGAACAATGGGATTTATGCACTGTATACTTTTATACACCATTTTGAAGACTGATATCACCAAATAATGAAGCTGATCTGCATATTGATTAATTCAAACAGGTGAGCTATGATTCTGCTTTCCTTTATCAGTGGTAGATGTGTTAGTTTATCTGATGTTCTTAAACCTACAATTTTTTACAGTAAGAGCTAACTTTACACAGCCTAATGTACATATAACTTTTTCAAATTTAAACTTGAGTAAAGTTATAATACAAAGGTCATTGTAAAAAGGAATCATTCCAGTTGCTGACAGTTCCCTTACTGCCTTTGTTCAGTATAAAAGAGTTGTAATATTTTCCATTCAAAATAACCTTACTTTTTCCATTCAATACACGACTACTAGCAGTAGGTGCATTATGCGGATCACTAATTCCAAATGAACTATTACAGGATTTTTTGTTTTGTACCAAAGTATCTTGCCTTAACACCTACAAATTGTTTTTCTGTGCTTCTGATTTTTCCTGCTCAGAAATAGAGGCAACACAAGGAAGGGGGAAAAAAAAGACAAGTAGCTGCTTCCTATACCTGTTGTAATGGATACTGTACACTGGCAAAGGCTTTGAGAAACACTAAATTTAGATTCACCAAGAATTCACTCAAAAATCCACTGATTTTCCTTATCACAAAGCAATTCCTCAGGATGAACTCAGAAAATTTTGCAGAATCCCAGAGAACTCAGTTAACATTTTTTATCAAGAATTATAACACTAGACAGACCTTTCCCTCTGACATTGCAGGGCAAATATCACCCCTCAAACTCCATGTAATAAGAGTGATTTAATAATACTGAGCAAGCACATACCAATACATCAAAGGTCAGTACTGGCAAGGTTGTGCTTCGGAAAGGTCTACATCTAAAGCACAATGCAACTGAGAGGAGCTGCTTACTAATTTCAAATGCATAGGAGGAGGAGGGAAAACTGAGGTAGGGCATAGGTAAATTTAAAAAACGGTAAGAGAAACAAACCCTTATATGATATGGAATAATTCTTTTTCCCCCCTACAGCTTTTACCAGTTTCAACAGTTGCAAGTTCATTTTAGTTCAGTTATCTTTCCCAGTTTGTTTGAACTAAAAAGGCTTCTTCCCCTCTTTTTATGTGTAATTCATATAAAGCCATTTTAACCTGAACAATAAAAATAATTCTGCTAATGTAATATAACCTGAGTATTAAACAAATTAAGTAATATGTGTAGTCAATGAATTCAACAAGTTGAATTCATTAAGTAATTCACTGAAAGTTAATAAGCCGATTGCATGTTAAAAAGTAATCTCTTCCAATCTATGAATAAAAATTAGGTGCAAGAGAATGAGCTCTACTAGTTCTAAAGTCTTGAAGGAATGGCAACCAGAAAAAAAAAATCTATTCAATTCATTAATTACACATAGTACTTCATCTGTACAACACATTGATTTTAAATGCAAATCATGTATTGATAAACTCTTATACGCCCAGCACACTTACTTTTAGTTTAAAACTTTTATATTAGTTATTTCTGTAGATTTTAATTTAACTCCAAATTCCAAACGCAGATTGACACAAATGGTGAGTAAAATAACACAAGTAAATAAGAAACGCATCATACACCATTTTCTAACAAAAATGTAAAAAAAATCTGAATAAATTTAAAAGCAACTCTATTGCTTAAATAAATGTGTTGAGATATAGCCTATCCTCCTAGTTAGCATAAAGTACCAGCAAGTTTAGTGTAAAGGCTTTTTTAGTTGCAAATCAACATATTTTAATGGCTACCAAGCAATGAGACTAAAAAAAATACAAGTGCAAGACAAGATTAATATCAGTGATTTAAATCAAGGTTTTCCAGTAGATGATTTAAATCATTATTAAAATTGATTATTTAAATCTACCCTGTAAAGCTCAAACTCTACTTTAACCCACTCCCATTAATTTTCATAGTTTTATTCCTCTCAAAATAGCAGTTTCTTCATATTCTGATCCATCTGAGTGTTAAATTAACAAGTAACATTTTAAAGTTATTCCAAATATGGAATGATTGTATATGTAAGTATAGTGTAAAAATTAATCCAGGAAAAGCCCCTTGCCCTGATGGACATAGTACTAAAATGCAGTTAAAGTAAGGCAGACTTTCAACTTACGTCTACAGGAAAAGTTGGGAAGCAAACTTTTGAAACTGAAAATTTTAGGATTTTCTCTATTACTCATCACCATGTTATTTGTGTGCTTCCTTTAAAAAAAAAAAAAAAAAAAAAAAAGGTTTGCATGACGTAATTCCTGAAGGAATTAATGAGTCTTTTACTCTTCTCCCTTCACTGGTAGGAAACAGCTCTGACTGAGAATACACATGGACGTGTTGGCTTTCCTTCTCTCATTATCCCTTCTTTCTTCCACTATAGTGGATAGTACTCTTCTAATTAAAAGGGAATCCTTCAAGGGAACTCCTTAATAGATTGGCTAGACCATAGGAGGCATCTAAAGAAATTTCTGTTTAACTGCACAGAATATGGATCTCCTTGGCAACTTTTATTCTGATCCTTCTAACTCTAAGTGAAATCTGTTTCACTCCAAGTAAATTTTATATTAACAGTGAAAATTGGCATATAAAAGTGACAAACTGGAAAGACTGAAGTCACCTAGATAACTAGACTTGTACTTTGTAGGAAATGGTGCAGAAAGAGCTATTTACTTTCCTTCTGCATTGCCTGATTTATCTCTGAAGCCAAATATCTAAGTCCACGATGAGTAATACCTGGCAAGCAAAGAACTTAAAATGTCAAAGGGTGGAATATGTTTTCCCCTGACATGAGCAACGTCTGCAACTAGCTTCTTAGTTGCTTATGGGCTACAGAGACCTTCCATTGAGTCAGATTATCAACAGTCGTTCTCTCCTTTTGCATGGCATTTCCCCCCTTTCCTCCCAATTAAGGACATGTACAACTGTTGAACTATGACTAAAGCTTAAGGTCTATGTGCAGAAAAACCCCACCCAAAACAAAAAATGAATCTATTGAGTGTTACCATTATGTGAAAATACACAGTTGTCTTTCACTCCAATACTTTGGCCCCTCAAACCACAAATATCCACGGTTCACTTAAAAAGCAAAGTTTCTGTATGAAACAGACCATAACCAGCTTTGTTAAACATAAGTTGTTTTGCTAAGTAAGTGCATATTTAAATATACAAAATTACAGTATCATTGATTACCCAAAGTTAGTAACATGACAGAAACGCTGTGCTTTTGGAATTACCAGTAGTCAGCCATGAAAACAGACCTGTGCTTCTAACTTCCCAAATGTAAGCATTCATAGGACTTCATAATTCTCAAACTAAAGGTGCTGTGGAAAGATGAACAATAAAATCACTGGTGCCAGGTAACAAGCAGAATGGGTATTATCGGATCAAAGACTGTTGCTGACTGGAGCAGGATGGGCATTACTGTTTTAAATGCTGCCTGCATCCATTTTTTTTCCCTATCCCTCACTTCAAAAGTGAAACAACTATGTCTGGTTCCCCCCTTTGAACTTGGGTCTGAGTACACTGGTAGCTAAACACCCTTAGGCCTGGTCCACACTACAGCGTTAAATCGATTTAACGCTGTACCCGTCCACACTACAAGGCACTTAAAATCGATTTTAAGGGGTCTTAAAATCGATTTCTGTACTCCTGCTCAACGAGAGGAGTAATCCTAAAATCGATATTACTATATCGATTTAGGGTTAGTGTGGACGGAAATCGAAGTTATTGGTCCCATTCTTTTACTGAGCTACCCAGAGTGCACCGCTCCGGAAATCGATGGTAGCCTGGGACCATGGACGCACACCACCGAAGTAATGTGCCCTAGTGTGGACGCGTAAAATCGATTTTATAAAACCTGTTTTATAAAATCAATTTTATTAATTTCGATTTTACTCTGTAGTGTGGACGTGGCCTTAGACAGCAACAGAAGTGGTGGTGTCTAAGCCACGAACACATAATAGGGAACAATAGGAATGTGAACTTATCCTGACTGCAGTAGGAAGTCGACCTTCATACACCAGTTAGTAGTACCACGCTTGAAGCATGGAGAGCTAGTTACATAGTACTGCCTTTATTTTAGAAGGACTTTTTCTCCCAAGGTGCTCAGCATCTAACTTGCAACACAGGTTGCTATTACAAGCTTTTCTTTAAGAAAATAGTACTGTGAAGTTCTCAAACTATATAAAGCAAATAAAGCTCTCATGATAATGCAGTATTTTGCTTTGAAGAATGTTCATTAATGCATTGTGCTGACCCTGACTTTGCTTTCAAAATATCATCACATACGGTATATTGCAAAATCCAAAGTTATTGTGCTTGCACAGTCAATCGCTGATTTTAAGTTTTTCAAGCAATATGTGCGATTCTATGTATGAATATGATCAAGAATATGGTGGTGGACACAAACTGGAAAGGGGAAATATTGCAAGTTAGACTCTTACTTTCTTAACAAAACCTTGTTTTTATACAGTTGCTACAAAAATGCTGATCTGACAGCTAGTGGCATGGTCAGCAACACTAAGTCTTAGGTTATGCTAAGCAGGCACTACTTTATGAAGAAAAGCTAAATGATCTTGTATTTAACATAGCACACCCTGTGCCCTAGATTTTGAACTGGAAAAGAGAAATTGCCTCTCGCACTCCTCTTCAAGTACTTGCAGTAATGAAAATAAATGAGTGTTCAATAGATTTTACTTCTTAAACTACATGATGTTTTATATAAGATTTATACTGCTAATTCCAAAGTTCAATTATGTTTAAAGGGAATTTAGTTTGTAATGTCTGCACATAAAATGGAGAAAGTATTAAAAAATTACTCAAAGCTATGTAAGTTGGCTTCGCAACCAGCAGAAAGTGATTATGTTCTGCAGTGAGCTGAACATTACACCAACTGCTATTTTATTCTTACACATTGTTAAATGTCATGGGTGACCAGGGCTCACTTGAACACTGAAATGCTCGACCTCTAGCCTAGTAACCAAAAATGCAAACACTTTGCATTCACAGTTATAACTTGAGGCACATGAAGTGACAAAGGATTTTGAAACCAACTGATTAAGTACCCTACTTCCCATGCCACAGAGTGTAACTTACACATGTTTGAATGTTATTGTACCATTCTATTAATACTTGTATAACACTTAGAAATCTGAAGCACTATGTAAGTGCCAAGTATTTATTTTCTTTCTTAAATTTTTACATAGCAAATGGAGAAAAGTTACAGAAAGGTAGCTAACTGCTGTTCTTTGAGATGTCCATTCCACTGTAGCAGTTTGAGTGCCTCATGCACAATTGTTGGAGATTTTACCGTCAGCAGTACTGTGGAGACAGCATGGGCACCCTCCAGCAGAGGTGAAAGCAAGCCAGTAGTACGGTACGGCGTACCGACAAGAGCCACTACACCGTGATGGACCACACCGGCTTCTGCAGCTGGGATTAAAAGGGCTCTAGGCTCCCCGCAGTGGCGGGGAGCTCCAAGCCCTTTAAATCCCGCCTGCGGATCTGGCCGCAGGGCCGGGACCAGGATTTAAAGGGTGGGGAGCTCCGAGCCCTTTAAATCCCAGCCCCAGCCCAGCAAGGCTCAGGGCTCCCGCAGCCTCCCAGCTAGAGCTATTACAAAGAGGATGGATCTAGACTGTTCTCAGTGGTAGCAGATGACAGAACATGGAGTAATGGTCTCAAGTTGCAGTGGGGGAGGTTTAGATTGGATATTAGGAAAAACTTTCACTAGGAGGGTCGTGAAGCACTGGAATGAGTCACCTGGGGAGGTGGTGGAATCTCCTTCCTTAGAGGTTTTTAAGGTCAGATTTGACAAAGCCCTGGCTGGGATGATTTCGTTGGGGATTGATTCGGCTTTGAGCAGGGGGCTGGACTAGATGACCTCGTGAGGTCCCTTCCAACCCTGATATTCTATGATTTAACTATTTTAACAAAAACAAACCTGATTTTAAAAAACTTGAATGTTTAACTAAATTCAAAAATTCATATGCTTATTTTGTTAAATTATTGTTTGCTGTTGAAGAAAAAAATCCAGAATACGTAACACTGTTATTTCAGTTAAATAAAAATTTAAATGCCTTTTGGTGATGTTCTCCTCCTAATACAGCATGGCAAGAAAATCCTCCAAATATTAACAATTAACCTGTTGAATTTGGAGATATTTCACCTCCCAATGACTTCATAAATATCTGCTTTAATTACCTTTGGTAAATGAAATAACCAATCATTCATTTTCTGATATAGCTGTAAATCTAATCTGAAAAGTTTTAAAAATAAATCACTGTTTAAAAATGAATAGTGTGTACATTCTAAAAATGAAACCTCCATCCATCTCTGAGTTGTGAAGATTATGTATTAAGGTTATAACAACCAACAAAAATGCACTTTTATGTAGAAATCCATGTAAATCGAGACTTCCTGACTAGAGATTTAAATCATGATTTAACTCAAATCCACCCGGCTTATTATACTTATTAAAATAAAAAGGAGAAGGAAGAGATACTATGCATATGACTTACAAGTAGTGTATTATTAAACACTGACATTGTGTAGGTGCCCAGAAACTTGGGAATCTGTTGCACTGGTGCTGTACGCCACACACACACACACGACTGACACTTTAAAATTATACCAGAAGGATTAGAAATATTAGGTTTCCACATTTGTTTTATTATATTAAACCACTGAAAGGCTATCAAGAATAACAGGAAACCTTTCCCACACGTAAGTACAAAATAAAGTATTGTCATAAACAGACAGGCATTAACCCTTAACTCTTTTACCTGTAAAGGGTTAAGAAGCTCAGTAAACCTGGCTGATACCTGACCAGAGGACCAATAAGGGGACAAGATACTTTCAAATCTTGGTGGGGTGAAGTCTTTTGTTTGTGCTCTTTGTTTTGGGGGTTGTTCGCTCTTGGGACTAAGAGGGACCAGACATCAATCCAGGCTCTCCAAATCTTTCTGAACTAGTCTCTCATGTTTCAAACTTGTAAGTAACAGCCAGGCAAGGCGTGTTAGTCTTATTTTTGTTTTCTCAACTTGTAAATATTCCTTTTTGCCTGGAGGATTTTACCTCTGTTTGCTGTAACTTTGAACCTAAGGCTAGAGGAGATTCCTCTGGGCTATATGAATCTGATTACCCTGTAAAGTATTTTCCATCCTGATTTTACAGAGATGATTTTTACCTCTCTTTTCTTTAATTAAAAGCCTTTTTTTCTTAATATCTGATTGATTTTTCCTTGTTTTTAGATCCAAGGGGTTTGGATCTGGACTCACCAGCGACTGGTGGGGGTAAAAGAAGGGGGCTGGTTAATCTCTCCTTGTTTTAAGATCAAAGGGGTTTGGATCTGTGTTCACCAGGGAATTTAAGTCCCTCAAGGCTACCCAGAGAGGGGAAAGTTTTGGGGGGACAGGGAGTGATCCAGACAATGAAAATTCTGCATGGTGGCAGTGATACCAGATCTAAGCTAGTAATTAAGCTTAGAAGTGTCCATGCAGGTCCCCACATTTGTACCCTAAAGTTCAGAGTGGGGAAGGAACCCTTGACAAGTATCTTTTAAGTTCCATATCCTATTAGTTTATCAAGTTTCCCATGGGCGCCTTGTCACTGTAGATAAAATAAATTTGGTCCCAATCTTGCCAGCTAGTCTGTATGAACAGACTTCCATATGCTTGCAGAGCTCTGTTAATATCAGTTGGGCTTTAAGGGATGCAAGGGACCACCTAAACAGATCAATTTGAATATTTTCACTTTTTCTAAACGAAAAAAGTCGCTTCTAGCAGAGCACTGCAACCTAATCACGTCAATTGTTTGGTACTAAGAATGTAAAAAAACCTAAACCAGTAGTCAAGAGTAAGACTATTTGCATTTATAATATGCCTTGTTTTCAAAGCCCTTTATCAGTTGTGGCCCCAATCTTGAAAAGGTTTACATAACCAAGTCACATTGACATCCATGGAACTACTCAAGTGCATAAAATCAAGCATGTGTGTAAATCTTTGCAGAACTGGGGCCTAATGATCAATCTTAATACCCTCATGAGATGAATAGGTCTACTACTAACAAAAATATTAGCATTAACCACCACCACCAGTATGCCTTCTAATAAAAACTTTTGCAGTTCACATATTTTTAAAATAAAGAACATGGTGGCCCTACCACCTGATAAATTTATCACTTATTTCACAATTTTGCTCATACTGCAAGGAAACAGAATGGGAAAAGGCAGAGTAACCTTCAAGATGAGAATGCCATAGGAAGTTTCATTCCTTGTTAAAAGAAAAAAAAACCCCACAAAAACTAAGGACTTAATCTTGCAAAGTGATCCAGGGGGTGGGAGGAGCGGGAGACAGACTGCCTAGGAATAGGGTCTGCATATGCACATCACTTTGTTGGACTGGGACCTAAATTATTAGGAGCTACAATTAAATACAGCAAAGCTATATTTAAATATGTGTCAAGATTGTGACACAGAAGGACTTGCTGCTCTTAAGTCAAACCCCACTAAGTGATCCAACAATTTATATTAAGGATCATCAGTATTAATGGACTCCTCACTTCCATTGGTTTGTGTCAAATCCCCAGAAAAATAAAAACCATTAGAGTTACAATTTATGGATATTGACAACTATATTTAGTTCCCAGAGAGACTATGAAGTCTCCAAGCTAATCAAACACGGAGAACAGTTTAGGCAGTTTAAAAAAAACACTAAACATATTCTATATTTAGTGGAACGAAGCAATTCCTCTAGAGTTGTTCCTGTTAGTAGGAAAATATATATTGACTACCATAACTACTTGTGTATCCAAATTGCAGATTTTTAGGACTCAGTTATAACTGTATTTATTCCTGTAAATGTAACTTTGGTGCTTCACTGGGGCTAATTATTTTGTTACATATCATGGTTATCCGGTGCAGGTGCCACCTTGTTTCAGAGAAGTAGAACAGAGATCCTAACCACTTAACGCTAAGGCTAAGATTGTGTCATGGATATTTTAAGTAAAAATCATGAATAGGTCATGGGCAATAAAGAAAAATTCAAGAAAGCCCTCCATGGCCAGTTGGGAGCTCCAGGGCTCTCACCACCAATAGGTGGTTGGAGCTCCTGGGTCCCCTCCATCCAGGCTGGGAGCTGCTGGGGTCCTCTTGCCACTGCTGGTGGCTGCGGGAAGCTGCTGGGTACCTCCGCCCCTCGTGGTGGCCAGGAGCTGCCAGGTATCCCCATCGCCACAGCTCCCAGGCACCGTGGGAGGCAGCAGGACCCTACAGCTCCCAGCCACCATGGGCTGAAGTCACGGAGGTCCAAAGATCACACGACACTTTTGCAAAAACAGAGGTGATTAGTCTCAACATGTGGAAAAAATTCTAGCTTTAGTAGTTACATTTTAGTCTATTTAACTCTCCTGTAAAGTTTAAGCATTTTTCACTTCCTACCCCCCAAAAAGTTATGTCATGGAAAACGTGTGCTACCCCAGATTGTATGGCATTATCGTAGCAGGTGAAAGTCCAAGGGTTCTGATGCTCCACTAGCTAATCCAAGAATTAGTTTACAGCATCCATTGACTTTGGTGGGGCTCTATGCAGGTGCACGGGGTTCACTCATGCAGTCCTTACTGAAGGGTCACGGCCTACATACATAAAAGAATTTCAGGATCAGATTAAGATTCATGAATGTCACATAGTACTGTCAATAATAATTATGAATTGAGAAAGGACTGCACATGAAGGAACTCTGATATGAATGCTGGCATGTAAACAAATACACACTGGTCGGTATCAAATGCAAAGGATCCTTTAAAAGGCTGGGAAAAAAGTAAATTCAACTGAGTGCATATAAAGGAAAGAACTTGATTAGAAGCCCAGGCAAATGTAGTATTCATTCCACCAGGACCTAAATGGACAGGCCTAAGAGATTATATATGCTTGTAAGGGTAAATAAAAGATTTACCTGTAACCTAAGGACAAACAGGATCAGAAGTGTTTACATCCTGTTTCTGAATAGGTTTTAAGAAGTTGTCTGAAAGCCAGAAGACTGTTCACTATATATTCTGCGTCTGCATAAGAAAACAGAAATTTACGTTTTTCAGTTTAATTTCCTATGCTTTTTAAAAGAGAACATACACAGAATTCCACCATGTAGAACTACAGTGCGCCGCATGAGGATTATCAGAAGGGTTGGGATCTTTACACTCAGAGCACAAACTTCTAGTACTTGAACTCAAGGAGTAATGGGTACCAGGAACAGGCTGTTATCCTCCATGTGGACCGGCCTCTGTAGGGTAATGAGTCTTTGCCAGTGTGCTTCACAGCTATTTGCTAGACCACCGAAGAAATTCTGAGACTCCGGAATCCTGGGTTTAATTTCAGGTTCTGGAAGGGAGTGTGCTCTAGTTACATAACCATGAATCCTCCTTCCCCAGCCCCACCTTCTGTTTCTAGCCTCCCTTTTCACCCTGGCTCCTGTCTCCAGATCATATCCCGAGTTCCTGTCCCCTTCCCTTCACTTCCTGCCTCCATCTCTCCTCTGCTCCTATTCCCCCTGGGTCCTGCCTCTGTCTCCTCATCCTTTGTTCCTCCCTCCAGCTCTGTATGCTCTTCTCCCTGCTTTGCTCCTGCCCCCAGTACTCCCATCCTCATCTCCTTTCCATGTTCTTCTCCTTGAGTTCAGCTGCTTCCTCCTCTACATTTCTGGGATGGGGGTGGGGGAAGAAGGAGAGAGTTGTATTAATGAAAGCACAGGAGGCTTCTTATTCTCAGTTCTTGTGCTTGGCAGTACAGCAGGCCCAGGCTACTGTGAGGAACAAGGCTAGGAAAAGCTCTGCTCAGCCCCTGCCACTGTTAGGTGTCCATTGTGGGGTAGTACACATGCCATCCAGCAGTACAAAAGCGCTCTGTGGGGATGGAGTACACTCAGTGCAGATGGAATCATCCAAGATTTTAGTTGACAACCTTAAATAACTCTGAGTGTGAGTGAACTGCTATTTTTCTGAAGTTTACAGGCAAGAGTCATGCAGAAAACCCTAAGAAAGTGACTTAACGTAACTATTTGTAAAACCATATAACAGGGAGATGGAGCACATTAATGCTTCCTCTACCCATTGCCTTCTCTTCCATTTGTTTACAAAGATGGGGGGTGGGAGGAATAGCCACTTCTAACTCTTGAAATCGTATCTTAGAAGTTAATAGATTAAGATGCTTGTATATTACTTCAAAGGAAAACCAAATCCTCCATTTAATCATCAAACCACAATAGCATAGGCAGCATTAGTGCAAGCTTCTCCACAGTGCCTCTGCTATTCAAACATGATCTTCAAGTGGAATGATCAAACTGTTTCAATTTTTGAATTTTCTCCTAAGTACATGAAATGGAACCACAATTGGTATCAACTACCATAGAGTTCTGAACAAAAACTGGAATGCCACGCTGTCACAATAATTATCCATGCTCGTGCAAATAGCGTCATCCTTATGTTACCAAAATTATACTTTATTTTCTTTAGAAATAATTTGATATAAAGAAATCTGGTGACAGAACAAAATCAAATTAAATCAGCTCTCCTTTTAGACTATAAGGGTCCTACTAAGCAGAGCGTCTTAACGGTCAAACATTAGCATAAGTTTGACTGCATGTATTTAGGACATAGACCAGTTAATTAAAGATTTTGCCACTTCTACAGCATGTATCAAAATTTTCCAGGAAAGACTTTTCCTCTTTACCTTGGTTAATATAAAAAACTTGCACAAAAGAGTTCAAAATAAAATGAACATGACAAGTCACCAAAACCTAGGAACATTTTAAGTTAAGACTGTCACAGCAACTTTCCCCTTGTACATAGGCAGCATACATTATAAATAACTTGTGCAACTAAGGTGTAAATTTCCTAGAGAGAAATTTAAAAAAAAATTAAAAACTTTAAAAAAGTTTGTGTCAAGACTTCAGTGTTACACCAATGGATAAACTGGTTGTAATTAGTATGCAACGAAATCCTGACCTGGAAACCAAATCTTTTGTGTATATAGCATCTCCTGTACCTTATTCACAATAGAGCAATTATCCACGTGGATCTGCTTGCAAAGGTAGCAACAAAAAGTACAATAGACTGACAAACCTCAACACAATTTTACAGCGTTTCCTAAAATCAGCACATTCCAAAACACAGGTTTCATATAAAAATGATGTGCCATTTTTAAGAAATATACAATATATAGCCATACATGGTAAACAGAGAAATTACTCTTTTTGTCTGAATTTTGTAATTATTTTCCAAGCGTCTCGTTCCCGGGGCCATAGTATTGAGCAATAAGAACTACAACATTACATCACCAAGTCTGTATCATCGCTGTGCTGCTGAGAGGGGAAGTACCAGATGTTAAACGGATACTCTACAATCTCAGCCAGAACAGCACCCAGCCAGCGAACAGTGACCAATCGCCCCCAGAGGTGCAGCTCACACTGAGACCAAGGGGCCAAGCGCAGCGCTGCTAGTGGGGAATGTGGCTGGTACAGAGACACCTCCCCCAGCACAAAGCGCTGCTGAGCGGCTGGCACCTACCGCACACCGGGCAGGAGATGGGGGGAGAGATCCGCCCCCAAGGGATGGGACAAACGAGTGGGGAAAGGGGTCTGATACCCCGCTCCCTCCCCCTCCCCAGCCCGGCCTCCCCGAGCGGAGCACCCCTCCCAGCGGGGCCGCCCCTTGTAGACCGGACCGGACCTCACCTCCCCGCGGGACAGCGCACTACCCCGAGACGTAGAGATGCCCCTTCCCTGGCGGCCGGTTGCCCCATCACGCAGGCGGAAGTGCCACCAGCGAAGACCCGACAGCCCCGCCCCCGTCCCGAGCGGAAGGGGCGGGATCCGGCGGGGGGCGGTGCTCGCGTTCTGTGAGAGGCAGGCGGAGCTGTGGTTTCTGCCCTATCAGCAGCGCCGGAGGCGGGGGCGGGGCCGTGCTGGCCTTTAGCCCTGCGTGGGCGGGGCTGTGCCGGGAAGCATCCCCAGCGAGACGGAGGGGGCGGGACCAGTGGGGGCGAGAAGGCCCATTGCCCCGGCCCCCATTGCTCGTTACTCCGCAGAGGGTCTTGGGCAGTGACCCCTCAGGTAGCCATGGCAGCCTGAGGCCCAGGACCCTTCGTGAGCCAGCCCATAGGCAGCCCCACCACTGGCACTTACCCCTGGGCCAAGGCAAACCAGGGCACAGTCATACCCCTCCCTACAGACGCCACCCAACTCTGTGCTAGCAAGGCCTGGTCTAGTGCCAAGCTGTGTCCCTGCGCTCTGCCAAACAACTGCCCACAGTGCCCCCGGGTACCAGATTCTTCTTCACTTCCTGTCCTAATAAACCACCCAGTCACATGCCTTTGGACCCTGGGCAGCTCCCCCAGAGGTGGCTGCCTCTGCTGAGGGGGGTTTAGCTGCCTAGCAGTTTGGTATGAAAGGTGCGCTCTAGAAGGACACGTTTATTATTACTTGAAGCGACATCAGCCTGCATTAGAAACTGCTGCCTTATGCTACGGCACCAAAGCTAGGGCGCCAGATGGGAGTTAAAGTAATCCCCATTGGCCCTTTTGTTAAACTTACCCTAGAGGTCTACCTAAACAGAACAACCTTGAAATTAGAGTCCAGTAGTTCAAGGCTGTGGTTCACTACTCATTGTAGAACTGGACCTGTCGAGTAACCCAGACTTCTTCACCCCTTTGATCTGTGAAAGGGCGTGCAAACCCCAGAGATGCAGTAGCAGTATCTTTTCTGCAGGTTGTATGAGGAGAAAGGGCTCTTACAAGTCCTGAACTAGTTCAATGGAAGGGCTAAGTGAGAAGTGTTGATTAGTTTCTCCCTTTCCTGAAGTGGAGGAGCATCAGCAGAGCAGGCCTGTACAGAAAGTGTATGTAAGTAGGGATAAGGGAGTAAAGGAAAAGGCCCTGCAGGAAAACATGAAGGGTTTTCATCCTCTTTTACTGTTCAGATTTTCAGTTATAACTAAGTTATCTTAAAGTAGGTTTTAGCATTTAATTATAACAAATACAGCCATTCCAGTTTACTTTTGACAAATCAGTTTTGATAATCCAGTTTGATATTTTTGGCTCTTATACACATCATCTAAAATTAAAAAAAAAAACAGACAATGAAAGTGCTGAAGATTTCTGACAAGCACTGAGCAGAATTTTCCTCAGTCCCACAAACCTGCACCTGAATAATCCTATTAAACTCTGTAATACATGCATAAAAAGGGAGAATTTGCTGAAAAGACCTGCTGTCTCATCTAACACTAATGTCTATTTTCATATCATGGAACTAGTACATAATATTTCTTTATCTTTGAAGTGTGCCATTTTAGCTTCATTACTCTTCCTGGTACCTATATAAGAAAAAATGAGTAAACTGGCAGGTAGCCAAGAGCTTTCAGTCAGGTATTTATTTGAAATGGTTCAAAGAGCAGGGGTGTACAGCTCAGGTAACCTGTGAGACCATAATGAAGTACCAGAATTTTAGGTGCCTCCAGAGTTATAAATAATCTGATAAAGGGGAAACTGAGGCAGGATTACTTAAGGGGGCCAATTTTGGGGGGAGCAGAAGGTGTCCAAGAAAGAAATTACTTTTTCCCATAGTCTTTTCATTAATATACAGTGTCTTTGCAACATCATAATGTGCTCTGAGGAACTTGCACAACGTACCTTTATTGGTTATATAGCCACCCCCGCGCCTACCACAAGCTTAATACATTCTAGCTTCAGTAGTAATAACAAACGTTGGTGCTAATATAAATCCATCAAAGTTAATGGAATGCCACCAGCAGACATATTGGTCTGTATCTTTGTAGCCTTTGTTTTCTGAGACCTCTCATTTATAACACTGAACCTGATTCTGCAATCCGTATATGTGCACAAATCCCAGTGAAATCAAAGGGAGTTTGGTATTCTGACCCATTTATTGTTCCATGCATAACTTACACCACTGGGTAAGTGTGATGCTCTGTACCTTGGGGGAACACCCTGCATCCCCATGTTCATCCTTATAATATGATTGTGTGGTATCCAATGCAAAGTTTGTCATGTCAGGTGTCTTCGGAAATCTCAGGATCATAGGCACTGACTTCCTCTCTTTTCCATGGTTGCTCGACTCCCCCGCAGGCTGCCCCCAGCCCTGCCTCCACTCCACCCCTTCCATGAGGCCCCATCCCTGCCCCATCCACATTCCAACCCCTTCTCCAAAGTCCCACCCCACCTCCGCCCCCTCCCTGCCCCTATTCCGACTCCATCCCCAAATCCTCAGCCCGGCCCTGCCCCTTCCCCGCCTCCTGCCCTAAGTGCACCATGGTCCCGCTCCTCCTTCCACTCCCAGAGCATGCTAACGCTGCCACACAGCTGTTTGGCGGTGGCTGGGCGGGAAGCGCTGGGAGGTAGGTGGAGGAGTGGGAACAGGGCATGCTCAGAGAAGGAGGAAGAAGAAGTGGGGTGGGGGTGAGGGGAGCTTGGCTGCTAGTGGGTGCAGAGCACCCACTAATTTTTCCCCTTTGGTGCTCCGAACCCAGAGCACCCATGGTGTCAGCGCCTATGTTCATGGTGCACTGAACATTATTGTTATAGTAATGTTATAGGTTAGAACTTCATATATATAGTTATGAGGCTGAAAATGTGTCCTCATGGCTTAAAACAAGCCTGAACAAAAGCTCTCCAGGAGCAGAGGCCCAGGCAAAACTCTCCAAGAGCAGAGGGGCAGTTCACACTTCATCAGACCAGCCACACGGAACAAAGGACACTGGCCTAGTCAGCAACAAACGATCTGTTGAACTCGCCAGTAAGTCATCCCCCTTCCCTCAGTCAGTTTGGGACTACGATGAGGTAATGCTCATCTGAATCTGAAGGCAGGGAGCAAAGAAAGGACATGATAAAAGGGAGAGATGTTTGCCATGTTCTCTCTCTCTTTCACCTCCATCTACAGCCACCACAACCACCAAACGACTGAAACACTGATCAAAGGGGAAAGCCTGGCTGAAGGGCAACCAGCCAGCCTGTGGTGAGAAGTATCTATGTTTGTAAGGGCACTGAAAGTGTTAAGATCAGCCTAGAATGTATCTTGCTTTTATTTAATTTGACCAAATCTGGCATCTTGTGCTTTGACTTATAATCACTTAAAATCTATCTTTTGTAGTTAATAACTTTGTTTGTTTATTCTACCTGAAGCAGTGCGTTTGGTTTGAAGCATGTCAGAGACTCCCCTTGGGATAACAAGCCTAGTGCACATCAATTTATTTGTTAAATTGATGAACTCACATAAGCTTGCAGCATCCAGCGGGCATAACTGGACCCTGCAAGATGGCATTTCCTAGGGTTGTGTCTGGGACCGGAGATATTGGCTAGTATCATTCGGTTGCACACTCCAAGCAGCAGCTGGCCAAAAGTGCTCACTCATGTAGCTGGGAGCAGCTTACATGCTAGAGGCTGTGCGTGAAAAGCCCGGGAGTGGGGATTCTCACAGCAGAGCTGCGTAAGTTAGGCTCCCAGAGTCGAGGATTAGAGTGATCTGGCAGATCACAGTCCAGATAAACACCAGGGGAATGTCACAGTAAGACATCAATTTATTGGGCCTAGAGCCTTCCATAGCTGTTGAACCCACTTAAACCAGGTCTGAATTAGACCAAGTCTGAACTGGCCCACTGAGTCTTGTAGCCTTAAAAGAAAAAGTTGCTGCACTGTATGACCAAAGTACAATTTTTACCTTATTCCCCCTCTCAGCTGATTGATTGTAGTAATAATGTTTCCCCCTCTGTGGTACACCCTGGGACCTTAATTTGTCACAGTCTCCCCCGAACAATTGAGCAGGTGGTGGCCTACAGGCGAGCCAGCAAAGCCAGACATTGTCTTGTAGAAAACTCTCAAGCTAAGCATGCCTCAAACACTTTTCTAGAGCAACCAGGTCTAGAACTGAGAGATTATTTCAGCCTCCAAGTCTGTTCAGACCGGTGACTTCCCCTTAGAATGCTAACAAGGGTTCCTATTAGTTCTAAACATGATGGTTATTTTTATGATATGGACACTGGAGGGTGACCACCAAACTCTTAATCCAAAACTGTATGAAAACCAGCAACCTGGAACTGAAAGGCTCCATATCCCATTCCAAGGCCTCTGACTTCAAACCCCTTTCATCACTCTCCTAATGTGCATGGACACTGGCAAGCATTGATCGTTGACCTCTCTGGTAACACTGCCAACCCATTAAAGAGGCCCATTAGTTCCAGTTGTAACTGATTTTTTTTGGAAACTGGACTGAAACTACTAATTCACATAAGGCCACTGAACAGCCTTCAGCTACTAATTTCAGTCATCTCATTCACCTTTCAGTTAGTGACATAGGTAGCAAAAAATTCCATCTCCCACGGCCAATCCCCTGAGCCTTCCAGTTCCCTACAGATTTTAAGCACTTTCTGACTATTTTCCAGTGAAGCTGATATTTCATGTGGTTTCCAGAGGTACTTAGGACTTAATTCTATTCACTGTTTTCTCCCCACACTTTTGTATGTCAGCAATGGATTGTTCATACATACATTCCCTGTCCTATGTAATATTGTCTAATATTATATGTTTTCATGCCTATTTTTTTAACAGCTTGTGGGCAAAAGCTTGTAAGGATGGTCCTATGAAAGACTTTGCCATTTTCACTAATTTGAATGTATGAGGTTTCCACAGGACCCAAAGGGTATAGCGTAAGCAATAAAGGGAAACCATTTTTTGCAGGACTCGCTTTGTTACCGCATTAGTTATATGCTCATAATATGGTACCAGGAACAGTGCTCAAATCATAGAAAAAAAGTAGGGGACTCCTGAATGTCAAGTGGCTTGCTTTAATGTAACCAGCAGTGAGAAGGGAGTCAAAAGACAGAAGTGAGATAGCCCCTAAATGCAGGAGGAGGGCCCACCTCCCAAATTTCCATACCTGTGAGGATGGGGCTGAAGGTTCTGTGATGAAATTTAGAGAACAGTGTATTAGAGGAAGAACAAATAAGCCCCAACAAGAAGCAAACAACAAAACACAGAACTTGAGGTGTACCTAAGCCACGCATGTGCCTCCTAGATTCTGGTTCAGCTGTACACTGTTCTGGTCCAGTTCCTAGCATAATAAGTTAGAGCAGGCTGAAGGTGGTTCCAAATTCTGTTGGCTGCTAGTGACCCTGTATCCCAGTGGGCAGATTCAGCATCTGGGGCAATCGAAAACCCTTCCACATACTCCTGTCCTTATTAATCAAACAGAAGATTAAAAGGCTCAAAAAATTACAAACCACTAAGGCCTAGATCCTTTTCCACTTTCTACCAGTGATGAAGGGAAGAGAATACATGCTCTCAAGATAGTATGGAGAGTATCCAAAGACCCTGCCAGGTCTTTCTCTACTATGGGCAAACTGTCTCTAGTTATAGCTGGCATCTCTTGCAACCTGCGGTCACATGACTCCTGTCATGCGCTCTCTGAACTTAGTCTCCTTAATTTAAAGGGAAAAATCTTGGAACAGATGCAGGGATGCATGCTGCCTTCACAGCCTGAAAGGTGCCAAAGGGCCACGTCTGGGTTGTGAGTTCAATCCTTGAGGGGGCCATTTAAGGATTTGAGGATTGGTCCTGCTTTGAGCAGGGGGTTGGACTAGATGATCTCCTGAGGTCCCTTCCAACCCTAATATTCTATGATTCTATGCATGTGGCCCAGGACCAGCACCTGATTACAGGCCCCAATGTGCGGTTACAACAGCTGTGGATTTTCAGGGGTTAGAACTGTGGCCATGCGCCTTATACCAGCTATAGGGATAGAAGTAACAGAGAAACATCTATGCTGGCCCTGCCCTGGTTATGCTGGCTGTAGGGCTGTTCTGGACTGCTGGCCTGGCACAAACCACTGGGAAGAACCTAGGTCATTAGGTTTTATTGTGAGTTTTCACTGGTAGTGGTGTTGTTATTCTCCCCTGTTTCATTGTTTAACAGCTATTTTCATAAATTGCCAAATTACTGTATAGAAAAGTGACAAATAGCACAATTCGATACTTTTTTTCCTAAATGTAACTTTAATTTAGTCATTAAATTTCAAAATTAGAGACTGCCTTTGCCTGCTTAAATTTGGTGTATTTTTAAAAGATTGAGCTAAACATTTTGTGCTTTATTTAACAGCAATTTCCAACAAACCTCATTCAGTCACTTCATGTTATGTCACTTCATGCCACATGAAGTGACTTGATTGATAGGACTGAGTTTGACATGTTGTGGCAACGTAGGTGTCTCAGCCTAAGAATTTAAACCAAATGCTATAATACAGCTGTTTAAAACAATTACAAGTTTTAATTATGGGGTAGAGCTTTACATTAATAACAAAACCACTGATACTCAGTGTTATATTAGGCCAATGTTAAGAGTTTTAAATCAGAAAATTCAGAGTTAAGGTTCCCATAGAAATCTTAACGCTCCCTGCTTATATTTTACAATAAGGTCACAATATATATGCAATGATACAAAATGGGATATATAAACTTAAAGGGTATTTTTAATACTTCCATAAAATAAGTAATACTATTAAAAGTAGGTACAGTCATTTGAAATGTGTATGTCTCAAAAAAAAAAAACATATACAACAATACAGGCCCTAGGTGAATAAAGAGCAAATTGAGGATTATCCTGGCTTGTGAAGACTCTATTCCAGCAAAAAAACTAAACCTGGTAACTATGCATCCAAAACTAGCAGGGCTAACTAACTGAAGATGAATCTACTTGCCTTCTATTTATTTATTTATTTATTTATTAATTTTTGCCAGTAGCACTGTAATCCTACATGAGAACTGTAATCAACAGTCTGGTGCACAAGAATACACTTGCTCCATACATTCCATTATAATTTTGGTAATCTTTCATCAAAGTATTGACCAGTTTTAGTTTTTTAAATCTCCGTAGTTAATTGCAAGGCACAATACTGCTATTGGTACCAGCCAGCTACTGCCTCTTTTTGACTCCCATAAACAGAAATTACAGGCTAGAAGAAAAGGAGCTGGATGGCTTAGAGCTAATGGGATTGGTAATGAGAATACAGTGGCTGTTTGTCATGGCAAAAAAATGGTAGGTCATTTGTCACAGCATATGTACTGAACTGAAATCTTTGGAAAATAAAATAAATGGGGAAAAAAGCAAGTTGAATATTTAGTAATAAGTGGCTATTCTGAGGTTTCAGGAGTTTCAGTGTCACCCCTTGTGTTTTCACAGTATTTGGTTTAGATTATTGCCCATAGTATCACCTACACAATCCATTTGAATTAAACACATGTGATTTATTAGGTGTTCCCAAATGAGTCATTCCTCTGTTCCAACTGAAAATGAAGCTGTTTTCAGATTTAAAAAAAAAAGGCTGCCCTTAAACTTTGCCTACTCTACTATTAGTGTAAGTTTCCACTGTTCTAGCTCTATTTGTTTCATCACATTGGGCCAGGGTTAGAGTTGCCATCCATCCCAGATTTTAAGGGACTGTCCCAAATTCCTGAGCAATGTTGCTTATTCAGAACTGATCTGGGATCTCAAAATGTTCCTAATTCATGGCAAACTACTTTCTCTCTTTATTAGGGCACCATTTCAGAATGATAGCATTTTACACCTACTCTGCAGAGATTTAAAAGGAGTATGTGGGGGGAGGGGGTAGAGGGAAGGCAACTTACAAGCAAGCCCATGGTTCCTGCTCCAAAAGCTTAAATTCTGAAAATAGTCCAGAACAAACTTTTAAAACAAACTCAGTTTAATACTTCACACCATTATTTCAACATGTTTTTACTTCTTGAAAGTTGGCAGGACTAGCTAGAGTATGCCTTCTAGGAGCAGTATTTGAAGGAACTCCTTTAGACTGTAGATGCTCCTACCCCTTTAAGATAGTTCCAAGGGAATCTGTTGGCAAGGGAAGCTCCACCAAAGCCATGTTTACAGACAACAGTAGGGGAGCAGGCGACAGTGCAGAGGGACAGAGTTTCTGTGCAGGTGGCCCTACCCTAGAGTGGATCCCATGGGTCTCTGGGTTTTGGAAATCAAACCCTACCGTCATTCAGATCAGGTTCACAGTTTTCCACCCACAGGTTTTTCCACTGGAAGGAGCAGCGTGGCCTTCAGTTCTTACATAAGCAAAGTTGTCATGGAAATCAATGAAAGTTTTATAGCTGAATAAGGAGTTCAGGCTTTTGGACCATTGTGTTTAGACAAAATTCTGTTCTAGAGAGACACTGACTTTTGCAAGGTCACATGCCAAGGACTGCACATGTTTATGTGCAATCACTGCCCCTGATTTTAAGATTACAGTCTAGCCCAGTGGGAGTTACACATGGGAGTCTCCATGCATCCTGATGAGAATATACCCCAGGAGTGGTAAATTTCACCTATGTAACTTTGTATCCCAGTTTATCCCTGGTCTTCTCCTCAACAAAAATGCTGGTCATATAATCCTATGACAGATACGACTTACTGATAAACTACACTCATAACTAATAGAATATGAAACATGACACAGTTATATTCATTTCCCCCCCACCCCCAAAGATGAAAAGTCAGTAGTTCATTCAGTGAACCACTCCAAAGCACGAGAGCATGGGTGATAGCTAATGACATCATAATCCACTCAACAGTCTTTATGCTTACCATGTCATTGGAACCTCTTGTGCTGTGAGTATGGCTTTGCAGCAGTTACTTTTGTAATAGCCTCTGTGCATCTTGGGGACAATTATTAATGTGACTGTCTGTCTGTTCTTCACCAGGCCTTTTATTCACTTAATATAGGGCTACATGTCTCTAATGGCAGCTGCTGTGTTTGCGATTTCATAGTGTGTAATAACAGGTCTGTCTTGGGAGATGGGAATATTGCAGGCAGGGAGCTAGCGTGTGCACACACGTTTGAAGTCTCTGGCTCAAGAATATGACATTGCTACCTCTGTGGAAGGGGTGGGGCAATTTTGGTTGTATCTAGGATGCATTTTTCAACTAAATAATTTTAGTTGGAAAAAAAAATAAATGAGATGAGCATTGCTCATGGTTGGTCTTTTTAATGTTAATCCTTAAGTGGCTAATTCCTAGGAGTTAGAGTGCCTGGGTTCTGGTAAACTTACTAGGATTGTGGGGGAGGGCGGGTTTGTGGCTGCTGAGAGCCTAGTAGATTAAGAATCATGCTTGCAGTGATCTTCCAGACTCACCTGACCTCGACCTCTGACCTGCCATCCCAATACAACCCACTTCCCCCTGCTGGCAATGCCTGACAAGTAAGTCTTTTAGGCTGACAACCAGCAGGGAAAGTGGGTTGGATCAGAAGTTGAACTCTCATATGGGGGGAAAATGTCAGAGTCTGGAGAGAGGCTGTACAAGAAACTAGGAGGGATGGTGGGGAGAATGAGACCAGCAGTCCACTGGGAGGAGAGGATTTCTGGCACTTGGCAGGGGCCTCATTCTGTTGTGGGAAAGGAGAACAAGATAGCCAGGAGGGAAGTGGTGCTCCAGATGGGGAGACCAGACGAAGCACTAACGACAAATATACTCTTCTTTAGCTCACTGTGACTTAAAATATTTTCCCTACTTTAAATGGTAATTGCACTGATTAGCCTTTGCTTTTTAGTGCTGTTGATCATTTAATGACTGTCTTAGAAGATACGGCTACTGCGTTTCTTTTACAGTATGTTGAACGGGATATTACCATGCTGCTGATCAGCACCTGTTGCCACTAGTCTCCGTGAATGAAAATGACAGCTGAGAATGTTGGCAAAATTCAAGTAAACAAGGCAACATTGGTTCAGTTGCTCAGATTTCTGAGAGCAAAGTTTCTGTTTTAATGACAATGGCTGAAGGGAATGTGTTGCTCGCAAAGGACCCTGAAGGTTCTGAGACATGTACAGCTGAGGTCCCTACAGTGAAAGACATAGAGCAGCTTTTGAACTCTGGATTATCTTCTTGTAACCACACTGATGAAGTATGGCCTAACCTCTTCTTAGGAGATCTGTAAGTATAACTTTATGGAATGGCTCAGTAGAATTTAAGAGCAACACAGTACTTTTTGCCTCTTTCAGACTGCTATAATTCTGGAGCTCCTGTTTATTTTGGGCATGACTTATGAATATTACATTGAGGCAGTTCTTGGTTGTCTTACTTGATGAAGGTTTGAACAGTGCAGTCCTTAAAATCGATTTCGGATAAAAATTATGATTGGGTAGTTAATTGTTGTGTAGTCTGGAGAAACAATGTCTTAATTTCTGCCCTAGAAAATGCAACCACAAAAGTTTTCTTACTATGTAAATATCTCTGCAAATCTATTTGTTTATGTTTGTCTTTTCCTTAGAGTTACAGCTCACAACAGATTTGGTTTATGGAAGATGGGCATTACCCATGTTTTAAATGCTGCCCATGGCACAATGTTTTGCCAAGGAGGCCAAGACTTTTATGGCACTACCATTGATTACTATGGCATACCAGCCTATGACCTTCCAGACTTCGACATAAGCCAATACTTTTTCTCTGCAGCAGAGTTTATACATAAAGCCTTGAACACACCAGGAGGTATGAAATCATTGCTGTTCAGTTTGGTTTTAGATTACATGCTATTTTGACAGGTTGGTCCCGCAAGTTTGGTCTACAACCACATCTAGAGGGTGATACCCATTAACTCATGGTCACCTGCTCACTCTCTGGAGCACTCACCACCCACTCTTTGGAGGGTGGGTGCAACCGGTGCTCAGCACCTTTTCCTTCCCAGCCCCAGTATCTCAAAAGAACCAAGGGAGGATGCAGAGAAGTGAAGGGGAGAAAAAAGACCAAACTCACAGTAGAAAGGGTGAGGAGAGATTGGGGTAGAAAATAAAGGAGAGAAAAATCCAAGTGAAAATAGCGGGGAAGAAAGGCTGAATCTAGAAGAGGAAAAATGAACATGTAAAATGGATGCAAATTACTGACACCATGAATCCTGCCGAGAGCAAAGCTACAATACTACAGTATATAGAAAGGACGTATGAGGCTAGGACAAGAAAGAGGAAAGGAGGGGGAAAGAATAAGGGTGCATAGCTAAAAGACATTTAGAAAGCAGCAAAGAATCCTGTGGCATGACATGCATCTGAGGAAGTGGGTATTCACCCACGAAAGCTCATGCTCCAAAACGTCTGTTAGTCTATAAGGTGCCACTGGATTCTTTGCTGCTTTTACAGATCCAGACTAACACGGCTACCCTCTGATACTTGACATTTAGAAAGGTAGCCCAGTTTTAAACCTATTATTCTGTAACGTGATTTCATAGAATCATAGAATCCTGGGACTGGAAGGGACCTCAAGAGGTTATCTAGTCCAGTCCCCTGCACTCATGGAAGGACTGAATATTATGTAAACCATCTCTGACAGGTGTTTTGGCCTGATATATTCATTTTCTGTACAAAAAGCTCATAGACATGGTCCAAGAGGGATAAGAACATAAGAACAACCATAGTGGGTCAGACCAATGGTCCATCTAGCCCAGTATCCTGGCTTCAGACAGTGGCAAATGCTAGGTGCTTCAGAGGGAATGAACAGAACATGCGATCGAGTGATCTTTTCCCTGTTGTCCACTCCCTGCTTGTGGCATCAGAGGCTAGGGACACCCAGAGCATGGGGTTGCATCCCTGACTATCTTGGCTAATAGCCACTGATGGATTTATCCTCTGTGAGCTTATCTAGTTCTTTTTGAACCTGGTTATATTTTGGCCTTCACAACATCCTCTGGCAACAAGTTCCACAGGTTGACTGTGCATTGTGTGCCACCCCTGTGTTTTGTTTATTTATTTTTATTAGTCATGCTTGTATTCAGCCTTAGCTGATCTGTTGTCTCAATGTATTATATATTGTAAAAAATACATTTTTAAATAAACATAAATGTGTAAAGAGACAGACAGCCTTATCCGACAGCCCTTACTCATGTAAGGAGTCTCATTCATTGCTAAGGAATTCTCCCACTGTGAGTAAGGGCTGCAGGATTGGGCCAAGAAGGATAATACTCAGCACTACAGAAACCTTCAATGCATTGTACAAAATCTATGAATAACCTCTTTGACAGTGCCTAGAATAAGTGGGCTGGGTCCTTAGGCACTACCACAATAGAATAACAATTAACAATAGTCCACAAAGGGCAGATCCTCATTTAGCGGCAATATACCTCTTATTTATCTTGTAGTTTAGCTTGTGTTTTCTCCATCCATCCAGGCCCAATCTTACAACCCTTATTTATAGGGGTAGCCCCCATTGATTTCAAGTAAACATGGTCTACATTCTTTGTTCCTAGATGTATATATTTGCATTTAGCCATATTAAAATGCATACAGTTTGCTTAAGCCTCAATTTACCAAGTGATCCAGATCGCTCTAAATCAGTGACCTGTCCTCTTCACTATTTACCACTCCAATTTTTGTGTCATCTGCAAACTTTATCAGTGATGATTTGGGTCATGGACAAAAAGTGTTAAATAGCACAGGGCAAACAATGAATGTCTGCGGGACCCCACTGGAAACACATCCACTAAGTGACAATTCCTCACTTCTATTACATTTTGAGAGCGAGCAGTAACCAGTTTTAATCCATTTAATGGGTGCCATGTTAATTTGATATCATTCTTGGTTTTATAAAATCAAAATGTCATGTGATACGTAGCCAAACACCTTGCAGAAATCTAAGTATATTACATCAACACTGTTACCTTTATCAACCAAATTTGTAATCTTATCAAAAAGAGATATTAAGTATGAATAAGTGTTACTTTTGTGAGCAGGATTATTAGCAGTTCATGTGATGTATCTACCAGGGTTAGAAATCAAACTTGTTAACCTAACTACTTTGTTCAGAGTCTCTGGGATTTTTTCTCCCATTTAATTTAAACTTCATCTGACATATTGCTGATCTTCCATGGCCATAACTTGCTTTCATTTTCTCTTACTAGCTAAAATTTTGGTGCACTGTGCGGTTGGAATAAGCAGGTCAGCTTCTTTGGTGTTGGCATATCTCATGATAAATCATCACCTCCCCTTGATCAAAGCCATCAAAGCAGTGAAGGAACATCGATGGATTTCACCCAATAGAGGGTTTCTAAAACAGCTGCGAAATTTGGACATTCAGCTACGGCAAACAAGAGGCTGTTGATCAGTGAATAGATCCAAACTATCTTTAAGTTACTTTCTAGGAATGTTCTCATGAAAATTTGGTCTTCAGAATCACTGCACTTATTAAATGTATCTACTAGCAATACACTTTGGCGACAAATAAAAATACATACTAGAAAACAAACTAATGATTGTAATAAATAGTAATTTAAGTGATTTTTTGGGGGGTACCTCAGGCCCTCTAAGAAGAGCACAGCTCTTTCTAGCTTATGCCTCATCTACAGTAGGAGCACAAATTAGTCATATATCTGTCCCCAGTGTGGTTACAACATGGTTCCATTGTGTCGTCTAGATGGACTGGGCAGTCCTTGAGCTGTGCTAATGCCTTGGATATGCCCAAGGATTTTATTTACTTGTACAATACAGTTGCGGTCTCATCTACATTAAAAACTGGGAGCATGTTGTAACCTCGTCCCTTGACTTGGCTACAACTGTAATGTATATGGGCCCCTGGCTACAGTTTCTCATTGTGCTTCCCACTTTCAGTGAGGATGGAAGCTTCTCAGAAGTCCACCCAATACACTCATGTAAATTTCAGTAACATTCAGCATTCACTATTGCTCTTGCAAGGTACTTGATTGTTTTGCTGATAGTTCACTTGAGGCAAACAGCATCAGTGAGAACTTTCCCCACTCTGTCTCACCAACTTCCTGAAATTGTCCTAAGACTACCAACTCATGCAGGCAACTAAATAGCTGTCAGAGTGATGACTTGGGCATTGCCAGCCTGGTGACTCTTGCAGCAAACCCTTACTTGTGTAAACAGTTTGCAGAGAATAGGACGTAGGAAATTACATCCTTCAGTAGGTTTTGTATCTTCAGAATGCTTTGCAAGCATTAACTCATTAATCCTCACACTCATTTTAAAGATGGAAAAACTGAGGTAGTGAGTGTGATGGGGTGTTCACTCTGAAGGGCTTAATGGATGCCAAATCACAAAGAGGACAGAGTGGTTACTGGAGCAAGAGAGGTGCTGCAGACCAGAGAAAGACAGAGTGATGTTATGCAACAACAGGAAGGAGCATAGACCTCACGAGCTAATCAACAGGGTGGCCAGGCAGAGGCTCCAGCCTAGTAATGAGTGGAGCACCCCATGAGTTTAAGCTACTTGCTGAATTTAACCAGAACTCAGAAGTTTCCAACTCCCCCTCCTGTGTTAAATACCATTAATCCACACTGCTCTAGAAGCACTGATGAGTATACTTGATGTTAGCATCTCCCCTTTCCCTTTCTCCCCACCCCTTCCTGGGCCCTCTTAGCTGCTGCTCCCCTCCACCAACAAAAACATACCACAGCCTAGTCAGGCAAATGCTAGAACCTCTCGCCACTTGCTAGAACACAGTCCCCACAATTTGACACCCAATTTCACTTCGGTTCTTTCCTGGTCTCCAGCTTGAGCCCCGAGCGCAGGCCGCCTCCCTCTCTCCGGTTCTTTATCCAAGGGTCAGGACTGGAATTGGTAGCAGGGAAGGCGTGTTAGAAGACTCTTTGCTGAAACAAGTTCTTGTCTTGCTTCCCAGCCGCTTGAGACCGTTCCTGGGCATGCGCCCAAGTGTCCATGCTTAACCCTAGTGCCTTGTCTATGTGCAAAGTTTCACTGGCTCAACTTTAAATCAGTTTTAAAATCAATTTAGTTAAACTGGAGCAAAGAGACTCAATTTGTGACTCAATTTGATTTAAAGCTGGTTACATCAATGTAGCCTAATAAGGCAGTAAGTTCATTTAAATCATTAGTTAAGCTAAACTGATACAAACCAGGTTTAAATCAAAGTAAGGGTGTCCATATAACATTCGGTACCATTGGTTTAACAAACAAACAAAAAAAACCCAACACTTTTAGCTATAAACTATATCATTTTTAATATAAAGGCATTCAAATTTGGCACCACCAATCTATCTGGAAATTAGCCAGTTACCTTCTGATACAAAGCTAAATCTGCTTTTGTCCTTCGTTACTTCAGAATGATTTATTGACTAAATGACCTTATAATAACTTTCCCCCACCAGATTAAGTAAACACATTTCTCCTTGTTTTTTTTACTCTTGAAATATCAGGACTGATCAGTTCCCTGTCTTTGCTGCAGGTGATCTGCAAAATCTTTGGGGGACTTGAACAGTGGTAACTAAGCAGCTGCCTCTCTTCTATCCCACAACTTTGTGAAACTTGATTCCTGGAGAGTCTAAGGAGTTGCCCCACAGTTCGGGCTGCAGGGGTGTGAATAGTAATGAGCACCAAAGTGCTATGCTGTAACTCCCCTGGGCAGATGCTGCAGGTGGAAACTAAAAGGTTCCTAGTTCATCAACAGGACTACATTAACGCAAACTAGACAACTTTTCATTTGCACCTTCGCCATCTACATGAGGAGTTACAGCGCAGCACTTTGGTGCACTCTGCTATTCAGATCCCCATAGTACGAACTATGGGGCAGCGTAGACCAAGCCCAGGATCCTGATTCAACTCAGCACTACGCATATGCTTAAACCCATACCTTGTTTCAACATGAGCTCAATTGCTTTGCTGAATCAGGGTGCGAGTGCAGATCACAGCTCCATGGAATAGAAGGGGGGGACATTGCAAAGTTTAAAAAAAAAATACAAGTGGAAAATGTTTTGAATAACAGCAACTGCCTTAAGCCAACCTTTATACATCACAAAGGAGCGAGGAGAAATGTGTTTGCTTTGAAATTCTCCATTTGGATTAATGGGAATTTGTATGAGTCAATGCTTCATCATAATTTAATCACTCATTCACATTACAATAGAATTCAGGCTTTTTGCCTTTGGAAGAGAAGGCATCAAAATTATAAAATATATGCAAGGGAAATAGTGTATCTTAATGGCTTTCGGATGGACAGAATTCCTCACATGAGTGAGATTAATGGAATTCCCTGTCAAAACAATGCTTTGCGTGCTCCCTAACATCTGTCCCAAGAAGTCACAGCTGCAGAAGTTGTTCCTGTTATAAAATTAATATTTGCCGTCCTGGAGAGTAGTTTCCTGAGTAGTGTAGATGAGAGAGGTACAAAGTGAAGTGAGCTGGACTGGCATCCATACCAGAAATAACACAATGATGTTCTCCTGTCAGAAGAGCTGGTCAGTGAGAAATCATTACTTTTTATTTGCAAAGTCAGCATTTTATGCATTTACTCTTTGCTCATAAAGGGCCCCATACTTACTAACAGAGTATTATCTTACCCTGGGAGTAGCTTTATTTATTGAAATGGCACTTCTTGTGGAATAAGGCACCAATCTACATGAGTAAGGGTGACAGAATCAGACCTATATTATTTTAAGGAGAGAAAACACCTTGCTGCAGCCTACTGGAAGAAAACAAACTTCCTCACTACCATTCATGACTACTCAAGGGCCAGGAGGTGATAGTACATTACTAGTTTACACTCACCATTTCCCTCTAATAACTGGAAGACCTGTTATTGCAAGTGACTGAATTTTGCAAATTAGCAGGCAAATGAACAAGACCATATATACCTTTCAAAATGTTCCTAGGTACCTAAAGATGTAGGTACTGTGACAAAGTTCATCCTCTATCTTGATGGGTCCTGTGCTTATTGGAGGATTTGTTCGCCTCAGAGATTTATCATGTGGGTCAGGGAACAGTCCAGAGAACTTCCCTTCTGGTAGAACCCACAGTCCAGGTCAATTCCTTCTGTGTCTGATCAGGAATTGGGAGGTTTGGGGGTAACCCGGGCCCACCCTCTACTCCAGGTTCCAGCCCAGGGTCCTGTGGACTGCAGCTGTCTAGAGTGCCTCCTGGAACAGCTATGCGACAGCTACAACTCCCTGGGCTACTTCCCCATGGCCTCCTCCCAACACCTTCTTTATCCTCACCACAGGACCTTTCTCCTGGTGTCTGATAATGCTTGTACTCTTCAATGCTCCAGCAATACACCTTCCCACTCTCAGCTCCTAATGCCTCTTGCTCCCAGCTCCTTGCATGCACGCTACAAACTGAAGTGAGATCCTTTTTAAACTCAGGTGCCTTGATTAGCCAGCCTGTCCTAATTGATTCTAACAGTTTCTTCTCAATTGGCTGCAGGTGTCCTAATTAGCCTGCCTGCCTTAATTGGTTCTAGCAAGTTCCTGCTTGTTCTGGAACTGCCCCTGTTACCTTACCCAGGGAAAAGGGATCTACTTAATCTGGGACTAATATATCTGCCTTCTAACACTCTCCTGTATCCATCTGGCCTGACCCTGTCACAGTACCTAGTGAGGTTTTCAAAAGCACGTAATTTCCATTGATGTCAGTGGGAGTTAGGTGCCCAGGTGCTTTTGAAAATCTCAGTAGGTGCCTAAATGTATCTAAAAATGTGACCCTTAGGCACTTCTGATAATTTTATACACAAGGCCCAATCCTATGAGGTGCTGACAACCTCCACTCCGCTTAGGGTGACCAGACCGCAAGTGCGAAAAATCAGGACGGGGTAGGGGGTATATATATAGGGTGAGGGTATGGGTTTAAGCATATGCGTAAATATATATATATATATGTATTTCTCTTATATAGGAGCCTATATAAGAGAAAGACCCAAAAATCGGGACTGTCTCTATAAAATCGGGACATCTGGTCACTCTAAGAGGTCTCCACTAACGTTATTAGGCACATGGCACTCTCTGCCCCAACACTTAGAGTCACAGAGTCTAAGGCCAGAAGGGCCCACCAGATCATCTAGCCTGAGCTCTTGTATATCACAGACCACACAGCACCCATACACTAAACCCAGTAACCAAAATGAGACCAAAGTTCTACAGCCCACCAGAGATTAAACTATTATATGCCACAGGCAAAACATAGGAGAGACCAATCTGACCCAGGGGAAAATTCCTTCCCAACCCCACATATGGTGATTGGTCAGATCCTGAGCATATGAGCAAGAAATAGCCAGCTAAGCACCTGAGAGAAATAATGATTGGTGCCATCTCCGAGCCCTGACCCTTCCTGTAAAGTGTCCCAGCTCCAGCCATGGCCATCTCTGATGCTTCAGAGGAAGAAGACCAAAAGACAAAAATCCAACATGGGGAATCAGGGGTGTGTGGAAAATCCCTTCCTGACTCCTGCAGGTGACCAGATGATACCCTGAAGCATGAGCTTTAAGACCTAAACCATAAGGGACCTCCAGGACTGCTGAGCCCCGCTGCCACCATCAAAAGCAATCCTGTCATACAATCCCACTCATATGTTCTCTGCTCAGCCCTGCCCCAATCTGTTCTTTCTTTCCTTATACAGGGAAATTCTCATCATCCCACACAAAACCCTGTATGGTTGCCCTGTTGATGGGGACCCTGGCTATATAGGATTCCACAGTGAAGGAGGTTAGGTTGGCTCCTGCATTAGACAAGAGCTGGTGAAAAGCAGGCTGCTTCTCTTGTGCTGGCCAAAACATTTTCCCCATTGTATACAGTGGTTAAGTTCAGGAATCAGTAGACACTCAGGATCTTTAGGGACTTTGGAAGTTCCTGGAAGGAGGCATAGCTGATCTCATTTGTTATGATGGGAGCAAGCTGTGCTTTGTTAAACTTCACCAACCACGAGAGATGGAGTCAGAAACACAGGTGATGGGGCTCTCCGTTCCGCTGAGTTTCCTACATTTCCATTTGGTTCTGGTTACTTCAGTCTCAGCAAAGCTCATTGTGATCGTTAATTATTATTTTGTTGTTAAAGATGCAGAAACTTGTAAGCATAGTGGTGACTAGTCCTTCTTAATTGTATTTAGCCTAGATAGAGTCATGTAAATCTCCAGTGGAAACGTACTGAAGTTTGTTTATTTTGGACCTCTCTAAAATGAATGGTCTCCCTGTTTTTAGCTGACTACCACTAATACTAGAACAGTGTTGGAGTAGAATGACAGTTCTTCTGCAGAGAGCTCTGGCTGCTCCTCTGAGCTGCAGTAACATTGTTTACTTCGGACATGATTAACACTTGTTTATTGCATACTTTTGTGTTGTCAGTTAAAGTTTCCATTTCGGCCCTGACATGGCGCCAAGTGAATCGGGGGGCTGGAATAAGGCCTGCCATATTTAAAGAAATCCAGCTGCTTGGAAACATCAAGTGTCAGCAAAGAAAGCACAGTTCAACAGGAGCTCCACTATCAATTCCTCAGCAACCGTGTGTGACCAGGTCTCAGATAAGCTAAATCAATACATAACCAAAGGGTCAATGTCTGAAGACGGTCAGAACCTTCCAAACCATCAGCGTTTCCCATCTGCCACTCCTGTCAAAGAGCTGGAGCATGTTTTGGACAGCTGCAGGATGGAATTAAATCATGTGAATGAAGTGTGGCCTAACCTGTACATAGGTGATATGTAAGTGTTATTTGACACCGAGCCATTCTTTATGATTGTCAATGTAAGCTGTCACTGTTTTACTTGGTGATATCTGTAAAACAACTAGTATTTTTAAATTGACTTTTAGATTAGAACTGGAGTGTGCATTACACACTAAAGAAAGTACTTACCATACCAAATAACACAGTTAGAAAAGAATTCCCACATGCAATATTTTTCCTTATTATTTTATATTTAATTATTACAATTATTTTTAATGGATTTTACAAATGCTCCAAACAGTACAGTCTCAAATTGTGCAGACAACTGAGACACAGAGCTCTCTAAAATTGGTATAGAATATTTCTCATTTCATGAGACATGTTTTGTTTTTCAACAGATTTCCATGAAATGGATATTTTCACATTAAAAAAATTTAACACTCTAAAATTTGTTTTTAGAGCAAACTGATCTTCAGCTGGATTTTTTTTGCTCACAAATATAACCATATTTTAATCAAACCAGACCCATTACTTTTGGTTAATAAGTTTGTGATGAAGAAGAGAAACTGCCTGCCAGCATGGCAGGGATTAAGGATAGCCTTTGGGCCCAGCTAAGCCTGCCGGCAATGCGAGACCTGGGGCGGGTAGAAAAGGAGAGAACCTGGCTCAATTCAGGGCTGACTGGTAAAGAGGCAGGAGCTAGCTACAGTCCGACCTAAAAGGAAGGATCACTAGCCTGCAGGCCAAGTCAGCCACTATGGAGCATGTTCTGTCCCCTAGCAAAGGGAGATTGCAGAGAAGAGCTACGTGCCTTCAGTAACTGGGTGACTGCACACCAGAGACATTGTGGGGTTTGGTTTCACCAAACTTACAGCCGGCCCACCTGAAGGAGCCTGTGATCATGGAAGGATGTGGCCCAAGATCCACAAGGGAGGCAAGCCACCCCAACAAATTGGACTATACGGGCCATGTCCCAACTGAAGGAACACTGGTAGGAAGTAGCCTAGGATTGCCAAATTTCCAGTCGCACAAAACCGAACACCCTAGCCTCACCCCTTCCCCAAGGTCCGGCTCACTACATTCCCTCTCCCTCAGTGGCTCGCTGTCCCTCATCCTCACTCACTTTCACTGGGCTGGGGCAGGGAGTTGAGGTCCAGGAGTGAGTGAGGGCTCTGGGGGTGGGGCCAGAAATGAGGGGTTCAGGGTGTGGGCTCTGGGGATGAGGGATTTGGGGTCCAGGAAGGGGCTCCAAGCTGAAGGGTGGGGCCGAGGGATTCAGAATGTGGGAGGGGGCTGTGGGTTGAGGCAGGGGGTTGGGGTGTGGGAGGGGATATGGGCTCTGGGCTGGGGGTGTGGGCTCTGCACTGGGGCCAGGGATGAGGGATTTGGAGTGCAAGAGGGGGCTGCAGGTTGAGGCAGGGGATTGGGGTGCAGGAAGGGGTAGGGGCTCTGGGATGGAGATGAGGGGTTTGGGGTGCAGGAGGGGGCTCTGGGTTTGAGGGGTGCAGGGCTGGGGCAGAGGGTTGGGGTGCAGGGGGGTGAGGGCTCTAGCTGGAGGTGCAGGCTCTGGGGTGGGGCTGGGGATGAGGGGTTTGGAATGCAGGAAGGGGCTCCAGGTTTGGGGTTCTCAGGGCTGGCGCATGGGCTTACCTCAGACTGCTCCTGGTCAGCAATGCAGTGGAGCTAAGGCAGGCTACCTGCCTGTCCTGGCTCCACACTGCATCCCAGAAGCAGCCAGCAGTAGGTCCGGCTCCTAGGCATGGGGGCCAGGAGGCTCCACGTGCTGCTCTTGCCCAGACGCAAGACCCCACCAGCTCCCATTGGCCATGGTTCACAGCCAAAGGCAGTTTGGAGCCAGTACTTGGGGTGGGGGTAGTGCAAGGAGCCCCGTGCCCCCCCTCTCCCCGGCTAGGAACCGGACCTGCTGACTGCTTCCGGGGTGCAACGCAGTGCCAGAACACGTAGGGACTAGCCTGCCTTAGACCCGCAGCACCGCTGATCGAACTTTTAACAGCCCAGTCGGCAGTGCTGACAGGAGATACCAGGGTCCCTTTTTGACTAGGCATTCCAGTCAAAAACCAGACACCTGGAAACCCTGAAGTAGCGCAGGACTGTGGATTTAGACTCCCTCCTTGGAATGCCCCCTGTTCAGGAGTCAACTCACACAGGGCCCTGGGATGGGACCTGATGGAGTGGAAGGGTCTGGGACCCCTACCCCCAACTGGCTGAAAGACTGAGGCACCTTGATCAAGGAAACAAAGGGTTGGAAGTTGGGCACACCAATCATTAGGCCACCTGGACCTACAAGCGCCTGTTACAAAGTTATTTTGGGGATATTTTTGCTCTATTTTGGAGCTGTGGTAGCTATCCCATTCTTAGACCTTGACTCAGCAGAGCACTTAAGCACATGCTTAACTTTAGGTATGTTCTTAAATACAATTGAAGTCAATAAGATGTAAGAATGTGCTTAAAGTTATACATGTGCTTTACTGAATCAAGGCCTCAAGATAGATGAAATTTTTCTTATACGCCCAATTTAACCCTTTCCTACAGCTCCCCCAGAAGACTCTAACCTTCCTAACACTTTCTATGCTGCTTCTCAACTCTTCCCTAACTGCAAAATTTCTTATCTTATTTAAATACACACACCGACTTCTCTGCATTATAACTTTAAAATAATCAACTATACAATCTGCACTGTTGGCCGCAGAAATCCAGAAAAGATAACGTAAATGTTTACTGCTTAGGAAGTATTTAAGTATGTTCCTTTCATGCTTAGTCCCAGTGGCCTATTCCCATGCTTAATATTTGCTAGATCAAGGCATTTAAATTTCAAAGCTGGATAAATTAGGCCCTAACCAGAAAGCCCTTTGCATGCAGAAGTCCCACTGGGGTTGATAAACATTCCATGCTCAGAGGGCTTCCTGATCTGGAATTGTAATAGAGAAGTGTCATTAGGGGCTGTACAACTGGGAGAGAAGGATTTCTTCCCAGCTCTACAGAAGTCACCTGCACAAAGCCCTCTGACATGAATTTTGTGCAAGGTGGCTAGGATTTCACCCTGTATTTGCTTCTTTCTGATGCATAAAGAAACATTAATTTTGCCAACTGTGCAAGTCTAGAACCCTGTTTTTATATCAAACAGGTCTCCCAGCACCATCAACAGGCTTAAATATTTGGACATAATAATCATGATAATTACCATAAGAGAAGGAAGGAGCTACTAGTGATTCTTTAGCCACATTTCCCTGTGATTATATTCTGAAAACTGGAAGTCTTAGCAATAAACAAATAGAGCATAAAATAATGAGCAAGCATGTGCTGGGGAAACAAGACCATATGTTTTAAAAATTGAAACAATACTTTACGTTTCAAATTCTGCAAGTGCAAATCATGAGTTCTGATCTGCTTTCCAGACCTGTTGGTTTTGAGGCCAGTGATCCTGCAATGGTATAATGGAGGCCTTGTCATGCTGGTGACATGCCATAATTGGTGGCCATCTTCATTGCATTTTTATTTTAAAATGCATTTATTTTGTTGAAGGGTTTAATAACATCAGTGGAAATCTATATTCTTTCAAGAGCATTTTAAAAAAATCCTTAGTTTCCATTCACAGTTGAGAACAATGTCTGTGTATGCTCGGCAAAGATCCAACAGCAGAAAGGTCTGAGCAGCGGAACAAGGCAGCAGATCTTGAACATCGAAGAAGAGCACAGAGTTATTTAAAAATTGAAATTAGTAAAAAGCAAAACTACAGAGTTTAACTGAATTTATCAAGAACTGCAGACAGGATTTTTCCCCTCTATTGAAATCAATGGGACCATTTGCACAAGCATCAACTATTCTCTGGAGTAAGCACCTTCTTAGGAGGGAAAGAGAAAGAAATAGAGGGCTTTGAAGTTAGAGGCCAAGTCTTTCCATTGAGTTCAATAGGCTTTGGATCAGGCCCTTTCTGAGCAAGGCTATGTCAGTGGAGATTAATTAGCATCTGAACTGTGCCATACGGTACAGTAGTCCGTAGCGCTATCATAGATTTACAGTTTTGATGGCCTGTTTCCTGGGAATTAGACCTGTATAATCACTCAGGAGGCTGCTTGGCAAGTGGAAATGAAAGAACAATCTAGAGTTAAGACTATATTTTGCTAATAAAGCTTTTTTCATCTTTAAAGCTAGCCTCCAAATTTCTTAACTTATACTGTGCAAACAACCTGAACCTCTCTCCTTAAAAGCAGAATACTAATGGCTGCCTGCTATATGCTGCTGTTCATCACAAAGGCTCCTAAATGCTCAACAAACTGACTGTTACATTGATGTACATGCATCACCCATAGTGAAATGCAGAGCCCTTTGGGGTGGAAGGCTGAAGGCCTTGAACAGTGCAAAGGAATGCTGCACAACAGTTCAGGGCAAAACATGAAGAATGCCATCCACAAATGAATCTAGCTGCTGAATTTTAAGCAGGCAGAATGTAATTAACCATTGGAATTTAGCCAGGTTCTGTGGGCTAACACCCCTAGTCCTGCAAAAATGCGTTCGGAAATTATTACAGATCGAGGCAAAATGGCTGCAGACTAAACTAAAAGCTTGACTATGTCCTTTCAAAATGGGAGATGCTGAACCCATTTGTGAAGTGAACCTCCTTGTCAAGCACTCAGGGCCAACAAAACCCCTTGACTTCAGTGGGAATGAAGGCAGCTTTGCATCTCTCAGGACTGGGCTTTTAATTCTCATTAAAACTCATAGGAACTTACACAGATAGAGAGAGAGGAGGTTATTTTCGTAGACATGAAATCTCTTTCCATATTTACATACAATTGCATATTTTCTATGTGCAGCTCCTATGTGATCATCAGATTAGAAATCACAATTTTCTGTCTCATGCTTGGTGTTGTGCCATGCAAACAGATCTCCAAGTGTAACAGACCCTGAACTGTTCAGTGACATTCAGTCTCAATAAGAGGCATCAGGGATTTGACCACATCAAACTCTTTCATTTAATACTTTTCCTTGTGACCTTTTATACCTAATTCTCGGTAGCTTGATTGCACATGACAAGGAAGAACTGAGGAAACTTGGCATCACCCATGTACTGAATGCTGCACATTCCACATGGGAAAGTAAAGGAGATCAAGCCTTCTATGGCCAAGAAATCCATTATTGTGGAATAGCTGCAGAAGATTCAACTGATTTTAACCTGCGTGAGCACTTCTACCCTGCCTCAGAGTACATTAATAAAGCACTGAGTGCTCTGAATGGTAAGTACCTCTCTTGATAATACTCTGTGCTTATGTAGTCCTTTTATCCCAGGATCATCAGCTGCCATACAAACATTACCCAACACCACTGGAAGACACACTCCCACAGCGCACTCACTTCTGGAGCGCTTCCAAGTGGCAGAGTGTGGTATCACAGTCCTTTTCTTGGCCCCCGCAGGCCAGCCTTGCTGTGTCTTCAATGGCTTGGCCCTCTGGCCAAGTCATAAAGTCTGAATGAACCCCTTCCAGGGTATTAAAGAGTCCAATAAATAAATGGGCTATTTTGTCCTCACTAGGGTCTTCAGCCCTGGCTCTGGGCCCTTTAAATTCAGCCCTTTGTTCAGGCTCCCAGATAAACTCCATCCCTTTCTTGGGGTTTACATCACTTTACCTGTAGCCAGTAGGGGAACCCAGGCCTGCTCATTACTCTGGGTTTCCAGCCCAGGAACCCAGTAAGGAGCCACCACGTATTGCCCAAGCCAATTAATTGCAACTTGTTCCCTGGGCCTCTTCCTAACTGTATCCTTGAGCTTCATTCTTAGCTCAGGGTTAAGGTTCTCATGTCCTCTCTCCCCTGGAAACCCAGCTATGCTCAATGCAGCCAGAACCAAAATCTCTGGTTATCCCTCAACCTCCTGTGGCCAGAAGGGCGCACCTTTCTTCATCCCTCTGGTCCCAGCCAGGAACTGGCCTACTACAGACCCGCAGATCCTTTCATCTGGGCGAGCAGGGTCATGATGGGCTGTCTCCCTTTAGAGATGGGAGGAAAATGGGACACCAAGAGGTTAAATAGTACACACAAAGTCACAGAACAAGTCAATGGCAAAGCTAGGCATCCAGGCTCCACATGGGCCCCCTTGTAATCACTAGGCCAGCTTCCCTTTTTTTGAACAGAAGGAAAAAGGCCTATGGAGGATGATGTAGTTTAGAAAGCGGTTAATATATAGCAGCTGGGATATGATGGCACCAGTGTTCTGCATTGATTCATCAGAAAGCAAATGCACATGAATCACTCCGTCTCTGGCTACAAAACAGGCAAGAGCAGATGTTGCAATAAGGTGATGTTGTGATACTAGCTATCACAGAGAGATGTGTTAACGAGCCATTGACAAGGTCCAGGGTCATGCTGTTTCCTCCTGTTACAAATCCATCAGGACACAAACCAACATGACCAGTAATTACTGTTCACTTATGGAATGGATCACTGTACTATTTAGAGGGCTAGAGTCACCTCAGTTAGCATCAACTGCACCTCCAAGAGTCAACGGTGGGCTGCACTTCAGACCAGATTCATCTCAAAGAAGAAAGCAGGCAGTGTTGTCTGCCCCCTACCCCCTACACACCCCGTACCCTCCCTCAAAAGGATCCACCAGGGAAGGCAGTTGTAGATTCTGACAGAGGCTTCAGTAGGGATGTGCTGAATAAACACCTCCCAGCAACCCTAGACACACCCAATTCTCCAACCACCACAAGCTTAGTTTTGGGCCATGATAGCTCCTTTTAAGCCCGTTAAGGGAAGGTAGGTTGGGGCTACTTTCTGCCGGCACTGCCTCCCCTGTCCTCTGAGAGGATTTTCTGCCTCAGGGGCCATACTCCGTAGAAGATGATGTTAATCAGGAGGGAATTTACCTCAGAGATACATAATATCTTGTGGACTCTAAAGTCTCACCCCTTCTATTTAGTAAGAGTAGTCCAGAATTAACTTGCCCGAGACCCCCGACCTATTTCATATACTGGAGGTTGAATAACTATCACATTAGAATGGTTTTTGGTCATTGACCCAGGATGTATTCAAAGCAGTGTCCAAGAGGTGAAAACTAGGGCAATCCATTATCAACATGCTGAGCGGCCCAAGACCCATAGTGACACTTCTGAGCAAACTGGAGCAGCACAATTCATATTTGTTTCTCTTTTTCAGGAAAGATCTTAGTTCACTGCGTTGTTGGTAAAAGCAGATCCGCCACCTTGGTGCTGGCTTACCTTATGATCTACCATCACTTCTCACTGACCGATGCTGTCCAATGTGTCATCCAGCACCGAGCCATTTCACCAAACCGAGGGTTCCTGAAACAGCTACACGACCTAGATGTTGAATTGCAAGACAGGACAAACCTGTGTGAGCTCTTATAATGGAGGTGGGGGAAGATCAATAGTGACTATAAAATATGAAGTGCCCCAAAGTGTTAAAGGAAGTAAAAAGATTAAATGAATCTGAACCAAAATTCTAGTACCAAAGCCTACCCCTGTCCCTCATTTTGTGATGGGGGAATCTCATAATCTGAACTTGGATCTGGCTCTGAATTTCACATTTGTCTCCTCTCTCTCTCTGTCTCAAACTGGCTTAACCCTAACCTTGATCTGAATAATCCTGATCTTTTGGAAGGTCAAAATCCAAATCCAAATTTGTGGTTTGGACCTGTCTCCAAGAAGAAGCAGTGAACTAACTGTCACCTGTTGAGTCTCCATTTGTATATGCTGCCCTTCTGGGATTGATCCCATATTTCACAGTAATACTGGCTGAAGAGAACCCTGCAACAACCCTAACTCTTGATCAGGTGCAGTTTGCTTTAGCTGATATTAGATGGTTAAATCCATGGCTTCCCCATTTCCCACCCCTGCTCCCGCAAGGGAGAGTCAATTCAAGAAGGAAACGGGGAATGAATTTCTCTGTACATGACAGCATTTTTCTCTATTAAGGACAGAAAAATCTATCAAATGCTAGGCTGGCCTGAGTGGACGCCTTGCAAGTTACAAGTGCACTGTACTTACATCTTTTACAAATCAGAGACTCGCTCCTCCCCTTTCTTCTGTATTTTTCTTGGTACTCTGTTCATTGTCTGTTCCATTTTCCCTTAGGGATATTTTTCCTCTCCCCCATTTTCCACTCCTTTTCCAGCCTCTCCGTAGTTGAAAGCAAACCTCATCACATTCACATTTGAACCAAAACTTGCAAACTCACAGGCTTCTCGTGGATTTGAAATGTCAAACAACCTGACTCATCCCTAGTTAACATGGGCCTGGAACAACCTCCATGTACTCACCTGGGGGTATTTCCATGGGTAGTTCTTTTGCTGGCTGTTTCTCCTTTGGCACTGCTCCAACACCTTATAGAAACCCCTTCACTGTGATTTCATGGAGCTTTAGGGGTGGAGCTGGGGAGTGGCCACATGCTCCTTGGTACCATCCACAGCAGCCTGCCCAAATTTCTGCATTAAATTGTATTCACTTTCACTGTCTCCTTTCTGTGCCTGCTGCTCAGCAGCTGCAGGGAGACCCTGCCAGTACCAGTGCTGTGACGTCACAGAAAACCACACAAGGATGCAGAGGCGGAAGGGAGTCTCTTTCCCATGAATCACTAGGATCTATGAGGTTGGGATGACTCCCCCACATTCTATTAGGCACAACTGACAGGAAACCTTAGGGAATTTTCTCTCTTCTCTTGTGGACTTTTCCCTGGAAGAGGCTGGGTTGGCCCACATATAGCCTGGAGCTCACACCTTCTGACTGTCCATCAAATCCGGAGATTGCTGCAGTCTGCATTGTGCAACTGCTCTAGCCCTGTGTCTGGTTCTTGGTTTGTTGGATATATTTGGTTACGAAGAGTGTTCTTGTTTTTCAAAGAATTCTTGTGTAATTCTGCATTGTGTGTGTTTTAATACCCTCACAGAGCAACTAAGTACAGTTGCTAGGCACGCTATGAAAAATATATAGTGTCACTTTAATGCAGAAACTTCATTTATTTGGAACGTTTATACAGTTATACTGTGGTTTGGAAAGCTTTGCTTTTGACAGTTTTATCTGAGTGACTTTTTTTTTTTCCATTCAGCAAATATCAGGTTTCTTTAAAAAAAAACAGGTGAAAGGGCCTCTATTCTCATTTGATGAGGATCAGGGCAGTGTCAGCCTTGCTGCAAATACATCTGGTTATTGCAGGAGAATTTCTCAGATGCAGAAAACAATGTTTAAAACAGAGATCTGGGGGTTACTGGCTCCTGACATTTATCAATGCTTCTTTGAAGAACGACCTGAAAGCTGCGTACAGCAAAACCTGCTTTCCTCTCTGCCCTGTAATCAGTTTTCAAACTCCTGCTTTAATTCACATGAAACTGAAGTGAATTGATAAGTCAGTTACACATCTAGGCTTTCAGAAGGATTATACTTCCCATCCACTGCAAGCCATGACAGCCATGCAAACCAACTACAGATTCACCAGCAATGACACTATTGCCCAGATGCCAACTGCTCCCCAGCCAATCTCACTCCATGCAGCTGTCCTTCCCAGTCAGTAGCCTCCTCTCTATAATAAAAATAGCTTTACATGTCATTATGTTAAAAAACAAACACCAAAAAAACAAGCACTGGTTGCTGCCTTTGGGAGTCTATATCTTCCAAGGAGTGTTCTCCCTGGCCCCAACCCTTTTGCTCCCCAAACCCTCCTTGTCACTATCAGCTGTTCTATCTCATAAGACATAAGCCCCTTAAGACAGAGATTTCTTCTTGTTTTCATCTATAAAGCACCAGACACACCGATGGTTCTATGTAAACAAATTATAATCCTCAGACCTTTCATTGATCCCAGCCCTTTTACCGCCACATCTCAACTTCCTTGACCATTTTTGTGTTGTGATCCCATATTTTGTAGAATTGTCTTGGCTCAGAGGCACCACAAAAATACATCATTCTGACAGTCAGGGTCCCGACACCCTAAGGGGAGAGCAGAACCCAAAAGAGCAAGCAATTGAATCACACAGTGTTACAGTGTATAAAAATATTTCAAGTAAGGTCTTTTACCAAAGCTTGTAACATTCAAAACTTGGTCATTATGAGCTATATGGACTGTGGTTATGAATTTATGTATTTGTGTAGATATGAAATGGTGATCATAATCTGTGCTGCAACATTCAGCTCCACCTCACAACAGGGAGTGAGCAGGCAGGCAGGGAGGGGCTGCCTCCCCAAACAGACAAGACTAGCTCCAAGCACCTAGCATTGTACAATCTAGGAGCAGACAATGGTGGGCCGTTAGAGTTAATAGGAAAACACAGAGACATCTTGGCTAGAATTTCCCCACCCTAAATAACCATGAGTCACCATGCCAGGAGAGGAAGGGGAAAAGGCAGGGAGGCTGGGGAAGGGAGTGGAAGCCCTTAAACTTTATCTGAAGTTTTTATCCAGAAACTGAGGTGCAGGAAGCTATCCATGAAATTCCCTCTAAGACCAGTGGCATGCCAGGAAACTCTTCAGAGGCAATAGGTAGCATATTGGAAAAGGGGATTTGTCTAATGTAGAGGCATAAAGCCTGAAATTGTGTATTTATGTTTATTTTCTGTGTAACTTATATGTGTTTGCTTTTCTTTCCAACTTCAGCTTTGAATCTGTGATATTTTTCTTAAATAAACCTTTTGTGTGGGCCTGTGCAGACTGATCACTCTGGGGCTCGTTTCATGCCTTCGGGGGTGATGAACCAGAGGGAAAAAGTCGGAGTATCTGGTAGTTAACTTGGCGTAGACGGCTTTGGTGAGACTCGAGACCAGAAAGGCAGTTGGGGTCACCCTGCAAAAAGTAACCAGACTGGTGGTGGAAGCCAGGGTAAGATCTTTAGACTCGTGGTCTGGCAAGTGGTGTCAGGGCTCTAAGACACAGCAGCATAGCATGAAGGCACCCAAGATGACAGGACAGGCAGTGACAGAACCTTACTGGTTTGGGTGATCCCCAAAACACCACAACCAGGCGTTCTGAAGAAATAGCACCTAGTTTAGAGAGCCTGATGCTGCTCCAACAGCAGCACAGGCAGAGTGCAGCTGTGGGGAGGATCTGTGGATGGAAAAAGTAAGTGAGTGGGTGGGAGAGGCAGAGGAAAGGACTAGGTGAGGATGAAGGGCCAGTTGTCTTTTGAAGAAAAGCCAAATATCTTCAATCCTCTGGTTCATCACCCCTGAAGGCATGAAACGAGTCCCTGAGTGATCAGTCTGCACAGGCCCAAAGGATGGAAGTGGGGGGGTAAAGGGCATTTTTAAACATTTAATTAGGGATGGGATACAGATCCATTGTCCTCACTGGTGCCGTTTCAAGGTGGTAGTAACCAGAGACTCTTATGATCCAATGGCTGTGTGGTAGCCTATGGAAAATAAGGTGATGGGCTCCAGTTCTTACTGGGCAAATGTTCATATTACTGAAACCACCACCAGTGCTAGAGCTTAAATGTTCACTCTTGTTGGCGGTCCCAGCTGAGAGGCCAAAGACCCCACAATCTGTGGAGACTGAACTCCCCTCTCGCCCCAGAAGAAAATAACTGAGAAGCATCAGCCAGGCGACGTGAGGAAGAATGCACTGCCACTGCCCATGCTGTAGCTGTTCTGCAGTGAAACAAAGGACTTCAGTTTCCAGACCTGCCAATTTTGCATCGTTCATCTGAACTAAATTCAGAACAAAGGATAGCTTGTATTAGATAAACAGACAGAAATGTAATTGGTTTCCTGAACAAAATCAAACCTCAAAATATTTCTGACTCAGCTCAGTTAGATGGGAGTGTGGTTTGGGTCTTTCTACAACCACTTGCCCATCCTCACTTCACAACATACATGAGCTACGCCTGCAAGTTAAGGTCTGAGGCCCCAGGTCCGAAGTCCCTGTCAGCCCGGCACTTAAACACCATCGACTTCAGTGAGAAATGGACACCTGCTCCACCAAATTAGGTACCTGCTTCAGTGCTTGGACAGATCACGCTGAACTGCTCTGCTGCATAGGGGCCTGAGAACGAAAGCTGAATTGGGGACCACAGAATGAGTAAAAGCCAAGTGGAACAATCACAAAATACAATGTTGCTACAGATCATGGCTGGCAGATCAAAGCAAAGTTAGCTGTCCAGCTCTCGTGAAGTCCAATAAGAATTAGGCATTGGCCCCTTTGAAAATCCCATCCAATACTTCACAGTTGTATAGCTACTGAGCATCCTACATAGAATTGCCATACATTCTTCTTTTTATCCCAGAGGTTCATCATTTCAACCCCAAATTCTCCTGAGTATATTGACACAAGTAGCATGGGACCCAGCAGTGCGAGAAAATCTGAGGTCTGAGAAGATTAATTTGCATTTTTATAGTAAACAAACACCATACAAAGCAAGACTGGCACTTCACCCAGCTCCGCTACTTACCCAGCAGACAGGCATCTCTCATTTCCCTCGTCAGCCCCTTGCACAGACACAGAGAACTGCAGTGATAACAAAAATACAAATGATGCCACAAATTCACAGGATCAGCTACATTCCCCATTCTCCCTCCCCATCCCCTGACCCCATAGCTCCCATCTTGGAACTGGCATGGGAAAAATGTAGTCGCCGCCCAGATCTGTAAAGGTACTTATGTGTTGCTGTGCTCAGTGGTGTGACATCTAACTAACATAGGAGCCTACATCTCATTTTCAAAAGGGATTTAGGCACATAGGCATCTATCTCCCATTGACTGTTGAGGGAATTTAGACTCCCAAGTGACACTGAGCACGGCAATGCCTAGACACCTATAAAAATCTGGGCCATCATGGCTAGGTGGGGCAAGTGGGCTACCAGGCTGTTCTTCACCTCTGCTGACTTAAACTGAAATCCTGGAAGACCAATGTTGGAATAGCAGGAAGGAGTTATAGGTCAGGATTTTTGTACCTTAACCGAGCTGTATCAAGCAGCACTCATCTGCATTGTGTGTACCTCTGTACAGACGGAAACTGGCTAACGTATGAATTTAAACTCATGGGCCAAATTCATTCCTGGTGTCAACTCAACAAAACCAATGGAGTTACCCAGGGATGAATCAGGCCCAGTGTATCCAAATTGCTCCGTTATTCAAGGACAGTGTGGCCTAAGAGACACACATAGTTGGCAACCTGTCACAAATTAAAATAGAACAAGAATTGCAAGCAATGCATGACCTGTAGCTCACAGATCAGCCTCAAACAAGACACAATATCCGGGTGTCTGGTGGAAAAGCAACTTCACAGGACTGGTCTAACCAAGAGATTATTGTGATCCATCAACTTTGGCAGGTACCAGTTTTCCATATGTATTACAGCTACTGCAGACTGCCTGCTGGGAGCAGCTTGGGCAGGCGTATGCATGCTTGTTATCGGCAGTGTGAATATCTCTGCCTTGTGTCACTGTGGCACAAAGCAGCTGGACCATTTCAAAATCATTTAAAAAGCACTATAAAATTAGGGCTCCGGTACGGTTGTTTTATGACTTGCACGAGCAGCCATTGCCTGGAGAGAAATTATCCTCTTTATTTCCAAGGCTAAAGGTTCTTTTAGCATTCATCAAAAGCAAAGTGCACCCCTGATAACACAATGGGCTGTTTTTATCTACTGCAGCCTCTTTCCCTTCTGCATAATTTCACATTTGAGATCTCAGCACTTCACACGTAACTCATTTCATTGTTTCTGAGATTGTTTTCACCAGCTGGACTTGTACAGTTACACGAGAGATTTACTTATGCCCTGAAACATATTCTTTCCAAAATTCTTGCTTCTTTAATCCTTAGAGAAACAACTGTGAGTAGTCTCGTTATCCGTCCTTCCTGGAAGCCTGTCAAACGCTTGGCCTCAGTGATCCGCAAAGCCACATCATTATTCTCCTTCAAATCCTACCATAAACCTCTCCCTTTGCCAGGCTACACAAAAACCTGACACTGGTTAGGCTGTTAATGTGCTCAGACCACCACATCATGTGGACCAATATTGTCTCAGTGCATCTTTGTATTCCTTTATGGGTCTGTCTGTATCCATCTGTTGTCATATTTAGATTGTAAGCTCTTCAGAGCAGGGACTATCTTTCTGTTCTGTATTTGTATATTTGTATTGGGGTCATCATCCATGGTGCAGGCTCCTATGATTATGATAATACAAATAATATCTTGTAGCAATTAGTTCCCCTGGCTAGTTAAGCAATGTGGGTGGGGTGTGGGGTGGGGTTCAAAAGCATGAAGAGTAGTTAGGTGCCAAACCTCCACAGACTCCCATTTGTGCCTTTGACAATCTTCCCCTGTAGGAAAAAACTATTCCTTTGATCAATTTTAAATTTGACATCTTTCATTTTAATTGAATGTTCCCTTGTTCCTATTATGAAAATAAGTGAATAAAAATTTCGCATCTACCTTCTCTATACTGCTATATAATATTTATATATAGTGATATCAAAGAGGTACAAGAAAATGAGAAAGGCAGAAATTGAGTTGTCTGGTTGCTAAAATAAGGTGTTAAATTATGGCAGTGCCTGCTATACTTAAAGTTCCACTAGGAATAGGGTGACCAGATGTCCCGATTTTATACAGAGAGTCCCTCTTTTTGGGTCTTTTTCTTATATAGGCTCCTATTACTCCCCACCCCCGTCCTGATTTTTCACACTTGCTGTCTGGTCACCATAACTAGGAAGCATGGTCTTTATGGGATTATAGTCTAACTGGGAACATGTTATAGTGAAGATACCAAAGTAAGGAACTCTCAGTGATTGTAATAATCACACTTCTATCTGTGCCAAGGAAAGTATTGTGTAAAATCATAGTCTAGCATATGTCAGAGGCAGTTGATAGCGTTCTCAGAAAAGAGCAAGCATGGATGCACAGAACAGATCTTCACTCTACAAAACATAATAGAATAGTGCTTAGAATGGCAACAGCAACTCTACATAAATTTCATAGACTTTGAGAAGCTTTTGATAGCATTCACAGGTCCAGCCTATGGCGCATTCTATGGGTATATGGAATTCTTTTCCATATAATCAACATCATCAAAAGCTTCTATTTCAATTTGTTGATCACAGTAAGTTCAGTTTTGAAGTCAAAACAAGAGTACATCGGAGTGTTTTATGTGTGCAATCCTCTTCAACATTGCCATCAACTGGCTAATGCAACGTACAACAGAAGACATGCCAAGAGGCATTAAATGGACATTCTTCTCATCCCTTAAAGACCTGGACTTTGCAGATGATCTCACTCTCCTATCACATACCCAACACCATATACAAGAAAAAACAACTTGACTCAACACATTCAGCCAGCAAATTGGACTGAAAATCAACCGCAATAAGACAGATATCATGACCTTTAATATTGCCTTACCATCACCCATATGGATAGAGGATTATGTTCTTATCAATGTAGAAACATTCACATACTGGGCAGCACCATCATCCAGGATGGTGGAACAAGCCAGAACATCTGGAACAAAATCAATAAAGCCAGGAACACCTTCAGGAGCTTAGCAGTCTGGAAATCATCAAAATACAATACAAAAACCAAACTCAAGATTTATTGGAGCTGCGTATTTTCAACATTACTTTATAGTGCAAAATGCTGGGGAATGAGAAAGTATGACATGCCCAAACCATCTTTATTCCATACAACCTGTCTCAGAAGACTCCTCCGTATCTTTTGCCCCAGAACAATCTCAAACCAAAATCTACTGACACTGGGCAGCCAAGAGGATCTGAGCACCATCATTACCAGGAGGTGTTGGAGATGGATCAGTCATGCGCTTCAGAGGAAACGGATTCCATCACCAGAGTAGTAATAAGATGCACATCTGAAAGCAAGCGAAAACGAGGCTGCCCAAAAACAACATGGCAAAGAGCTGTGGAAACCAAGCTGAAAAACCTGGGGCACAGCTGGGAAACCATTGAAAGACTTGCCAGAAACAGACAGGAGTGGAGCAGCTTCATCACTGCCCTAAATGCCAGAGGCGTAATAGGAACATGATGATGATGATGATGATGATGATGTGAACATGTAGCTTGTCCTGAAACTCGCAGCTACAAATGTGATGAGTGGTGGGGGGATGGAGTGGTCTTTCATGTCCATGTTGGAGCTCAGACACACCTTCCATTTCTCCCCCTGAACCCTTAGATATATTTATCTTGCTTAGGGCACCAATCACCATTGCATCTAGAAATGAAATACAGATTTAAGATAAGAATTAATACCTTGCCTATAACTCTCTCTGTACCCATCCTTCTACTCAGCCACTTACATTTTGGAGCTTGTCTAGATGAACACAGTGCACAGCTGGATAGTGCGGGGTAGATTTACACCTCAGATTGTTGTGAATTAAGGGTCCATGTTGACTCTGTTGGTGTACACTAGAAGTTCCCTAATGTGCTTTAAACTACTCCTGTTTTAAAGCGGCAGCAGGGTCCATGTGAACACTTAGTGCACAGCAGGCTAGTCTGAGGTAGACTTATGCCCCAGCTTGCCATGAACCAAATTTTAATATAGACAAACCCTGGATTTTTTTTTTTCCAGAGGAGGCAAACACTCCTCCTCTGCCAAATGGTGCCAATGGTTTGATTACCAGGAGTGCTCTGTATCCGCCTATCTATAGTTAGTAGATAAGCTTCCCCCAGATAGCAATCCGGAATATGTAACACAGAATATGTCTACACTGCAAATGAAGGTGTGATTATAGCAAGGGTAGACTTTATTCTACATCACACACATGGTCACAACAGCAGTGCAGACATGGTGGCACAGGCTTTGTTGTGGGCTAGCAATCCTGCAGGCTTGGCAACAGTATTTTGGTGCTGCTGCTGCCGCCAAAAAGAGACCAAAGAATGTAACTAAGTAAAACCAGCACTGTACTCTCTGCTTTTGGAGTGGATTTGCCCTTCTGGATTGGAGCACTGGTCTTTCTATTCAGTCCAAGATTCTGCCTTTGGCACTGGTCACTTGCAAGGGTGTCAGAGGAAAGGAACAGGGAGAATCCGTACCCAGCTCAGTCTCTAATCCAGCAATGCACTTAGGTATGTACTTAAGTTTTAGCATGTGAGCATTACCATTAAAGCCAGTGGGACTAATCATATAATTAAAGTTAAGCATGTGCTTAAGTACTCTGCTGGATCAGGTTCTAATTGTGCAGAGCTGTGTATGAGGGATGAGTGGGTTAATTCTGAATCCACAAAAGTGAACCAATGGGAGGCTGAGACTGAATAGGGAAGCTGTAAAATGTGGACTACAGTAGCGAGGGCAATAACCATACAGGATTAGTCCCGTCCCCACAAGACAAACTTGGCTCCTGCTGCTGAACACAAAGGGTGCCAGATATAGTGTGTACTCCTGCTTGATGAGTCATTAGCAAAATATACCATAAGCTTATAAAATGCTATCGGAGCTTGGGCGGGGCAGGCAGTAGATTCATTCAACAGAAAGAAAGCACAATGGCATGCAGAAAGGCTCTTTTCTTCTTGCTTCTCCCTGTTTGATTTTGGTGTGAGGTTGTCCTCCACCTTCTTGCTACCACTCTGAAATGAATCACGAAAAGACCCAGAGAAATGAATTTGCTGCAAGCCTGAAAAATGTACACTGGTAGTTCAGTGCATGAGTTATACGCTCGGCAATACACTTCACTGGCAGCTATTCTGGAACTACCTATTCATAAGAGCTCAACAGACCTTTAGTTACTAGAGATGGGACAGAGGTTGGGAGTTCCAATACTGGTATAAAATTCCCCAAAGTTCAGGCACTTTCAGATCTGGGTGGTCAATTCAGCTGGTTTTCGAGGGACCAGCTGAAAAGCTTGGAACTAGAGCTGAACTCTTTCAGAGTTCAAGGGCGTGTAGGGAGTGGGATTTTGGTGCAGGCCCATCTCTGGCTCTTTATGTGCCCTTTACTGGCTCTTGGTAACTTTTAAAAATTCAGCGCTGAAGACAGATTTTAATTCACACACCCCCGACTCTCACCAGGAGAAAAAAAAAATCCAAACCCCAAATCCTTTTCAACCCCCTAGTGACAAGCTAACTATATGTGTGTGTCGCCTGCAAAACTGCAGCAATTAGGGCTGCAACTCAACCAAAAGCTTGATATAAGCACATGCTCAGCTTGAAGCTTGTAAGTATTCCCCTGACTTCCATGGGACCTCTCATGTACTTGGAGTTAAGCACAAGTTTGATTCCTTCGCTGAATTAGGGCCTATAAGTGCTTCCTGCAGAACCTGTTCATGTCTCTTTTTCCTTGTGTGGTCGCACAGCGTCACCTAATGGTGGAGGTGATGAATCTCTAGCACTTATTACCACCTGCCTTACATAGACATGCAAGTTACTACAATACAGCAATGTCTCTTTCATTCAGTGGAGAGGTCCAAGTTCTGTTTTAAATAATGGTCCATGGATTGGGCTGTACATTTAGGACTCCGCGCTCTCCTCCTTCCACAGCAGAACCCCTAAAGATGTCAATGGGAGGTTTGCACAATGATTAAGGGTGAAATGTGGCTTTTATGTAGTAACTAAGGCCTCATGTTTTCAAGCCATTCTCTCCCTCTCTTTTGTGGCAGGATCCTTAAGTTTCTCTTGTCCAGCCCCCCTGGGCTAGCTGCAAACTAGAGTTACCTGTGCAGGACATTCCAGGTCACCCCTTTCCCTCCGGGGGTAGAGTCCAATGGCAAACAGTCCATCTCTATTTCCTCCTCCTCACAGTGACAGCAGGGAGCTTTCTGTGCTGTTTCCAGGGCTTTGTCTTGACTGGTTTGGTGACTGATTGACTGGGAGAAAGGGGAGCCTTGCCCCATCCTATGCTACAAGGCTCCATTGCCCGGGGCCCTTAAAGAAAGTCATGTCTTCTCCCTGAGACACAGTCTTCCCCCAGAACTATCTTCTCTCTCCTCATGTCTACCCCAGCTGTCCCCATTATCATCATTCAGTAGAGTCTACTTTGAACAGAGTAGCCTGGCAGCGGATGCCACCTCCTTCCTAATTACTCTTTTTCCCTTAAGGGCCACTATACCCTGTTACAATGCCCAACTTGACACAGCTTAACAGAGCCTGGTTTTTAGAAAATGCTGAACACTCACTATCTGAAAATCAGGCATCTAAAATCATCAGTCACTGGAAAGTTTGCACCTGAACTTTTAGCTTAGTTTTAACATTATTATGTCCCTCACTGTTGCACTGGGAATCACTCAGTGGGAAAGCATTGCACCAGTAGGACCCCAGCAATCACTGCCCTTTCCCCCCACCCCGTCTCACTTTCTCTTCCTTCCCTATATTTGTTTGTCTCCTCCTTTCTTCTCTCCCTGCAACAACTTATAGTCTCCACCACCACTCATAGGCTTCACTCCCATCTGCCAAAATAATCAAAAGAGCTGGTCAGAAGACAGCAGGGATGGACAGAAATCACAAAGTGTTCCAGAAATGTTAACTCTTGGCAAAATGTTCCACCCTAGCTCTTGTGGTCAGCAGTGGAATAATCCTCTCTGGTCATACACGTTGAAGCCAAACATTATAGGACCAAGAATCCACTCCTAGGCAATGGTCCGGCTTTATGGATCCATGGAGCTTGTCAGAATCCACCCCTGGTCTTGATGATTTTAATTTACCCTTTCATCCTAGGCCATCCGTTCTCCCACATGGAGGCCTATACACAAGCTAAGCGTCACTCAGAAAATTTGAGGACCTGATTTTTCTCAAACTTTAAATGACTGCTTCTTGGAGCAGCTGGTACAGGAACCCACAAGGGGAGAGGGAATTCTCAATTTAGTCCTGAGTGGAGCACAGGATCTGGTCCAAGAGGTAACTATAACAGGACCGCTTGGAAATAGTGACCATAATATAATAACATTAACATTCCTGTGTTGGGAAGAACATCTCAACAGCCCAACACTGTGGCATTTAATTTCAGAAAGGGGAACTATGCAAAAATGAGGAAGTTAGTTAAACAGAAATTAAAAGGTACAGTGACTAGAGTGAAATGCCTGCAACCTGCACAGACACTTTTCAAAGACACCATAATAGAGGCCCAACTTAAATGTATACCGCAAATTAAAAAACACAGTAAAAGAACTTTAAAAAGAGCCACCGTGGCTTAACAAGCATGTAAAAGAAGCAGTGAGAGATAAAAAGGCATCTTTTAAAAAGTGGAAGTCAACTCCTAGTGAAGTAAATAGAAAGGAGCATAAACACTGCCAAATTAAGTGTAAAAATGTAATAAGAAAAGCCAAAAAGGAGTTTGAAGAACAGCTAGCCAAAAACTCAAAAGTTAACAACAAAATGTTTTTTAAGTACATCAGAAGCAGGAAGCCTGCTAAACTGGTGGGGCCCCTGGACAACTGAAATACAAAAGGAACACTTAGAGATGATAAAGTCATTGTGGAGAAACTAAATTAATTCTTTGCTTCAGTCTTCATGGCTGAGGATATTAGGGAGATTCCTAAACCTGAGCTGTCCTTTGTAGGTGACAAATCTGAGGAATTGAAGTGTCATTAGAGGAGGTTTTGGAATTAATTGATAAACTTAAGAGTAACATGTCACCAGGACCAGATGGCATTCACCCAAGAGTTCTGAAAGAACTCAAATGTGAAATTGCGGAACTATTAATGATGGTTTGTAACCTGTCCTTTAAATCAGCTTCTGTACCCAATGACTAATGTAATGCCAATTTTTAAAAAGGGCTCTAGAGGTGATCCCAGCAATTATGTCAGTACTAGTCAAATTAGTTGAAACAATAGTAAAAAATAAAATTGTCAGACACATAGAAGAACATAAATTGTTGGGCAAAAGTCAACATGGTTTCTCTAAAAGGAAATCATGTCTTACTAATCTATTAGAGTTCTTTGAAGGGGTCAACAAACGTGGACAAGGGGGATCCAGTGGACATAGTGTACTTAGATTTCCAAAAAGCCTGTGACAAGGTCCCTCATCAAAGGTTCTTACATAAATTAAGTTGTCATGGGATAAGTGGGATGATCCTTTCATAGATTCAGAACTGATTAAAAGACAGGAACAAAGGGTAGGAATAAATGGTAAATTTTCAGAATGGAGATGGGTAACTAGTGGTATTCCCCAAGGATCAGTCCTAGGACCAATCCTCTTCAACTTATTCATAAATGATCTGGAGAAAGGGGTAAACAGTGAAGTGGAAAAGTTTGCAGATGATACTAAACTGCTCAAGATAGTTAAGATCAAAGCAGACTGTGAAGAACTTAAAGATCTCACAAAACTAAGTGATTGGGCAACAAAAGGGCAAATGAAATTTAATGTGGATAAATATAAAGTAATGCACATTGGAAAAAATAACCCCAACTATACATACAATATGATGGGGGCTAATTTAGCTACAACAAATCAGGAAAGAGATCTTGGAGTCATCGTGGATAGTTCTCTGAAGATGTCCATGCAGTGTGCAGCGGCAGTCAAAAAAAGCAAACAGGATGTTATAAATCATTAAAAAGGGGATAAAGAATAACATGGAGAATATATTATTGCCCTTATATAAATCAATGGTACACCCACATCTTGAATACTTCATACAGAGGTGATATCCTCATCTCAAGAAAGATATACTGGCATTAGAAAAGGTTCAGAGAAAGGCAACTAAAATGATTAGGGGTTTGGAACGGGTCCCATATGAGGAGAGATTAAAGAGGCTAGAACTTTTCAGCTTGGAAAAGAGGAGACTAAGGGAGATATGATAGAGGTATATAAAATCATGAGCAGTGTGGAGAAAATGAATAAAGAAAAGTTATTTACTCATTCCTATAACATAAGAACTAGGGGCCACCAAATGAAATTAATGGGCAGCAGGTTTAAAACAAATAAAAGGAAGTTCTTCACACAGCGCACAATCAATCTGTGGAACTCCTTGCCTCAGGAGGTTGTGAAGGCTAGGACTATAATAGGGTTTAAAAGAAAACTAGATTAATTCATGGGGGTTAAGTCCATTAATGGCTATTAGCCAGGATGGGTAAGGAATGGTGTCCCTAGCCTCTGTTTGTCAGAGGGTGGAGATGGATGGCAGGACAGAGATCACTTGATCATTACCTGTCAGGTTCACTCCCTCTGGGACCACCTGGCATTGGTCACTGTCAGTAGACAGGATACTGGGCTGGGTGGACCTTTGGTCTGACCCAGTATGGCCATTCTTATGTTCTTAAACTTCCCAAACCAAATTTTACCCGTGGGCTGAGTCTCACATGGAAAATCTCAGCCTCAACAGCAATTTTTCATGTAAGAATGTTATGGGAAATTGAAGATGTGAAAAGGAGGAGGATGGAATTAGGAGTTCAACCTCACCTATAGCTTCTGATACCTCTTTCTTGCTGTGCATGAACTAGCATCAAACACTAATTAGTTTTATCTAACCTACCAAGGATGGTGGATCAGCTAACATTGCCTCAAGCTAGCCCTGGACAATAGTTTTAACAGAAGCTTACAGAAGCTTATGCACACACATTCCACTGCAGAAGGTTATGGGTGAGGTTCCAAAGCTGGTTAGGGGATTTGGATGCCTAATCTTAATTATTTTTATGGGAATTGGATGTCCAATTAATTTAGGCTGCTCTGAAAATCTCAGACTACAGTTTTATAGAATACTATAGAAGGTGCTAATTGACAGAAGTAGAAGGGGAAGGACAAGTCAAGCATCAAATCTACTAATTTCCTATTCTAGGATCTCTACCACCCATTATAATGCCTGTGTGGCCTAGGGTGGAACTAAATGCTCGTATAGCTCCCTAATATCTTGTATGATTTGCCTCAGAATTTTTTCTGAATATAATGGAGTCAGGATAGTTTAAGGCCCTAGACTGAGGGCAGGTCTACATTACAGCTGGGATCGATGCTCTGAGATAGATCCACCAGTGGTTGATTTAGTGGGTTTAGTAACGATCCAGTGAAATCGACTGCAGATCGTCTCCAGTTGACCCCTGTACTCTACCCCCGACGAGAAGAGTAAGTTAAGTCGACGGGAGATTTTCTCCAGTCAACCCCCTGTGATGTAGACGCCACGGCAACTCGACCTGAGGTACATCGACTCAGCTATGTTATTCACACAGATGGAGTTGGGTAGTGTAGGTCGACTTACCGCAGTAGGGTAGGCATAGCCTAAGAATCATGAGATCTGGGTTCATTTCCCAGCTCTGACACAAAGGTCCTATGTGACTTTGGCCATGTCACTTAGTCTCTCTGTGGCTCAGCTCCTCATCTGTACAATAGGGATACTAATCCTTTCCTACCTCCCATAGATATTTTGAAGATAAATTCATTGAATTCATGAGATGCTCAGGTGCTATTGTGATAGGTACCATGTAATGACTAGATAGATAGAAAGCAATTGTAGCATTCAATTGTGGTGAAGTTAGGGGATGGTCAAAGTCAGGCTCAGAGCTGTATCCTTAACAGAGAGAATCTAAAATGCCTCCTTACTGTATGTGTACTGCAGATAAATGTACTGTAAATAACTTCTGTGGCATACATTAAATACTGAACAAGTAACAAGTTGGCCTGGAAAATCTAAGAGAAACTCCAACACACCGAAGAAAGTAAAAAGGAGTTTCTGTAAAAGAGCTATTTGAAGCTACTCATGTTAGATGAGAAAAGTACTAGCACTGACAAAACACTAGATTTTGCAGTGTAAGAAACTGAGATCAGCTCAAACATCCTCTGTCTATGGTACTCATGTGGCCCATCATTACCATTGTATCTGAAGTTTGCAAGGTGGCCAGTGTATTTATCCTCGGAACACCTATGTGAAGCAGAACTACCATTTTGCAGATGGGGAATAGAAGCAGAGAAAGTGTCTTGGACAAGTGTCTTGGATTTCAGGAAGGCGGATTTTGGTAAGCTCAGAGAGCTGATAGGTAAGGTCCCATGGGAATCAAGACTGAGGGGAAAAACAACTGAGGAGAGTTGGCAGTTTTTCAAAGGGACACTATTAAGGGCTCAAAAGCAAGCTATTCCGCAGGGTAGGTAAGACAGAAAATGTGCCAAAAGAGCACCTTGGCTTAATCACAAGATCTTGCATGACCTACAAAATAAAAAGGAGTCATATAAAAAATGGAAACTAGGACAGATCACAAAGGATGAATATAGGCAAAGAACAAAGGAATGCAGGGGCAAGATTAGAAAAACAAAGGCACCAAATGAGCTCAAACTAGCTACAGGAATAAAGGGAAACAAAGACGACTTTTTATCAATACATTAGAAGCAAGAGGAAGACCAAAGACAGAGCAGGCCCACTGCTCAGTGAGGAGAGAGAAACAGTAACAGGAAACTTGGAAATGGCAGAGATGCTTAATGACTTCTTTGTTTTGGTCTTCACTGAGAAGTCTGAAGGAATGCTTAACAGTGAATGCTAATAGGAAGGGGGTAGGTTTAGAAGATAAAATAAAAAAAGAACAAATTAAAAATCACTTAGAAAAGTTAGATGCCTGCAAGTCACCAGGGCATGATGAAATGCATCCTAGTAGAGGAGGTATCTGAGCCTCTAGCTATTATCTCTGGAAAATCATGGGAGACAGGAGAGATTCCAGGAGACTGAAAAAGGGCAAGTATAGTGTCCATCTATAAAAAGGGAAAGAAAAACAACCCAGGAAACTACAGACCAGTTAGTTTAACTTCTGTGCCAGGGAAGATAATGGAGCAAGTAAATAAGGAAATCGTCTGCAAACATTTGGAAGGTGGAAAGGTGATAGGGAATAGCCAGCATAGATTTGTAAAGAACAAAATATGTCAAACAAATCTGATAGCTTTCTTTGATAAGATAATGAACCTTGTGAATAAGGGAGAAGCGGTAGATGTGGTATACCTAGACTTTAGTAAGGCATTTGATACAGTTTTGCATGATATTCTTATCAATAAACTAGGCAAAGACAACTTAGATGGGGCTACTATAAGGTGGGTGCATAACTGGCTGGATAACCATACTCAGAGAGTCATTATTAATGGTTCCCAATCCTGCTGGAAAGGTATAACAAGTGGGGTTCCGCAGGGGTCTGTTTTGGGACCGGCTCTGTTCAATATCTTCATCAACGACTTAGATGTTGGCATAGAAAGTACGCTTATTACGTTTGCAGATGATACCAAACTGGGAGGGATTGCAACTACTTTGGAGGATAAGGTCATAATTCAAAATGATCTGGACAAATTGGAGAAATGGTCTGAGGTAAACCGGATGAAGTTTAACAAAGACAAATGCAAAGTGCTCCACTTAGGAAGGAACAATCAGTTTCACATATACAGAATGGGAAAAGACTGTCTAGGAAGCAGTACAGCAGAAAGGGATCTAGGGGTTATAGTAGACCACAAGCTAAATATGAGTCAACAGTGTGATGCTGTTGCAAAAAAAGCAGACATAATTCTGGGCTGCATCAACAGGTGTGTTGTGAGCAAGACACGAGAAGTCATTCTTCCGCTTTACTCTGCGCTGGTTAGGCCTCAACTGGAGTATTGTGTCCAGTTCTGGGCACCACATTTCAAGAAAGATATGGAGAAATTGGAGAGGGTCCAGAGAAGAGCAACAAGAATGATTAAAGGTCTAGAGAACATGGCCTATGAAGGAAGGCTGAAAGAATTGGGTTTGTTTAGTTTGGAAAAGAGAAGACAGAGAGAACATGATAGCAGCTTTTAGGTATCTAAAAGGGTGTCATAAGGAGGAGAGAGAAAACTTGTTCACTTTAGCCTCTAAGGATAGAACAAGAAGCAATGGGCTTAAACTGCAGCAAGGGAGGTTTAGGTTGGACATTAAGAAAAAGTTCCTAACTGTCAGGGTGGTTAAATGCTGGAATAAATTGCCTAGGGAGGTTGTGGAATCTCCATCTCTGGAGATATTTAAGAGTGGGGTAGATAAATGTCTATCTGGGATGGTCTAGACAGTATTTGGTCCTGCCATGAGGGCAGGGGACTTGACTCGATGACCTCTTGAGGTCCCTTCAAGTCCTAGAATCTATGAATCTATAAGATCACACAAAGACTGCAGCCAAGCAAGGAATTGATACCAGGTTTCCCAAGTAGCAGGCTAGATCACTAGCCTTGGACCACCCCTTCCTCTCAAAGTCTATTATGTACAACAACTTCCCGTCACATTATAAGCATCATCATTTGTACCCTGAACCTTCAGCCTTCCAGCACAGAGTGTGTTGCAGAACTAAGCCAGATTTTTTACAGGGAGTTAGGCGCCAATGGGAGTTAGATGCTTAAATGCCTTTAAAAACTTGGCCTTGAGTACATAGTTTTACAATGGACTGAAACAAAATCTTGGACGTTGAATTCCTCCCAGTGGGATTTGCAAATCAAAATCTGAACTCCCCTGAAGTTCAGAGGTATTAGGGTTTGGCCTATTATATGAAAGAATCAATCCATATTCATGTGTTATAGACAACAGATGCAATTAGTAGATAGTGAATGATATATAATGTCTGTAATGTAAGTGCCCAATTCTGAGAGATGCAGAGTGCTCTCCGTTCCATTGGTGTCGATAGGAGATGACGACACTTAGCACTTTGGAAGTGGTATTCAGTGCGTCAGAATCATTGCAGAATGCAAATTTAAAAATAATCTGAATAGTTTTGCTCCTCTGCTGAGTGGTGGAGGAGACATCAGTGATGCAGAGTTGGGGAAACAAATATCTTTTCTCCCTGTGTACTTGATGCATTCGGAAGCCCCTTCTGTCATAGTCAGGTTCTGTTGCTCGTCACTTGCATGGACTGCTCTGGGCAGAACTCACATACACAAGGGGGGAGGGGTTACCAGGAAAAGCAAAAAACCTGAAAGCAAAGTTGAAAAGGAAGCAGGTAGGCAACTGCACAGAGAGGAAGCAGAATTGGGGGGACCAATGCATATCTGGGGGTGTTGCTAACTCTCCTTTGCTGGAAAAATTATTCTCATTCTTTATATTCTGGTAGTACCTAGCTGCCCTAAAATAAGGCCCCCATGCTGGGTGCTATGCTGCTAAACAAACACACAGTGAGAGACAGAGAGCTTGCAACCTAAATAGATGTGACAGAAGCACAGAGAGGTAGAGTGTTTTGCCTAAGGTCACACTGCAGGTCAGTGGCAGAGGAGAGTATAGAAATCAAGTCTCCTGATTTTTAATTCAGTGCCCTAACTAGTAATGCTTCCTCCCTTATAAACATCGCCAAGAGAAAAGAAATACCCTTATTAAAACACATTTTGAAGAATTTTTTTTAAAAATCCTATTTAAAGAATGTGCTATCAGAAACCTGATTATTTTTTAATTACTCAATTTCAAAAATATCCAAGTAAAATCCAAGTTGACAGTGTTCCCTGAAGGACGCATTATTTGTCCCAACAAATTGACTGCCAAGATATTCCTCAGACTAGAGGTTTTTGGAGTCTTTTCATTTGAAATTCCAGCAAGGCACTTTGAGCTGTTTCTCCCAGCTCCTTTAAAAGTAAGCAGTAGAGAACGCCATTCACTGTACTGCTGAGAAATATCAAAAGCCTTTACCTGTGCCGTCAGTTATTCTGAGATCCTACAAGCTTGACAGCGTTGTCATCTTTTTATTGACAGCATCAGCCAGATGAAATCGGTCAAGGAGTAAATCAAGTAGAAGTAAAAGACTTTTTAATCCACAATCACACACATCCGCACTGCCTGAAGAAGGGTAAGTGCTTTAGAACCTTTTTGAATGGCAGGATATTAACTTGCTTATTTGTCTTTCCTTCTGCTTGCAAGACTTTTTTCCTTTCAATCTTTTCTCCCCATCGACGTTTGTATCAGAACTGATGTACCTTATGCCTTTTGACAGTTTTTGACACTGATGAAATCTGAACACTGACAGCACTTGGTGGACTGTTAGCAGTGTCAAGGTCACTTTATTTCTCTTGCTTTAGCTCTAATTCTTCCAGCCTGGGGAGTACTTTGTCTTAAGGGAATCCTCCTTCTTGGGCCTCTCGTGACTCACAGCCTCCTTGCTCCATTACTGTGGCTATTCTAAGATCAGAGTGAAGTTCATACAGTAAATAAACTATTAGCTGGACGGTGCTGTTGTGCTTTCCTAATTACAGCGTGTAGCACAGTTCTGACTGCTGGTAGCAAGACTTAAAACCACAGCTATTTTAAGTCAGGGAGAATCAACAACTTAATTCAGCAGTACGAAGAGAAGCCATAGGGTTTATCCATTGGACACAAGTGACCAGGAAAAGAACCAGAGGAAGAAAATAACCCACTCTGGACCGGACACATGCTGAGTTGCCAACAGCAGATTCAAAGGGGATATTAAGGACTTGTGGAAAGGCCAGATAATGCGCCAGTGACAGCATATTAAATAGCACATAGGTACAATTACTAAGGTATAATGATTTTTTTCTTCTGTTAATGGCAGATTGAAAATCTGCCTTCCTGTTAAACTTTTGCATTTGGCAAAAGCATTACAAACCACTGAGTCCCCATTTTTCAAAGTCTTCCACAATGTACTTCAAAACTTCTTTTTTCACCAGAGTCTGCCACCTCAATGTTCTACAGATATGTCCATTAACTCGGACACAGATCCCTCTGAGCTGAACCCCAGTAGAGCTCTAGAGGAATATTCTTAAATCCTACAGACTTTAGAGACTTCTTTCTTAGCAGTTTTAATCAGGAAGGACTGGTTTGCCGAGTAGGTAGTCAGTCAATTCTGCTCCACTAGTTGCTCCCAATGGGGTGAATAAAGTGTGCAAGAGCCACAAGAACCTTCTAATTGTTCTCCAGAAGCCTCTTCCCAGTAACCCATCCTTTGTGACCATCGCTCACACATTCATTGAGCTTAGATCAGTAAGGCCGGAAAGAGAGGCCTTCAAGAGTGTATAATTCTGACAGGAGAGAACACCACACGTGTTAACTCACCCACTATCAAGTATTTCCTGCTAGCAGTGAAAGGTACAGCTGGGACTGCCTCTTCTCCACCAGACAGGAGATGCTCCATTGGCTTCAATGGGGCTAGGATTTAATTCCAAGGGCTTGTTATATGAACAATTAGACCCCAGCAAGTCCTCTTTGAAAGGGGCCTAGCTCAAAACACTCAAACTGTTCATGTGCATCAGCAGGGTGCAGATGGACAGTCAGAACACTGCAGGCTAGCGCAGGGTAGAGTCACACCCCAGCTTGCTGCGCTCTCATTGTTCATGGAGACAAGCCCTTAGTGTCATGTGATCCGGCCATGAGCAGTCATGCCTAGTGATCAGAGGAGAGTCAGGCCTAGCATCAGAGCAGGTGTTGATAGTCAGGAGTCAGAGCCAAGGGTCAGAGGTCAGGAACTAGAACTGATGGTTGGAACAAGTTACCATGAGCGAAACAAGACAGGACAGGGCTGGAACAAGGCAGGGGCAGGGCTGGGAAAAAGCAGGCAAGGGAGTGATCGCAGCCACTGAAATGCTTCAACTGCTGGGTTTAAGAGCCAGTCTGCTGAGTTTTCTCATCAGTCAGGTGGTGTTGCCAAACAGGGAGCCTGCTCCAGATCAGCTGTGTTCATTAGGTTGCCTGGAGATTGACCCTGCTGCAGGCCATGATTCCTGACACTTAGGGCATGTCTAGACTGCAGTTAGACACCTGGGGCTAGCCCATGCCAGCTGACTCAGGCTCAAGCTCAGGCTATGGGGCTGTTTAATTGCAATGTAGACATTTGGGCTTGGGCTGCACCTGAGCTCTGGGACTCTCCCATCTCGCAGGGTCCTACAGCCTGGCTGCCAGCCTGAGCCTGGAAGTCTACACTGCAATTAAACAGCCCCCTAGCCTGATCCCCTGAGCCTAAGTCAGCTGGCATGGGCCAGCCCCAGGTGTCTAATTGCAGTGTAGACATACTCACAATCTCCTCCTCCCTTGAGTAGCTCCTGCAGCGGATTAGAGAGGTGTATCTAACACATAGAGCAACCCTTCCGGCTGAGTAAGGAGGAATGTGAAGGGAAATAGATGGCCCATGAAGACTAGTAATGAGGCAAAGAGTCATTCACCTCTAACATCCTGATTCAAATCTAGCCCAGGCCAGTATGACCAAAAGCTGCTATCTCTCAGTCTAATTCATAAAGGACAGGAGTCCATATCACAACTGCCCCAGGTCTGGCATTAATTGGAAGTCTCAGCAGAGACATCAAGGAAGGAATGGATATTAAAACTTCAATATTCTCCCACTCAGAAAGGGGGCCTCTCCAGTCCAGGGCTTAGGTGCATTTGGAGGACAACTGGGTTGTGAGTGTCATGAAGAGAAGTTTGCAGTGTTGTTCCCTGTTTTGTCTCTAAACTGTGGTTAAAGAGGGGTCTGTATTCTCCAGATGCATCAGACACCTTTTCCAAGCACTAAGTTTACTTTAAAAAACAATTAGTGCTTTAATCATTCATTCTGCTTTTCTCTTCAGTCCAGAATATTTAAAACAGTATTAGCACAGCAATGCATTAAACAGAGACCGCCAAAGAGTCGGAGGGACAGATTCTGCTCTCCATTACTTTGTTGCAAATCAGAAACAACTCCACTGGTGTAACAGAGAGGAGAATCAGACCCTAAATATTCAGGGAGAGCAATGAACTTCTACAGTCCCTGCTGTTTGAGCACTGGCAAAACAAAAGGCTATAAAATATGATGCAGTCAGCCAAGAAAGCAATATTGCCCTGCCATGTGCATGGGCTACACAAGGGTGAGTGCAGGATCTCATTTCAAAATCCCTGTTGGTGCCTCATTTAACCATCAGCCGTAACCTACTTCTTGCTTTCAATATCACTTGGTATTAGAGCTGCAGTGAACTGCTGGTGAGAGGTTCTAATTCCTGCAAACAAGCCCCTGTAGGCTTACATGGAAAATACAGAGTTCCCCTTTCAGTTGCCTGCTAGGTTCCCATCTGGCTGCTTTAACTTGGCTATTACTTTTAAATGTGCCTGTTTCTTCACATGAGACTGTGTTCTGCCTCAGGAGACTTTTGGATTTCCTGAGCTCCATATTCTGGCCAAAATTTCAAGAAAGAGATTGTGTCTTTTCGGTGTGTGTGTGTGGAGAAGAAGAGATCAGATTCCAGGTTACAGTCAATGAGTAATTCCACTCACATGGTCATTTCCTTGGTTCTTTCCCTGACTGGGTTCTTCCATAACGAAGACAAAGGGCCCCAGGATGTATTACCCAAGAGAGAAGGACAGGCAATGGAAAGAGGATTGCAGAATGAAAAGATGCTCATATGGAAAAAGAGGAAGAAGGAGATGGAGCTGACAGATGTCCAAGTGCAGAAGCAGTAAAAAGAGCCATGCTAATTGAATAATGATTCCATGAGTGGTGTTACTGTTTGAATCTTTCAAGTGTTTAGCCATTTCATTTGTGTTGGTTTTACTATCAAAATTCTGTTTTATATTATTATTAAACATTTGTATGACAGCAGCACCCAGACTCTTTGATCAAGTGCTGCACTGTGTTAGTCTGTCTCTTATACAGCACCTAAGATAAATTTACATTTCAATTTAAGACCTTGTTATCTAAAGTCACCTGTGGCTGGTCTATGTTCATTATTCTACCTCTGTTATCACCAGTTGAGCTGCACCACTGGGGAAAGTGATGGTAAAAGGAGAGGGAAAGGAATCTTCTGTGGTTAGGATGTTAGTCTGGGACCTGCTCAGTTCCTAGCCAGGTTCGGTTCCCTGCTCCACCACACACACTCTTGGGTAAGTCACTTAGTCTCCCTCTGCCTCAGTTCTCCAACCATACAATGGGAATACTACTACTTACGCTGTCACCAGAGCGTTGTGGCTAAACACAGTAAAAGTTCGTGAGGCACTGAGGTACTGTAGACTAGTGGTTCTCAAACTTCATTGCACTGCGACCCCCTTCTGTCAATGAAAATTATTTCACGACTTCAGGAGGGGAGACTGAAGCCTGAGTCCCCACCGCCCCAGATGGGGGGTGGGAAGCCCAAGCCCCACTGCCATGGGTGGAGGCCAAAGCCCAATGCCTTCATCCCTAGGTGGGGGACCTGTAACACAAGCCCTACCACTCGGGGCCGAAGCCCTTGGGCTTCGGCCCCGGGTGGTGCGGCTCGGGGTTTGATCCTGGATCCCAGCAAATCTAAATGCACAGTTTGAGAACTGCTGCCATAGACAAAATGCTTATGTAGACAAGGCCCTGTAGTACATACTAACTCAGGTGTAGGCAACCTATGGCATGGGTGCCGAAGGCGGCACGCAAGCTGATTTTCAGTGGCACTCACACTGCCCAGGTCCTGGCCACCGGTCCAGGGGGCTCTGCATTTTAATTTAATTTTAAATGAAGCTTCTTAAACATTTTAAAAGCCTTATTTACTTTACATACAACAATAGTTTAGTCATATATTATAGACTTATAGAAAGAGACCTTCTAAAAACATTAAAATGTATTACTGGCATGCAAAACCTTAAATTAGATTGAATAAATGAAGACTCGGCACACCACTTCTGAAAGGTTGCCGAGCCCTGTACTAACTGTTTAGGAAATGAACTAGAGCCTGACTCTCTAATTTGGTACTTCCCACCTCAGCAAGCGACAGGCATTGAGTCAGTTGGAGTCTGGAATAAAATTAGAGGTGCTGACCCATTGCGGATAAGGTGGCTCCATAATGACTGCAGAGTGGAACTTGAGGCTTCCGGAATCAAATATCACTGCTCTGCAGACACAGGGCCCAACCAAAGCCTGGCCAGTTAGGATTCAGTGCTTTATGCATTTGTAAACTGATCCTTAATAACATTATATATACATTTGAAGTTGCTCTCACGCTCTCTGTGAAGCAAGGAAATAAATCCATATTGGCTGCATTTAAGATTTCCACCCTGCCTCAATCCTTTCCTAAAGGTACAAGCTTTTTAAAAAAAAAAACCCATGCAGTAATACAATCCTAAAATGTTCCCAAGTTACTGCCTAGTTTTGGAATTAAAAATAATCCTCCCTAATGTATGTGCAAAAAAAAGTTTCCTATTTAAAGCCCTTGAAACACTGAGCAGCTACTTTTTTCTCTCCAGAACTTATTTGCTATTACAAGGGACCATACCTTCCTACAGCTGCTGATTGTCACCAAAAATGGATCAGTTTCAATTAGCCATGCAGGATGGTTTACAAAAATCCAATCAGCAGCAGCACTTCTTGCCAGCTTTACAGCTCAGTCTTTTAGTATCTTTAATAAAAAAAAAAAAAAAAAAAAAAAAAAAAACCTCAACAAAGTCCCAGGTCTTCAATTAAAATTTTCATATAATTTTCCTCATTAGTCCAATCATCTGGTGTAATTATTTTGGAGTTTACCCAAAAGGCCGCACAAATGAATTCATCTCAAGGTCAATGCAGCACAAAACAGAGTTGAATGGTTAGGAGTTGTACTCCATGATGATATGAGGAACTTGTTTGTTTGGTATTAGTCATGTGGAGCAAATGACGTTGCACACTTCCTGGGAACAGAAGAGCTGTATGAAAGGGCATTTTGTTACAGAATGCATGACAGGGCATGAAATGGTGAAGCAACCATTCAGTACCAAGGGCTCAATCCTGCAAGGTGCAGAGAGCTCCTTTGACATTAGTCACTGAATCACAACCTTGGAAGAGGGGAGAAAAATGTAAAAAGCTCACGGACTATAGCAGAAGACTAAAATCATATGAGAGAGGTAGGACAAAAAGAGACTCCTTTTAGATCCCACCTCATTTGTGCCTTGCTGTCTCTTCTGGACAACTCCCTACAGTATGTTCCTTAGTGTCGATCCAATCTACTTTTAAATATCTAAAGTAATTGAGATTCAGGCACTTTCCTTGGAAAGTCTAATGAATCAACAGACCTTACTGTTAGGGAATTTTTGCATATTAAATGGTCACCCCAATGAGAGACCCTTTCCTGAGGACAGTTGTCAGTGCTCTTGAAATCAGCATGACAAACAAAAAAAATTGTGTGTAGGCTAAAATCTCACAAAGGAATATATCTGGAGTATTCAAAACTCTGATATATTGTCTGTGTTTTTCTCCCACAGGCAAAAACGAGCTTTTTTCAAAATAAATCCTTTCTGCTCATTTTTTTGTGTGTATGCCCCAAAGCTGTCTCTGCTGTTGAAGAAAAGAGTATGGTGCAAAACTGGGAAAATTATAGATATGTGTGTAAACCCGAACCCTGGGTTCAGGTGTCCCGATACTACAAAAATGAGCAAGGTATAAGAATGTATCCAGAATAGAATAGAGTCAAAGCACTCCCAGATTTAGCTCTGGCTTTCTAGTGTATCTAAACCACCTTGATCCACATAGACTCCTCGATCCAAATTGCTCTGTACTTTGGGAAAAGTTTGGATCTGAATCAGAATGGCAAGTTGATCACTGGTAAAAGTGCAATGTTTTTTGGAGGCGAGAATTGCAATAGTTCTGTTTAAAGAGATTTTATTGGCATGACAAGCTATGCAACTGTTGCCAAGGTATATAATAAAAGAGATAGACCTTTCAGGTATCTTTCAGAGGAAGGTAAGAGCCAGCCATGCTAGGGCCACACACTGCCTGGGGTTTGATTCCCAGTGTCCATTTGCCATTACTGATCTGACAACAGGTTGCTGAATAGCATGGAGCCACCTCTGCAATCTCTCCCCCTTCTCACGGATCCTCCTTTATAATGTGCATTGCTGTGGCACCCACCACATGCAAGGAGCTTTCCAAACAGAGAGAAAGATGTGGTCCCTGTTCAGAACAACTCACAATCTAAGCAACCAAATTATCACAACCTTTGTCAAGGATAATAGAAATGAATGAGTTTTGCAGTGGGCAAAAATGAATGTATTTCTGCACTCCAGACTCAAAGGCATCAGATGGATGTGTTCTGAAATGTTAGTTTAACTTGTCACTAGCATCACTGGGTTGATGGAATCATCACCCTTGACCAAGATGACCTCATTATCCCAGAAATTATTTAAGACATAGCAAAGGCAATTGAGAATGAAATTTGCTCTATCTTAATGGTCGATATAAAACTCCAGTCTAGTGCAGTGTTAACTAATAAAGGTTTCAGCTGAGCATGCAAGAGAAACCTCACAGTAGGTGGGACATCCAGACCTATTGAAGAGACTTATTTACTGAGGAATCAACAAATGGATTTTTGCACTACCACAGCAGCAAATGTCATTGCAAAAGAGATGTAGATACTCAATTTCTTCTTCCAGGTGTGTCAAAGATGTGACAGGGTGTACAAACCCCATGCCAGGCAAGAAGCAGTGAAAGAGCAGGTTTGGGCTCAGGCAGTCCCGTCCCCACCTTCTCATCCCCGGCACCTGCAAGCATGCCAGTCTTGAAGGAGGAGCCTTAAAAAGAGAGAATGTCAAATCAGAAGGCCGCAGCCTGGGAAGGTGGACAGACCTCTCACTCTCAGCTCATAGAGGCCTTTGGTTGCCTGTGAGCACAGAGCCATAGGACAGATGGCTGGAGGATCCGGACAGGACAGAGATGTTGGAACCATCTATGTCTGTTAACTTATTTCCTTTGTTATCTTGAGGGCTGAGACTAGGGGCCAGGTCCCAGGGCAGACTCCTGCTGAGAATACAACCTCCTCTGGAGAGAAGATGGAGACATTGTAGGAAGTAGCCCAGGGAAAAATCAAGAAGTCTGACCAGACAGATCTTAACCACTTGCTACAGGAATCCAGGCTGGAATTCAGGGTACAGAGAAGGATTGAGTTCCCATCTACAGCCTCAACAGGAGGACTAGTGGGCCTGGATCAGGGCCATCAAGGTTCTCAAGCCTCTTCAACTTGAGAGCTTTCCCTCAGCTTGGATGATGTTTCTCCTTAGTACAGAACATAATGAGATGTCCCTGGGCCACTGTATTTCAGAGACCTGGGACGGAATAGACATGGAGACTGAACTACTCCCTTGCTTCTAAAATGGCATCTGCAGTGTAGCGTTGAGATCCATTGTTGCTGCCCATACCGTACCTGTTCTGTGGATACATTATCATTAAATGCATTTCAAGACCCCCGTTCTCACTCCACGTGGCAATGCACTACTTTGACACTTTTCACCACAGCTGAATTCATTTTCAAAACTATAAAATGCAGTGCAGTGGAATGCCAATACCCTAAAGTATCAAGCAGGGAATTAGAAGTTTACTCAGAGCCTTTGGACATGTGCGGTGGTGGTGGTGGCAGCTTTATCATTATAGCTGTGTACTAAGGCAGTGTGCTGTTTCTGAGGATTATCTGGACATGGGTGGGGGGTGTTAATCACCAATGCATTTGGAAGGGGCTGGGCTTTTCTTCTCCCCAGCATGATTTGACAAGAAATTACTATACTGTCTTATGATGCTGCTTTCCTGAGGGACAAATTCCATACCTGTATAGTGACGGTGCAGATACAACCCTCATGGCTGGCTGCCTTTAGCAACACCTTCAGGCTCAACTGTACACACTTCTAATAAAAATGCAATATTATTTGGAGGGCAAAGAACATGACTAATTTACAGAGAATGTTAGTCATGTATGAAAAGCTTCTCTTGGTTTATTTCAGAAAGGCTCTTTGCAATACCACCTGAGTGCGTGAAACAGAAGAGCAGGCATGCTTCACACCAAGAGCTATTCCTCTGAAACCAGCAGCCAGGCACCATATGAAACACCATCACTATCTGACCTTCAGAAGCTGTTCTGGTTCAGAGGAGGATCTGACAATCATTTGGACCAAGTCTGGCCAAACCTATTCCTGGGAGATGCGTAAGGGGATATTGTATATAATGTTGTTACTAGCACACTAGAGAGAGATGGAGGGGTGTAAAAGTGGTTAACAGTGAGATGTAAAGCTATGCTCACATCACAGAGTTCCAAAGCTAAACACCATGACAGTCAGCCTCAAGTGGTTTGGATGTCATGAAAAGTTTTCATGTACACGTATAATTTACTCTTAGTCTGCCTGAGCTGTGCTTTCTACATTCCATGGATCACAATGGATTTTAGCAAGATAAACTTATTATTTTTAGCATGAACATTGAGGGTTTTGGGGGGCTTTATCTCCTCCAAATATTTAGGGTTTGCATTTATAAAGGAAACAGTTTAAAACACAAGCTCATTGATCTGACTGTATTAGAAGTGGACTCATTTAGTTATGGTACAAAGCTACTCCAAGTGACATTCAATAGCTCTTATCTTATTATCTTTTAACTCTAGGTACCTCAAAAAAAAAGATGTCTATTCCCCTCTATATATAATAGTTCCTAGAAGGCCACAACTGAGATTGCTATCTCATTGTGCTAAGCACTGTACATATACATGCTAAGAGAGAGACCCTGCCCTTAAGACCTTATGCTCTAAATAAGACAGACAATGCGTGAGAAAGGAAGTATTATTATGCATATTTTACAGACAGGTAACTTAAGTACAAGAGGTTCAGCCTCAGGAGTCAGAATGAAGAGAGGACAAAGATCCATAATTATATGGGATGGGGCCCCACAGATGCAAATGCAGAATTTCTTTTACCAGCTTATAACTAAATATCAAAACATATTGCACAATTACTTTGTACTTGTGGCAAATGAAACATTGCTATGCTGAGCTACTTTGCCTCTCTCTATCAATCACCAGACAGACACTTCTGTCTATTTGTAGAAATCGCTTTTCATCCAAGGATCTTAAAGTGCCTTAAAAACATCAAACATCACAACTTCATTGTTCCATAACTTAATCCCCATTTTACAGATGGGAAATCAGGTAGGCCTGCAGAGAGGAAATGACTTGTTCAGGGTCACACAGTGTCAGAAACAGGAATGGAACCCAAGAAAGAATGGCTATTTTCAATAACTGCAGGGCTTTGAGATATTTTGTTTACATGGAGCCCACTTCATGGAGCACATGCGTACCGGAAGTGGGATCAGTGTGGACGGTCAAAGGAGAATCCTAACTACTATCCTTTGCTCTAACTACTGAACAACATTCCCAGTGGTTAACTATAAGGAGGGAGTTACCTGAACAACTGGTATCTCACAGGCTGGCCTGTACTCATGTAGTCCCTTCCCTGAAGTGTGGCTCAAACCTTCTCCCTTCTCTCTCCATGCAGCTTGCCATCATCAATATTAGGAGTTGCTTCTTCCTCCTCCTTGCACGGGTTGGGTCCTGGGTATTTTCTGGCGTGTGGTGTCTCCACCCAAGGTGACTCCTCACTGCCCCATACACAGGGGTGCTTCCCTTTGAGAAAAATCAATACAACTAGCCGGCAAGGAGTGTGAAGCCCAGTACACAAGGGACAATGAAATACATAAACAGAAACCCCAGCAAAGAAAGAACATACCCAAAAGAGCAGCATAACAAAGCGGGGCTTTACTGGAACAGGAAAATAGAATTGAGGGAAGGAAAGGGTTGAGGTTAACTAATAAGTACTAAATATTAATAAACAAACAAATCCCTCACCTCCCAACACTCACAATTTATCTCAACCTCCAGCTCCCACCTTGGCATCTTCCCAGGAACATGGCATCCTGAGGTTGAATCCTGAGAAGGAGTGTTGCAGCACTGAGATATGGGCAGGTTTAGATAGAAGTCAGCTTACTTAAATTCTTCATGCCTGATTGAGCCAGGATCTTCTCTGGACTCATACTAGGCTTCCTGTTTCCATGGTCTAGAACCCTGGGGGGGTCTTGGCTTGGCACCAGGTTGGATCTCTCTCTGGCTGGGTGCTGGAATGGCCCAATCCATGCAGCTAGATCTCACAGCAGAGCAAACACTTGCCTTGGGGGCAGTGGGCGCTGTGCTGTTTCTTTCCCATTTTCCAAACTCAAAACTGAAATTAATCCTATCTGTGTGGAGTCAAGCTGTCCCCTGCCTGGGGGCGTGCAGCCCTGGCTTGTCACTGGTCCAGTGGACTCTCTCCATATTAGCTTCACCAGTAATTTCTAGTTCTTTCTGTCCCCACCCCTGACTCCATGCATGCTGGGAAATGGTGTCAAAGGGCTCTGGTAGCTGCTTTAGTTGTAGTCCTTTTTGTAATGTCCCCTAGGGGAGAGGTTCTCAAACTGAGGGACAGGTCTCCCTGGAATATATTTGGGAGGGCTGGGTGAGAAGCTTTTGGAAAAAGAAAACTTACTGCGCACATTTTATCCACAGCAATGTGTAACTAGCAAAGCTGTTTCCTCCAGACATATCAGGTCCACAGATGGCGCTGTGCATTTGACTCTAGATGGCGCTGTGCATTTTGACGGATTTCTGCTAAGCTTGTATAGCATTATACAAAGTCGTTGCCACCTGTACATTAATTGGTTTGCTGTCATTTAATTGTAAGCATCAACCATTACAGTTTGACTCAACATTACTGGTTTTAATATTCAGTGATAGCTGCATGTTGATTTTTTAAAAATCAATATATGTACTTGTGTGATGGGAAGGAGGGTGTAAACTACTACAGACACAAACTAGGGGGCGCAATCAAATTAAAGACCCATTGCCCTAGAGGCTCAGTTTGGTGCTCCAGCAGCGGGCAAACTCCAAGTGGTGGTTACAATATCATCTCACATTCCTCAGTAGCTATCTCTCTAAGACCAAGGCGCTATGGACTAACACAGTTGTCTGTTAGCCATTCATAGCCCTGTAAAGCGAGCTGCAGTGCTTGCATTCTTCCCCAGGGTGAGCAGGCATTCACAGTAAACAGTGCTATTTTAATACAGAAGTCAGCAATGATCTCAGTGAAACCTTCATCATCTTTCAACAGATGGGCTGCTAGAAGTAAAGCAACTCTTCAAAACCTCAATATTACTCACATCCTTAATGCAGCAGATGGGCCGTACAGTATCAATACAGGAGCAAGATATTACAAAGATCTGCAAGTAGCGTACCATGGAATAGAAGCATTCGATGACCCTTCCTTTGATTTAAGTATCTTCTTCTATGATGCCGCTAATTTCATACACAAAGCCTTACAAACACCAGGAGGTAAGGAAGGTATTTGATATTATGGAGAACATGTGCGTAAGTGCTTTGCTGAATGGGACCTATAGCTCTAATTCAGACTATTTCAGTCAATTAAGCTGAGAGGCAACATGAACTAGTGTACTGTGCCAAGGATGGAGGGCCTGATCAATGCCCACTGAAGTCACGGGGATTCTTTCCAATCACTATCAGCATCATGGCCTAGTTGCTAGGAATTTTTTTAGGTCTAGTTGTTCCCTCTGATCCTGACTGGCTGTGTGGTCATTGGCAACTAGTCAATGAGGATCTTATCCTAGGATGTACCAATCACCCTCCACTTCCTCCTCAGAGCCTCACAGGTCTGGGCCATCAACCGCTTTGCATCTCAGATTCTCCACAAGTAAAATGGGGAGAACAGTCATTTACCTCCTTGCAAAGTTGCTGCGAGGGTTCATGTTCATCCAGTACTTTGGAAAGGTAATGTGCTCTCTAAGTGCTAAGTATAATTAGAAAAAAGAAACCACCTGGTGTAGTAACAAAGGGAGAAACAGAGGTTTGCGCCTGATGCTTGGAAATAACATTTCATAATCCCAATAATGACTAAGGTGTTAACATTTTATGTTCTGTGGGGTACAATATTTTTCATCTTTCCCCCATTTCAAGAGAGGAAGAGTTAAAGAATTTTTGTTTGCAGCAACTGTTGGGGGCACAAATTTCAATCATGAGTCGGGGGTCTGATCTTTAATGGCTTGGCTAAGGCTCCAAATCACCAGGGGAAAAGACAGTCCTCCTCTGTATAGTTCTAGTGAGGGCATACCTAGATTACTGTGTTCAGTTCTGAGGTACCTCAATACCAGAAAGATTATCAGAGGAGTTTCAGAGCAGAGCAACATAATACATAAAGGGACAGGAGGGTTTGACTTGCGAGGAAAGATTAATAAATAGTTTGGCTGAACAATAGCTAAGAGAGGCGACATGATAGGATCCTACAAGTTCATGAAGCTTGCAAACCCTAAGAGGAGTGGAATTGCCTTAGAGTACAACCTTGGAGTAATGAGGTGACAGTAAGAGAGAAAAAGGTTAAGCAGTAGTAGGAAAAATTTCTTGTTCTGAGAGCTATTAGTCTGTGGAATAGTCTTCCATGGAAATTGACGGACTCTCCCCTGATTTGAGATCATTAAAGCTATCCTCGAGAAAGCTGTAGACTAAACCTTCTAGATTATAAGTCTTTTATCTATGTTTAACTGCCTTGGTTTGAGGAACATCTGAACCACTTGGCCTATAAATGAAGTCAGAGACTTTTATTGTGAGATTTGAGATACTTCCAAGTTTAAAAGTTTCATATCCCATTACCAACCTCTTGATAGTTTTGCCTAACAAGATGCCAGGCAAGGATAACAGAGGTCAAAATCACCTATCAGGAGGATACTTCCTTTAAGATCAGTGTGGAAACCACAGATGTGGGAAGAGTTCAGCACTTGGGTCACAGAAAAAAAATGGTAACACTGCACTTCTCACTGGAACGCTTTTAAAATATTCAGTAGTTAAGCCTCACATCACAATTGTTGATGTACAGTAGGTAACATACATATTTTTCAGCCAGATGATACATTAACATACAGAACAATTATATAACTTGCTGAAGGTCACCATTAGGGCCGGTTGAAAATTTTCTGATAACATTGTTTTAACGGAAAACAACATTTTTCACAAAAAGCATCTGCCTTCTGCAGAAAGTTTCAATTTTTTGTCAAAAAAACAAAATATTTTGATTTGGAAATGGGAGCTGTAATGTGGTTTCTTCATGTCCCCATTGTCCTCTGTAGGTCATGCTTCCCTGCTGGACTATATGTCCCATGATGCAACATGGCCAGGGACTCTCATGATGCACCACCTCTCTTCTCCGAGACGGGTGACCATGATGGGAGATGTAGTCCAACCAGGGGGAAATGGGAGTACAAGGCAGTTAAACTACAGCCCCCATGAGATGCTTTGGTAGCCTTTCCAAATTGAAATATTTTATTTTGGGGGCAAAATATTTCTATTTCTGGCTGAAACATTTCAGCATTCAAATTTTATCCAAAATTTTCCACAGAAGAAAAACACCATTTTTCAACTACCTCCAGCCACAGTGAGTCCGTAGCAGAACCAAGATTATTATCAAGGAGTCCTGATGGCCAAGCCCTTGCTGTAAGATCTAGATCCCACTCCCTTCCGGTATATGTTTAGTAGTATAGCTATTGCTGTTACTCATATATGGATGACCAGAGAGCTTCGTGTCCCAAGCCAACAGCACCTCAGGATGTGCTAACAATCAGTGAAAAACTGGCTATTTATTGTATTTATTGATTCTGGCTGTTTTGACCCCTCTGGGTCTATCTTACCTTGCAAGTTCTAAAACCCACTAGGCATGTATTGTCTCATTTATTTTCAGGTAAAGTGTTCGTTCACTGTGCCATGGGGATAAGCCGCTCCGCATCTTTAGTGCTTGCTTTTTTAATGATCCATGAAAACATGACGCTTGTGGAGGCTTTAAAAATGGTGAATTCTCACAGAGAGATCTGCCCAAATACAGGATTCCTGAGCCAGCTCCGAGACCTGGACATCAAATTAAATGAAGAGAGGAAAGAAGTTAGAGAATCTGCCAGCAAAGAACCATAACACAGAACTGCACAGAGAGTGGATGCAACACATTCAGTATTTCCTGAATCTCTTTTAAAATGAATTATGTTTTCTAAGCCAATGGCATAAACTGAAAATGCAGTGTAACACATATTCTATATGTAAATGCTTATTTGACTTTATTATCTTTACTTTGTATAAAGCCTATCTAAATTCTACCTTCAGCTCAATTGCCTATAGTATTCTTCACTCCCTGTCCTCAGCTGTTGTGAGAAATAGCTGTGAAGTGTTAAGCAGCTGCCAAGCTCCACCACAGAGGTGGCTGCATTTCAGGGATGCATGACTTTTATATTAGTCTGCGAAGTGTTAGGATTCTTTGGGGGTAAAAAGTGCATTCTTATTATATTATTTGTACTTCAGTAGTGCCTACAGGCCCCAATCAGGGCTCCCATGGTGCTATACATGTTTAAGATTGTTGGTGTTTTGAGGTTTTAATGTTGGCATCTGTTTGTTATAGGTTATAACAATTTGTGCAGCAGTCTGAGCCCCTTGGCTGGGCCATGGAGGCTCTTTAAATATAGAACAGCTGGGAAATGTTGAAGCCACTCTCTTTAGAAACAATTCCAGTCTGTTTTCCATATTCCTCCCCCTGGGTCTTCATCAGTAGGGGATTTTCATGAAAGGATCTTAACTTGAATGGATTTTCATCTGCTCTGGCTGCTCCCCATCAAAAGTCAAGCAGTTGCTGTAGAAAATGATTATGCTGTCATAAAGGAGGCAGCTTGGAAATGGTCTCACAGCAGAGGGCCAGAAACTATTGCATTGGCAGCAGAGGGTGTGTGGGGTGTGTGTGTAAAAACTCAAAGCCATCAAGAATCAAGGGTCTTTCATTAGATTTGAAAAGATGATCCAACTTTGCAACTTTAATTTTTATTGATTTACAGTTTTCCCTCTCAAAATCAAGACTACTTTCACAGAAAGTTCATGTTTTGTAGTATTTGCCCATCTACAATGAAAAAACACAAAGAGAAGCCACTGGGGCACTGGATTGTTAAGGAGAGTGCTAATAGATACAGCACCTTTTATCTCTAGGTCACTGGAGCATAGGGTGACTAGATAGCAAATATGAAAAATCAGGACAGCAGGTTGGGGGTAATAGGCACCTATATAAGATGAAGTCCCAAATATCAGGACTGTCCCTATAAAATTGGGACATCTGTCACCCTACTGGAGCAAGTCTGGGCCAGTGTAGCAGTGACCCACAGTCACTGTCATCTGATGGCTCTATGTTGGCTTGTAATTATGTGAAATGAATCACAAAGCCAGCTCCTGAACTGCCACTGATGTGCCCATCCTTGCTGCCAGTTTCAGGAATGAATAGGCCTGGATACCAGACTACCCTGAGCTGGTTGCTCAGGAACAGGGCTGAGGCAGATGAGTATGGCAGCATAGAAAAGCATGCACTCACCCTCCCTGTGCTGTCCGTAAGACAGATTTCATAAGACTCCCTCCCTGGCAGTCAAGTGCAGAACTATGCACAATTACAGGATTTTCTCTGGTTATCAGCAGATCCCATCTGCCTTAGCCTACCAAATGAATATGGAACTTTGAAGTAGACCAGACATCTTTGAGTACTCAAGCATGATCCTGTTACCATTAAAGTCTACAGCAAAGTGCTCATTGACTTCAGTGGAGGGAGGACTGAGCCCTTCAATGTTTTCCTCCCGGGGACGCTGCCATTGAACCCTGAAGGAATTTGCTGAATAGCAATATTTGCCATTTGCCCAGAAGAAGGTGTAGTAAGATCTTTCCCACAGGACATCCCCAAGGATCAAAACCTAAGGAGATTAATTTGTGTACAACATTTAATATCTTTATTGTTGCATGTTTACACAACAGGACAACAGATGCATTGTAAAGAGGAGAGAACCAATATTTTAATACTATTGAAGTTAACCCACAATTCCAAAGGAGCTGGTTGGCGTGACAGACATATGGGTGTGTCAGAGCTGCTGTGGTTATTCATTGTTATGATGGAAAAATTCTATATGGACTATAAAGTGTCATTGATACTATAGCTGTGACGGTTTACTATAGTGCTGTTCAGTCGTTTCCATGGAAGAAACTCTAGTGCATTTTCCCAGCATTTCTGATTTGTTGCGGGGGGGGGGGGGGAATCACTAGAATGGTGTTTGCACTGTCTCTCTAATAGCAAATTCCAACCCAAGGATTTGCAGACTGTTTCTGCAGTAAGTCTACTCTGTGGGAGCAGGATGAGAAAACATGCCAGGCGCTATGATCCTCTCTCACCAGTAGATGGCAGTATAAACCCGAAGCTGAGCTGAGGAACCCAGCCAACTAAACTCTGAGTAATATGTACACAGCACATTTAAAATCCTACATACAATCCACAAGTTTTCCCATCATTCTTTCAAGAAAGCAAATCACCACACCATGCTGCATGTGTTCCATTAGAGCCAGAATTACTACATCTCAGATCATTAGGAAAGCTCTCTGTCTCCACCCTGAAATTCTTAACATAAACTCCTCCTTTGTACAGTAATAAGCTGTAAACACTTTTATTCTCTCTCTCTATTTTTATATATAGCAAGCAATGATACAACCAGATTGGGACAAATTTGTTGCACATCAAACAGAGAAAAATAATAAATTAATAACTTGTATTCCCTATGCGAGATGTGTTTTACTCCACGTTGAGGTAGAGGTCCTGTCCCAGGATTAATGAGGAGCTAGGAGGAACAGACTGGCCCAGTCTGCACCTCTGGCTATTAATTCCATCTGGTCATTAATCCTCAGGAAATTCCCTGCATTGAACTCTATATTGCTATTTTTATTTAGGATTCTTTGAAAAAATCCTAGGTGGATGGGATATTTTATGGTGCTTTCAATTGATAGGTTTACTCAACAGCACAAGGAGCTCAGATTCTTAGGTTATGTAAATCCATGCAGCTCCACTGACATTAGCAGAGCTACACCAATTTGCACCAGCTGAGAATCTGATCCCATTTAGATCTCAGTTTCTGTCTGTTGTTGTCTCAGCTGCCCTTTACTGCATGCTTTAGGTTTATAATTAACTCATTAAAAATAGAAGTTGAATACACTGAAAGTAGCAGGCAGTCTGGAAATCTGCTGTGTAACTAACATCTTAGGAAGAAGCTAAACGGCATCATTTAAACAAAATTAATCCAAAACAGCACAGTGAAGGAGCTGCAACTTCAAGGCAAGTACTTTTAAGCTTGTTTACAAACCAATAACACTAAACTTAATAATCTTTATAAGAATCTTGTAGGGGAGGGATAGCTCAGTGGTTTGAGCATTTGCCTGCTAAACCCAGCATTGTGAGCTCAGTCCTTGACGGGGCCATTTACGGAACTGGGGTAAAAATCTGTCTGGGGATTGGTCCTGCTTTGAGCAGGGGGGTTGGAGTAGATGACATACTGAGGTCCCTTCCAACTCTGATATTCTATGAATACATGCACTGGGCAGAACATAAGAACGGCCATACTGGGTTAGACCAAAGGTCCATCTAGCCCAGTATCCTGTCTATTGACAGTAGCCAATGCCAGGTCCCCCAGAGGGAGTGAACCTAACAGGCAATGATCAAGTGATCTCTCTCCTACCATCCAAATCCACCCTCTGACAAACACAGTTTAGGGACACCATTCCTTACCCATTGTAACTAATAGCCATCAATGGACTTCACCTCCATGAATTTATCCAGTTCTCTTTTAAACGCTGTTATAATCCTAGCCTTCACAACCTCCTCAGGTAAGGAGTTCCACAAGTTGAGTGTGCGCTGTGTGAAGAAGAACTTCTTTTTATTTGTTTTAAACCTGCTGCCTATTAATTTAATGTGGTGACCCCTAGTTCTTGTATAATGGGAATAAGTAAATAACTTTTCTGTATCTACTTTCTCCACATCACTCATGATTTATTATACTTCTATCATATCCCCCCTTAGTCTCCTCTTTTCTAAGCTGAAAAGTCCAAGCCTCTTTAATCTCTCCTCATATGGGACCCATTCCAAACCCCTAATCATTTTAGTTGCTCTTCTCTAAACCTTTCCTAGTGCCAGTATATCTTTTTTGAGATGAGGAGACCACATCTGTATGTAGTATTCAAGATGTGGTCATACCATCAATTTGTATAAGGGCAATAATATATACTCCTTATTATCTATCTCCAACATCCTGTTTGCTTTTTTGACCGCCTCTGCGCACTGCGTGGACGTCTTCAGAGAACTATCCACAATGACTCCAAGATCTTTTTCCTGATTTGTTGTAGCTAAATTAGCCCCCATCATATCGTATATATAGTTGGGGTCATTTTTTCCAATGTGCATTACTTTATATTTATCCACATTAAATTTCATTTGCCATTTTGTTGCCCAATCACTTAGTTTTGTGAGATCTTTTTTAAGTTCTTCACAGTCTGCTTTGGTCTTAACTATCTTGAGTAGTTTAGTATCATCTGCAAACTTTGTCTCCTCACTTTTTACCCCTTTCTCCAGATCATTTATGAATAAGTTGAAAAGGATTGGTCCTAGGACTGACCCTTGGGGAACACCACTAGTTACCCCTCTCCATTCTGAGAATTTACCATTAATTCCTACCCTTTGTTCCTTGTCTTTTAACCAGTTCTCAATCCATGAAAGGACCTTCCCTCTTATCCTATGACAGCTTAATTTACGTAAGAGCCTTTGGTGAGGGACCTTGTCAAAGGCTTTCTGGAAATCTAAGTACACTATGTCCACTGGATCCCCCTTGTCCACATGTTTGTTGACCCTTTCAAAGAACTCTAATAGATTAGTAAAACACATGTTGACTTTTGCCCAACAATTTATGTTGTTCTGTGCGTCTGACAATTTTATTCTTTACTGTTGTTTCAACTAATTTGCCTGGTACCAATGTTAGACTTACCAGTCTGTAATTGCTGGGATCACCTCTAGAGCCCTTTTTAAATATTGGCGTTACATTAGCTATCTTCCAGTGGTTGGGGACAGAGGCTGATTTAAAGGACACGTTACAAACCCTAGTTAATAGTTCCGCAACTTCACATTTGAGTTCTTTCAGAACTCTTGGGTGAATGCCATCTGGTCCCGTTGACTTGTTAATGTTAAGTTTATCAATTAATTCCAAAACCTCCTCTAGTGACATGAAGTGGGCTGTAGCTCACGAAAGCTTATGCTCAAATAAATTGTTTAGTCTCTAAGGTGCCACAAGTACTCCTGTTCTTTTAATTTCAATCTGTGACAGTTCCTCAGATTTGTCACCTACAAAAGCCAGCTCAGGTTTGGGAATCTCCCTAATATTCTCAGCTGTGAAGACTGAAGCAAAGAATCCATTTAGTTTCTCCGCAATGACTTTATCATGTTTAAGTGCTCCTTTTGTATCTCGATCATCCAGGGGTCCCACTGGTTGTTTCACAGGCTTCCTGCTTCTGATGTTCTTAAAAAACATTTTGTTATTACCTTTTGAGTTTTTGGCTAGCTGTTCTTCAAACTCCTCTTTGGCTTTTCTTATTAAATTTGTACACTTAATTTGGCAGTGTTTCTGCTCCTTTCTATTTATTTCATTAGGATTTGACTTCCACTTTTTAAAGGAAGTATTTTTATCTCTCACTGCTTCTTTTACATCCTTGTTAAGCCACAGTGGCTCTTTTTTTAGTTCTTTTATTGTGTTTCTTAATTTGCAGTATACATTTAAGTTGGGCCTCTATTATGGTATCATTAAAAAGCATCCGTGCAATTTGCAGGGATTTCACTTTAGTCACTGTACCTTTTAATTTTTGTTTAACTAACCCCCTCATTTTTGCATAGTTCCCCTTTTTTAAATTAAATGCCACAGTGTTGGGCTGTTGAGATGTTCTTCCCACCACAGAGATGTTAAATGTTATTATATTATGGTCACTATTTCTAAGCGGTCCTGTCATAGTTACCTCTTGGACCAGCTCCTGCGCTCCACTCAGGACTAAATCTAGAGTTGCCTCTCCCCTTGTGGGTTCCCATACCAGCTGCTCCAAGAAGCAGTCATTTAAAGTATCGAGAAATTTTGTCTCTGCATTTCATCCTGAGGTGACATGTTCCCAGTCATTATGGGGATAACTGAAATTCCTAACTATTATTGAGTTCTTAATGTTGATAGCCTCTCTAATTTCCCTTAGCATTTCATCAGCAGCACAAAATTAATCATAGGCAACTCTGAGTGGTGGAACAACTGCAACTCTACACCATGTTATGATCTGCATTGTTGTTCTCAAAAACAAACTTTTGTGAAGCTTAAGATTGCTTTCTCCAGTTGGATTATCAGGAGAAGCAACTTGCGTTGAAAAGGACAATTAAAACAATGTTGCTTTTAATTCCAGTCCAGACAGGCATTCCTAATTTAAATAGTATATTCTATAATAATGCACTTCACAACATTTTGTAAGGTTTTCCTGATCCCATCCTGATGTTTATATGAGTCTTTTGAATGATTGACTAATATACAGGGAAAACATTAAACTGATTATACACAAAATGCTGTCAAATGCACGAAGCAAACTGAAAAAATAGAGAAATATATTTTTTTGGTAACTCTTTTCAATTATAGTGATCTTAGGGGTTACTTAAAACCAAAGCAGAATGTGAGAAATGTGATTTTTGCAATGATAATCCCTTGTAAATTGCAATTATTGAGGTAATGCATACTATAGGGCTGGGAAGGCAATGAGTAGGAACGTGCAATTGGTCAATCTCTGAGAGCAAAGAGCACAGACCTAGAAAATTCATTTAAATTAATTCCTGCTAAATATGGACCAGCAGACATTACTGTGTGCATGGGAAATTATACACAGAGCTATCCCAGGGTTAAGGAGACACTGTTTATCTAAGAATTTATAGCATGGTCCTCACTATGTAAGAATTTAAAGGAACGCTCCAACTCAGCACACAGGGCTCATCATCTGCTTCTATCAAGATAAAATCATGGGGGAAATCATCCCTCTCGCTCCCGATCTATGCATGGCAGGCTCCTTTATATAGAGATCTACCCTTTTCATGTAGAAGGGAACTCTACCACGTCTGTAGTATTGGCAGCGGTGGCTCCAGGCAGCAGTCAGGCAGCCTTCAGCAGCTTGCCTGTGGGAGGTCCCTGATCCCGCGGATTCAGCAGTGGCAATTTGGCGGCGGGTACACAGAAGCCACAGGACCAGCGGACCTCCCACAGGCATGCCGCCAAATCTGCAGGACCGGGGACCTCCCGCAGGCAAGCCACCAAAGGCAGCCTGCCTGCCATGCTTGGGGTGGCAAAAAAGCTAGAGCCACTCCCTGGGAATTGGCCACCCGGCACCACTCAGGCCTTGCAGAGCTCTCTCCATGCAGTCCACACAGGGGTAGGAGGAGGAGACTAAGCCAAGGGCAGAGCCAAGGTGATGCAAATCATTCCCCTTCTAGCTCCATGCAATTTACTCTTAGAACTTGAAGCTGTTTTACCTTTATGTTACCCCTCCCTTTACCCCCACCAGGTTTCCCAGGGCACCCACAGATGAGGGAATGCCTAGTAGCACAGTCCAATGCAGCTGGACTGCCGGGGCCACAGCAGGCAAAGAGGAACTGGGTCTCGTTGCGGATAGCTTAGGCCTCAGTGCTCATCTTCTGCTCCTGTGGCTTTTTCCATGGGGGCCACACACCTCTAACCTGACCAGTCATCATGGGGCAATCGCAGAGAGGGAAATGGGTCCTAACAGATTTGAAGAGCATGTTTGTTTCTGTTTTTAATAATCTATGAGGTTATTAAAGTTAAAAGGGCAGTCTTTAAAAGGAGTGTGTAAAAAACATGATTGTCTCTTTAAAACTAGAGCTGGCTGCTGAGGCTCCAATGCTACACTCCTCCCCTCTTCTCTTAGCTTCATGCTCTCTCTGATCTTTCTTTCACATCCTTCACCTTAAGGTTTCTCTTTAGTGTGGTTGCCCTCCTTTCTTTCAAGAGCAATATCCACTCTACTTACTCAATGCCCCTGTTTTGTGATTCCATTCTCCTGCTGTCTGCTAGGCAGGGAGCAGAAGTTGCAGGACCTGGAGCTGCCTTTGAGGTGCAGGTAATTATTTTGTGCATCTGTTGTATTGTGATCTCTGCCTCAACAGGTGGAAAACATGCTGTTGCTCTGATAGATTTGCAGTGCTCTGTGTTCTTGGCTTCTCCTTACTGTGAAGCTAGTCATGTGCTGTTTCTACAATAATAAACACAGTCTTACCACTGCTACAACCCCCCCTCAGTAAATATCTTTTATTGGAATGAAATATTATGAAGGATTTGAAGAGTTAGTCACTGAAAGCAAAATATGAGCAGTAAGGTTGGGGAAAGAATGAAAGACTAGTTTGCTTCCTCTCCCTGAGGCCTATAAAGGCAGCAGTGCCTGCACTTTAGAGTTGGATAGTGGGGAATTACTTATGATGGAAACAATTCAGACTATCATAGTATAGCATGAAAGCTGCTCACTTTACATCTGTTTTCCATTCTACAGGCTATATCCTGCCCTCAGATAGACATGCACAACTCTCATCAACTTCAGGGCAAATTGTATCTGAGACCAAGATATGTCATGCTGTCTTTCTAAAGCATCTCTATGGTTTCATTGATGAGCACTCTCACCTGTGGGCAAAAGGACTGTGCACAGAGCTTGTCTGATTCCCAGTGGTTTAGTTCTCAGGGGTCCATACAAACATCTTGTTTTCTGGTGTCAGTTTTTGAGAGACCCACATTTGCTGAGTTTCGCTTTGAGTTTCATCTTCCTAGTAGCCCCAAGCTGTAGGCCAATTTTTCTGCTATGTACAACCTATAAACTTCTTGAACGTATCATCCTCAAAACAATACGCCCTTTTACTGAGCCAATTATCCCTCTCGAACAGGCAGGCTTCCAGCCAAAACGTAGTTGTTGTGACCAAGTTCTGGCACTCACAACTCACATTGAGGCTGGCTATAAAAAACCCCCTAAAGACTGGCACAGTATTTTTTGACCTGTCATCTGCATATGATATTGTATGGATTAAAGACCTGATGCTGAAACTTGCAATAATTATACCTTGCTACCGAACACTTCACCTGCTGTGGACCATGCTGAGTAACAGATGCCTATGGATGTACCTGGGTAATAAGACCAGCTCACCCCATATCATAAACAATGAGCTACCATAAGGCTCTGTACTTGCGCCAATGCTTTTAAATATTTACATAAGTGATATGCCTCCAACTAAATCATGAAAATTTGGATAGGCAGATGATCTTGCCATGACAATCCAAGCACCAAACATCCATGACATTGAGAAAGCATTAACTTAGGACCTCCAAAATATGGAACAATATTTCTGGAAATGGAGGCTCAAACCAAATCCTGGAAAAATAGTAAGCGCATTTCATCTTGATAATAGGAGTGCCAAAACCCCACTGAAAGTAGCTTTCTGTGGTAAAAATATGCAACACGATTACACTCCAACATATCTTGGAGTGAAACTCAACCACACCCTCTTCTTCCATGATCATCTTGAGAAGGTAGCTTCAAAGATAAAAACAAGAACCAGCATTATCCAGAAACTAGCAGGTACAACCTGGGGTGCACCAGCATCAGTTCTGAGAACATCTGCAATAGCACTTGTATATTCAGTAGCTGAACATTGTGAACCAGTATGGAGGAGATGCAGCCACACACAATTTGTGGATACCCAGCTGAATACAGTGATCTGGTGCATCACAGGAACCCTTAAGTCGACTCCAACACTATGGCTACCTGTCCTATCTAACACTGCTTTCCAGCCAATATGCCAAACTGCTGCAACATTCCGCAAAGCTTAGCGAATCCAGGAAAACAGACATCTTCCTATTCACCAAGACCTTGACAATGCCCCCCTGCAACATCTTAAGTCTTGCAAACCTTTGTGGGAACATTCATTTAACCTCATGCAATCAGGGTATGATCAGAAGGATGCTTGGAAAGCAGATTGGGCTAAACAAGACTTAAAAAATAAGCACCTTGTGCCAGATCCCATGCAGAAGGTTCCTGTGTTTGACCTTCCACTGTCATCTTGGTCAACTCTGAACTGAATTCAAACCAACCATAGTAGATTCAGATATCTAATGCACAAATGGAAAATCAAGGACTCCCCAGTGTCTGAGTGTGGTTCCCCATGACAGACCATTGAATATATCATTACCTACTGCCCAATTTATAAATATGAAGGAAGTATCACTGCAAAAAATTCTGCTACTCCTGATGTAGCCATTTGGCTCGATCAACTTCAGGTGAAATTGTAGTTGTTGCTCTATACGAGCCATACAAAAGAAAAAAAATAGCACCAAAATTCAGAACAAAACAGCCAAAACTGCCAATTTTCATGTAGCTCGTGGGTCATAAGCCACTGAGTTTCCCATGAGTTGGTCTAGAGCTAGTGTAGAATTTTCAGACATTTTTTCATTAGAAAAAGTTGATTTGTCCGGCAAACAGTTTTTGTTTAGAAAGGGTCAGTTTTAATGAATTTCTTGATTTAGAAAAAAAATTGAAAAGAGACGTTTGAAACCGTGTTGACATTTTTTTAAAAGAAAATTTTCGTTTGCTGGTTTAAAATAGCTTTTTTGTTTAGAAATTTTAATTATTTATAGTAAAAAAAAAGTTAAATTAAAAAAGGCTCAATTGAAATGTAATTTTTACAGGTTATTGAAATGAAAGATGTCAGCTGGCCCACTTAAGTTTTTGGATTATCCATTCACAAAAATTTTCAAGATTTTGACTTCTGATTTGGTCCTGGAAAAAGTTTTTTGATATCTTGAAAACTCTTGTGGATCAGAAAAGTTGTTTCCCATCCAGCACGAGTTTGTTCTAGATATCATAACATTGACCCAAGCTTGTCTAAAAATGCCTTTTTTTTTTTTTTTGGAGGAGGGGGCAAATGAGGTCCAAGATTCAGACTGTTAAGGAAATCCCTAGTATTCCATTTTCTGTCTCTTGGAGATTTCATGTGGCTTTGGGATTCATTATGAAAGATTGACACTACTCTAATCCTGGTTGTAGATTCTCTGCAAGACTTCAGTTCATCCTCAATGCTCACACTACAGAGTACAGCTGGGGGACAAGGGCAATATGACCAGGGAGGTTCAAATTCTTCCTTATTCACCACAAAGATACGCAACCACACAGTCAAAAAAGGCGATCCTTTGTCCTGTGAGAAAATTAAGTTCTTCTGAATATTACTGTTGACCAATGTATCTACATGAAGCCCCCAAACGAGGCTGTGCTACAACTCTACCTCTAGCACATATTGAGGAATGAGATAATTGACTGTCCTTTCTCATTCCAATATTTTCCCCAGTTTAAGAACAATCCAAATAAAGTTTGATGATTGTATGCTTTAATTGGACATTCAATACATCTTTTATCAACATTATTCCATTTAAGATATTGATATATCTATTTATACATATGAATAGCTGTTACACCCTAGCAGTGCAACCCCACTGGCTTCAGTAGGATTACATTTGTGTCACTGAGAGCCAGATTTTCCCAGCAAGTACAGAACCATACCTTGATTGTCCCTGGAGCTCTGCCCAGGAAGTACAGTACCATAACTTGATTGTCCCAGGAGTTTAGAACAAGTCCAGTCCTGACTTTAGACTCTTTGGCCCCCCTCATGGGCAGACCCATCAAGCCCTTCTCTTTCTCACCAGATTAATAACCTAGTTCTTACTTGATTTATTATTAATTGCTAACATTTCATGATTACTTTTTTCACTGCTTTGCAATGGAAGCAATAGGCTTGGTCTAGTGACCCTGTTGTTCAGTGCTGTGCTCTGCTGTGAAAAAGATCCTGGGCCAATTCCTCGGACCTTTCTCTGGTGCCTCAAGTTGGGAGCCTTGAGAAGGCACAATGGTGAGATCCAAGATTGGATAGATTCATGTTTTACCCACAAAGTTAGAAACAAAAAACAATACTCAAATACTCTCCCTGAAAGATTGCAATGACACTACTTTATTTCTTAAAATGCAAAATCCTAGCACACAAGAACCAACAGTGAGAGATAAAGCAGGCTGCTCCCTAAGGCACAACTCAAACCACCTTGCTCTAGCCTGACTTTTTGCGGATTGCCTGCTGAAGAACCAGATCACACACTTCCCTATAGAGTTCCCTAGGCTGTAAGCAGGACCAGGAAGCCCCTGACTCTTAAAGCGATAGTATCATTTTAACAGAGTTTTCAATACTCCACAATAGCAGCTGATATGTCTTTGCTATAATGCCTGTAGCCAGTCCAACAGCAGTCTCAGAACAGAGCCGTACCCAGTCCTCTGTGACAGAAGGGTGGTTGTTGCAAAGGAAGCCACAGGGATAGCTGGCACAAATAGAACTGAAACTTGAGGAGAACCCATGCAGAGCACCACTAAAAGAACAACACCGGAAAAAAAAAACAGGAGGGGAATCTCTATGCCCAATTGTTTTTTAAATACAGTTTTAAAACCCTGCCTCCTCCAAATGTTAGAGTGTCACATGGGATGAAGGGGATCCAGTTATTATCATTTATTATACGTATTGCTAGGCACTGTATTTAATGGTCCTGCCCCCAAGAACTTATTACCCAAATATAAAGTCAAGAGACAACAACAAGTGGATATAGACAGATGGGAGCACAATAGTTAGAAGTTAGTCTTTGGGATCATTCTGTAACCACATAAACCTCGCTGCCAATCAAACCACACACTCAGTTCACTTAGACCATTTATAGCCCATAACATTCACTCTCATACAACGCTGTAAGTGTAGATGGAATTCAGATCCTTTTGCTCCAAAAAACAGAGGTTCCTACCATTTGAGTTTAAGGAGCATCTCCTTCAGCTAAAGCAGCATTAGTGATTATAGCCTCCTTAGGCCTCCAGCCACTAGAGGGAGACATGCCCTTCATAAGGTTGGCCATTGCATCCAATAGAATACAGTGGAACACAATCACATTAGCCAATACATTGCCCTCTAATTGTGCCTCTTTTTTTTTTTAAATGGTTAACTAGTTCCTCATACTGCTCTTTGTATAGATATCTTTCCTTTCCAGGGTAAATCTTGTTCTTTTCTCTTTTTTGCTTGTAACGTGCGTTATGTTTTGGATTGTTTTTATCTTGAATGGTTAGTTATTCTAGAAATGTGGTAAGAATTAATCTATACTCAGGCTGATCCAAAACAACAGACATATTCTGAATCCAGAAAACTGATGAAAGTCACCCACAAGGCAAAATCTGATCAGTTCCTGTTTGTCTTCACTACAGCTGGCTTAACAGTGAGATTTTACAATGATGGCTTACGTACATTGGGATTTCATTTATTTCCACTGTATTTTTTAGACTGTGAGAGGGTAAGCTAGCAAATCCCAGTCTGTTCAAGTTCAGTTTGACCTTTGTACTAATTTACTTTATTATTTTTAGTTCTCAAATGGTGCATTACTCTGTACCCAGGGGTCTGATTATAACAGGCCAGTATTTTAATGATTTATGAGGGGCACCTGGGATTGCATGGGTAGCACATGCATTTTGTCACTGTTATCGGAGAAACCTTTATTGATCCATACCCAAGCACCAAGACTGAAGCGTCTCAAATTCCAATAAGCTTTAGCTCACAAACCTGATTTAACAGGTGGCTTGTGGCCTTACTGTGGGAATAAAACAAAACAGCTGAATTGCTTCTGTCTGTTTTAAGTCTCCCAGCGTGGGAGGATTTCCATTCCTCTCTCCTGTTCTGTGTCTACTTCGCAATGGGCAGGGAGGTGTCAACCTTTGCCTATTATCCAGCTGGAAACTGGAAAGACAGGATGTTGGTACAAGTGGCATGGCTCATCTCTTTGCCAAAAGAGACTGGTGGAAGGAATGTGCTGCTGAAGCCGCACTTCTGAAGGCTCTCTGATATGCTGAATCTTGGCCTCTGCAAGAGGCAGTCATGCTGTTCGGATTAGTGGGTAAAGAGGTGAAGAGCCACTGAGAAAGCAAAATTCAGAGGCAGTCACGGCATTTAATGCAGGTGCATGCCTGCTATATGATGGGGGTCCCACAGCAGCAGCAGCAAGGAACTTACAAGTTTTCCCAGCTCTGTCTGGGAAGGAGCCAGGAGTCCCGGAGAACAGCATGTGGAGCTGTGATGTTTCAATACTCAAGGGGTCACATCTTCCTTGGTTTGGGTTTGCACATCCTGAATTTCTTTCTGAACTTCAGGGTCAAGTGAACCCCAAAACTCAAAGCAATACTCAGCCCAAAGCATCATTTTGGAGTGGGGATCATGCAGAAGTACTAATTTTTTCCCACTTTACGCTTCAGACCCTAGACTGACCTAGGTTCCCTGGGAGACAGATGTAGCTTTGCACAAATCTGTCCCAAGTTTTGGACTTTGCCTGGATTAGGGTTTCGCTACCAACATTTTGCATAGCTCTGCCTCTGGCTAAGCGAATAACCTGCGGTCACATAACTGCTCATTGCCTCAGTTTCCCCATCTGTAAAATGAGGATACTAATGCCTGCGTCACAGGCTAAATTTAGTAATGATTCGGACTGCCATAAAATGCCAATTCTTAATATACTTACTGTCAACCTCCTGCCATTTCCCTTCATTCCTCTTACTCCCTCACTAAGTGTAAAAGCCTTCCTCCTGTGTAAATACAGAGATACCCAAATCATTGTTCTCCTGAAGCTAGTAGCACAGAGCTACTGGTACACCACAACTTACAGCAAAGGCTATGGTTCAGGAACAGAGGCAGCAACACTGCAGCTAGCCCTAAAGAAATAGACATGGCAGGAAGCAACCTACTAGCAATGACCTTCATAGACAGGAAAGTTAACCCATTCTTTTTTGGCAGTTTTAATGGGGAAGTACTTTGGAGCTAATGCACTTTATATCTGCTAGATAAGTACTTTGTCAGTAAACTCTTTGGGGCAAGCGTTGTCTCTTTACAAGTAATGGGATTGAACCTAGGACCTCTGGCTCTTAAACCATAAACCTCTTCAGCCTGAGCTAAAAGATACAGCAGGCTCATCAACCTCTATGTGTGGCCTGGCCACCACTAGAGGGGAACAGAGCCCCATACGGAGTGGGTGTGGATTACAGCTGTGTTTTTGTACAATGCCTAGCATGATAAGGCTCTGGCAATAAAAGTAATAAACACCATTCTGTCAGACTATTTGGGACAGAGATCAGCTGAGCCAATCTGGAAAAGTGGGTAAACTGAGAAAAGGAACAAGGGTGTAAACCTAGCAATGGGTGAGAGGAGTGGATGACAGACAGGAAGCAGCAGCATTTAGTACTTCTGTCATCTAGCTAACTGTAGTTGGACCTGCTCGCTGTGGCCTCCTCTTGTTCAACACAGATGGTGACAAGATATCCAGGTTGACAGCTCTCGAAAACAAGCCTGTATGTTAAATAGCAGAAGGCTTATGCCTGGTGGGTCAGCATGACATGCTTTTTACAAGTTGCTTTGGGTATGACAGTCATCCCAGCAAAGAGAGAATGTTTTCTGCTATGAGAATTTACCTTGTGAGGATAAGGTCCTAACAAATCCCTTTCCTGCACAGCCATCACACTGGCGTTTAACTCACATCACCATCAGTTACCTCTTCAATAGTCATTTCTGTACCTGCTTGGAAGAAATCAGCCCAAATCAGCTGTGAATAGTCCAAAATTTGTGCTTCTCTGCAAGAGTACCCAAAACAAACACTATCTGCTAATAAGATGGTGTGAATCATGGGTTCTCCAACTGGGGGCCACAACCCCCAGCGAGGATGCAAATAAACATCATGTGAACAAGCAACCAGTGGTCACAACACTTGCTAACTGGGACAGTGGGAGGTCCTACTTAGATGAGAGTGAGACACCTAGGGGCAGTCCTGATATGAAAAAGGTTGAGAGAACTATTGATATAAGTGAAATGAAGCCATCTGGTCACTTACAGAACAAAATCAAAGTGACACATATTCTTCTACCAGGCAAGGGCAGTTGTATTCCCTACAGGAGGCCAATGGAGATTTATTCTGTAAATCTGTAGATTGTAACCCACTGGATGGGAGAATCACTTTGGGATGTAGCAAGGGCCTGATTTTGCCCCTGTTCATAGAATCATAGAAGATTAGGTTTGGAAGAGACCTCAGGATGTCAGCCAGTCCAACTCCCTGCTCAAAGCAGGACCAACCCCAACTAAATCATCCCAGCCAGAGCTTTGTCAAGCCAGGCCTTAAAAAACTCTAAGGATGGAAATTCCACCACCTCCCTAGGTAACCCATTCTAGTGCTTCACCACCCTTAGTTTTTTCTAATATCCTTCCTAGACCTCCCCCCCTGCAACTTGAGACCACTGCTCCTTGTTCTGTCATCTGGCACCACTGAGAACAGCTCCATCCTCTTTTTGGAACCTTCCTTCAGGTAGTTGAAAGCTGCTATCAAATCCCACCTCACTCTTCTCTTCTGCAGACTAAACAACCCCAGTTCCCTCAGCCTGTCCTTGTAAGTCATGTGCTCCAGCCCCCTAATCATTTTTGTTGCCCTCTGCTGGACTCTCTCCAATTTGTCCACATTCTTTCAGTAGTGGAGGCACAAAACTGGACACAATACTCCAGATGTAGCCTCACAGTGCCGAATAGGGGGGAATAATCACTTCCCTCGATCTACTGGCAGTGCTCCTACTAATGCAGCCTGTAGCGGGGTCCCTGCTGGGCCCACCTGGCTCCTGCCCCCATTGCGCTGAAAAAGTCAGAGTCTTTTGTTGCAGTGCTCACCTGGTGCATTATTGTACAAATAGTCTTCCCACCACCTTTTCATCACAATACACACAATCCATTTCTGCTTGTCTACCAGCAGGAGAGAAAGGACAAGCTACTCATCCCTGCTTTCCCTTAGTGCAGCTTCCCCTCTTCCCAGCTCCTCCCTGGCTTCCTTCCCCTGGGGCTTTTATCCAGCCTCAGCCTGATGAGGCAGCAGCTGTTCCAGCTCCCCCAATCAGGGCCAGGTGATCTACCCAGCTCCAATTCACCTCCCTTAATTGGAGCTGGAGTGACAGGGGGTTGGCTAAGCAGCTTTCTGCTTAGCACCCTGTCACACAGCCCAATATGCTGTTAGCCTTCTTGGCAACAAGGGCACACTGTTGACTCATATCTAGCTTCCCATCCACTGTAATCCTCAAGTCTTTTTCTGCCAAACTGCTGCTTAGCCAGTCAGTCCCCAGCTTGTAGCACTGCATAGGATTCTTCTGTCCTAAGTGCAGGACTCTACAATTCTCCTTGCTGAACCTCATCAGATTTGTTTTGGCCCAATCCTTGAATTTTTCTAGGTCACTCTGAACCCTATCCCTGCCTGCCAGCATATCTACCTCTCCCCTCATCTTAGTGTCATCGCAAACTTGCTGAGGGTGCAATCCATCCCATCATCCAGATCATTAATGCTTGTGCAAATCGGGAATAATGCCACCAGAGTCACTATAGTTACACCTGCGTAAAACCTGCATACAGAAGGCAAATTCAGAATCCTACTTCCAAATTTTACCCCTATCTACAGGAAGAGCCAAATCTGACGCAAGCATCACTTCAAGTAGAAGTCTTGAAGTGGGAAGAGAAAGTGTTCTAAATGAATTGTACAGTCTCAAATCATTTGGCTCGATGAGATAAGCATCCTATGTTTGGGGGACTATCTAAATTAGAGGTGAGCCTCAATGAACTGAGATCCAAATTTCTCCAAGTTTGGGAATGTTTGGATTATTGGAGTCCATACTAGGAGGATGTATTAGCCGTGACATTTGGATCTGGATGCAAATTTCCCAAAGTTCAAGGGGATGGAACTGGAGCTGGACCTCCAAACCAAAACTCTCAACCTTTCCAGGCTCTGGCCACTCTAGCCCCAATGCATAAAATGTCACCTGGGACAAGGGATGATTTGCCTTATCGAACAGTGAAAACTGAGCCCCACCCCCACTTCTAACAGAGCTTGAGTAATCCTCAAGCTTCTTCTCAATAAGGCTATTGCACATAATTCACCATTGGCATCAATCCAATGGTGGAAGAAGATATAGGGTAGGCAGGACTCAGGCAGGCATTTACCATCATGACCTCCTACAGATTTAAAGAAACAGTGCACGTATCCTCACAGCACCCAGGCATTTTTCCTGCAAGAGAAGTCAATAGTCCTATGAAATTCTCAGAGATTAATTAGGCCTGGTCTACACTGGGGGGATTGATCTAAGTTACACAACTTCAGCTTTGTGAAAAACATAGCTGAAGGCTACGTACTTAGACCTACTCACCGCTGTGTCTTCATTGTGGTGAGTCAACAGCCACCACTCTGGTCAACTCTGCCTGCGCCTCTTGCAGTAGTGGAGTATAGGAGTCGACGGGAGAGCACTCGGGGGTCAATCTATTGCGTCTAGACTAGACACAATAAATCAACCCTCACTGGATTGATCGATGCCCGCCGATCCAGCAGGCAGTGTAGACATACCCTTAATTGTAGTCTAGAGATCTAATGCAACAATGTGGCAGCCCACAGAGGGGCCATATTATCATTTTTATCACAATCCAAAATGGAGAGCAACAGAAAACTCGAAGCAGAGCAGCAAAGCAAGCAAATCTCTGGGTTTTAAACTTAAAATGGCAGCATGTACCTCTCCTGACTCCATAAGCCAAACCTCCCACTTAAGTCTACCTTCCTAAATACCACTTGAAGTTTGTCTGGAGGGCCAGTTTGGGTGAAGGGCATGAACTATAGACTATAGCTGTGAGCAAACCTATAAAAAGCACTTCTCTATTTTTCATTTGAGATACCAGCATCTGAGCTGGGCAGGGCAGTTGTTCATGGTCACACTTTTAATGCAGACTGAAGTGCTTCACAGAGAAAATGTTAGAGATCCCTGAATCACTAACAGTTTCTATCTTGCAGTTTTGTGCTGTTGCCCATAACTATAGTATCTGATTGCCATCCATGTAAAGGAGACTTCAAGGAGTGTCTGGTTCCTCTCCTTTCTCAGGCAATGGAAAGCTCCGCTGGGGTAGGATTTGAAGTTGTGACTGTTGTTCTGGTTATGGTGGGAAAGGTTTATTAAAGAGGAAGTGATTGCAGCATTTCCTAAAGGTGGGCAGACTGGATTCATCTCCTCTCCTCCAGACATTCGTTCCTCAGCCAGATCCCCTGGAGCAAGAATGCATTTTCACCTGGTTTTCACATGCTTCAACCTGGGCATTGTCCCAGAGGGGTGCAACTGTCCTGGTGGTTGGTGGAAAGAAAGGCTGTGTGTAACACAGCTGGGTGCTGATCCATCCCTGGCTTTGAAGACTGTGACCAAGGCATTAAACTTGGGAGCAGAAGCTGACTGGGAGCCTGTGGAGTGTCTGGAGTATGGGTTTCATTACAGAAGAGGTGGCAGATGCATTTTGGACCAGCTGGAGCCTTTGGATTGTTTCACATTCATAATCACTGTATCTGAAGTTGTACCAGAGCCTAAGCGTTTCACTTTGCTGCTCAAGTTGATGGGAATGGAGGAACCTCAGCCAGCTCCCAGAAGCAGGGCTCTGTTGGGATACACGTGCAGTCATTACAGTTTCTGTTCCAGGGCGTCATCCTGCAGCCATTTTCCTGTACTTGCTCTGCCAAAAATCCAACCGTCTTCAGTGGGCTGAAGGGGGACTGACTGGAGATTTGGCCCATGCTGCTTCCTTCACTCCTCTGCCAAGAGCTAAGTTCAGGCCCTCAGGGCTCTGTTTCTCTCATGCTCCAGCTGATGACCTCATGAACACCTAGCACAGGGGAGGAACAGAGCTCCCTGCACAGCTTTAAATGTTTGTGTTTCCTTGCAAATGCCAATGGCATCATTGACACCTAAGGGCCTGACCTCCGGTCTTGGCAGGTAAAAGCCTTTCAGGTCACTTTACACTGGGGTTCCTACTCTTGATGAATATTTATTTAATGATAGCTAGATGGCTGTAATTAAAGTCACTGTAAAGCACAGTCCAAAATGCACTAGTAATAAATTCTTAATAGCTGATGCTGTAACAAGCAGTTACAAAAAAATACATCGTAATGTGCAGATTGTTAACACAATGTCTGGGCCTGTTTAATGCAGGTCTTTAAATAGTTACAATACATGCTATTAAAGTGGCACATAAAATTCGTAACTAGTAAATAAAGGGCCCAATTCAGCAACAAACTATTTCCAGGCAGCAGGGAAGCAGAAGCCATGGAAAATTGATTTCTGTGTGTTCACTGTCTGCCATGCTCCCCATAGCTATATGTTGCAGTCCATATTGGGCCCAAAATACCTATTCATATAATAAAGGGAAATTTTCCTCCCACAGTTGAGTAACAGATTAGACTCCTGATTCTGCAAACCCTTGCTCATCAGTCAGCTTTGCACAAGTCAGTGGGAATGCTCACAAGAGTAAGGACCCAGTCCTGCAAATCCTGTTAGCTCACCATAGCCACATACATTATCTTAATTCAATGTCTTAGCAAGGAGGGTCTGGTGTCCTTTTCTAACCCAACTCACTCAGGACACAAGCCCAAGCAGAGCCACTTCAGGATCTTGCTTTTCTTGGTCAGCCACTTTATATACTTTACAGAAGGTACAGCTCCATTTGTTCTGGTCTTTTGCATCCTCTTTCAGCTACATTCAGACAGATGCCTTCAGGTTACTTACTGGGGAATGGCAGAGCTGGCTTCGGATCAGGCCTTAAATCTTCCTATTCCAGCATGGAAGTGGTGAGATCTTCCCACTCAGCACACATACACACCCATTCCCAGGGCGCTTACACCCATCCTCTTCTGGACAGGAATTAGATAGCTAGACTCCCTGCTGATATTGGGGAGGGATGTGTGTATGGAGTGTACCTTTGGAGACATCATTGCAATCCCACCTACATTACCTGACAAAGCCATGTTTTAACAGCCATTTTGAAACCCTGCCAGTAGACTGAGTGCTCACCATGGCAACCAAGAAGGAAGGGGCACTATAGTTGTGTAACCCTTCTGCCAGGTGGAGCTGGCAGCAACCAGGGCCGGGTTCAATATCTAGGGGTTCCTTTTCAACAGTACCACACAGAACCAGCTCGAGGTCCCACCTAGTTACCTGGGGGAAATTACACACGACCCCATGGCACCTCTGAGAGGCAATACTTCCTCACTTGCAAGCACAGAGTCTGAGGGTATGTCTACACTACTCGCCAGATTGGCGGGTAGTGATTGATCTATCGGGGATCGATTTATCACGTGTAGTGTAGACGCAGTAAATTGATCCCTGATCACTTTCCCGTCAACTGCTGAACTCCAGCAGTGAGAGAGGCAGAAGCAAAGTCAATGGGGGAGCCGCAGCCATTGATCCAGCGCCGCAAGGACACGAAGTAATTTTAATTCGATCTAAGAGACGTCGACTTCAGCTACGCTAGTCGCTAGTCTCCAGCCCCCAGCGTAGAAGAAAGGAGGGAAGTTACCCAACATTAATTAGGGAAAATGCCACAAGCAGGATTCATAATCATAAAACTGTGAGCAGGACACTCACTCCAGAGTGCATGGGGCAGTGCCTTCCACCTCATGTTCTTGAGTTCTACAACCAACATTTCCTTTTCTGTGCCCCTCTGCTCCCTCACCATACCCTACTCACAGTGGTTGTCCTTGGTCAGTGAGGACCCAGGATTCAGAGATGTATCTGTGTGAGTTCACCTGCCACCTGGGGATGAAGGCATCTTGCTTGCGCTTCCTCTCTGCCTGTCCGCCCCACCAACCACTCGTTCTGCTCACCGTTCACCAGCTGTCTGTCACCTTCTGCTACAGCCTCTGCACATCAATGTCTTAGTAATTTTCAATTCTTTGCAGGCTGGGCAGAAACACTGCCCCATCTCAAGTGATTTCAGCTCTCATTTGAGCACTTTAACATAACAAAGAGGGTCCTAATGAAACCTATTTAGCTCTTTCTTTGAACAGTGGGAAGGAACAGGTTAAACCAGACCAGGGACCCTTAGAGAGAGTCCACGCCTCCTGGCTGGGATACTTGTCCCCACCCCCTTAGTTTCATAGGGCTCTGAAATTTGAGCCCCTGGCTTAACCAGGTCCTTTCAGCTGAGGATGACTCCCTCGTTTGGGACAGGTTAAGCACATTTCTCCTCCCTTTTATTCATACAACAAACAACAACAACAACAACAACAGTAACAGCATTTCACTATCCCTGCATTCAGTACTCAAATGATTTGTAACCCAGCACCAGCCAAAGTTGATTATTTTGAACAACATCACTCTATCTGATGGCTATCTAAGCAGAGGAGGCGTGTTCATGTAAATACAGTTTGCTCCTGAAGTCTCTCCCACTCTCAGCTAGCTGTCAAGGGAGTATTCATTCAGACCCTACTTACAGTTGGAATAATGGTCTCCCAATCCAAGAGGAAGAGGAGAAACTCCCATGTACTTTTAGCAGGGGAGCAAGGGCTGTGTTCCCCTGAACTTTAAACCCTGACCGTGACCTTCAATGCAGTGTAGGCAACTTCTTTGGTGAGCCCATTTCCACTTTAAAGAACAGCAACATCAGCAGCTGTAACCAGACTTTGCAATTAACCAAAATATTACTTCACAATAGAGTGAATCTCTCCATGCTCTCCCCTTCAGTGACCACACACACACACATAATACTCATCAACAGAGATACAGCAGCTAGCTGATGTCACAAGAACATCTTATACTCTATAGAGCAATATAGACCCATCTGGAGGGACCATGTGCTGTTTTACTTCCTGCAGCATTCAAGATCAGCAGGTATGATCCCAGCTGACCAGCCACAGAATCATTGAGAGAGGAAAAGAGATAGGTCAGGGAGACATATCTGAGGCATGGTTTACAGAAGTACTGTCTCTCCACAATTCCAGCTGAAGTCCATGGGAGCTAGGGCAGGCTCAGCACCTCTGAAAATCAGGCCAGATAGTGATGCCCTTATTGATGTTTGGGTAGTACACCTTACTCCACAAATACTTCCACTGCATTCAGTGGGACTTACACTGAGTAGACCTTACTCCATGTGGAGTAAGGGCATCCCAGTCTAGCCCTATATTGAGAGAGGCCACTTGCTACCAGCATAGTATCTAAGGAGAAGACAGGCAGATGTTTCATTCTCATCCGTGCAGCTCTATGTTGTGTCAAGAGTGATCTAGCTCACATTTCTCCAGACGTTGACACCACATTGTATAGTGAAGAGCAGGCCACTGAAATGGATTCTGCAAAGTCAGACTAGGGCATGTGGTCATCACCTTACACAAAATGCACAGCTGGTGCTAAACTTGTCCCTATTAAATTTGGAAATGTTATTTGGATTACATCCTCCAGCTGCTGAAGAGATTTTCTTACAGACAGTTGGCTGCTCAAATAGCCTGTGCATCCCTGGAAACAGCCAATGTCTCAGCTTTCAAACCCAGCCAGTCCTACCTCAATCATCACTTTAGTTGATTCATACTATTTCCCACAGCACTCCCAGCAATCGATAAATTATGGCTCCAGTGAGACTATCGGGTTAAACGGCAAGAAGGAAGAATGATGACTATAATATTTGCCATTTGTGTAGAGATGCAACAGATAAAGTACAAAACCTTTCCTCAAACATATGTTATCATGGAGTAATCTTTCCAATGGATAGGTTTTCTGCAAAGCATTTGTGACTTTCTAAAGCACAACTGTTAGCAGTGGTGTTGTGGTGGAGTTGGTCCCAGGAAATGAGACAAGGTGGGTGAGGTAATATATTTTACAGACCAATTTCTGTTGGTGAGAATGACAATCTTTCAAGCTACTCAAAGCTCTTCTTCAGTTCTGAGAAAGATAGTCAGAGTGTCACAAATAAATACAAGGTGGAGGGTTTTTTGTTTGTTTGTTTGTTTGTTTGTTCGTTCTGCTTAAGGTAGCAAAAAACCTGGAGCTGGCCCTGATGACTACAGAGGTATTGACCTTGAATGGTCTCTTGCAACATATGCTAATTACTTATGCTAAACAATCTATTCCAGCTTGTATTTAGCTATGACACTCTAAGTACCTTTCCAAGACCTAAAAAAGAGCTTTGCATAAACTCTAAATCTTGTCTCCTGGTCCAATAAAAGTGATTACCTCATCCACCTTGTCTCTCTAAAGATACAACTGGCACAGACCTGACACGCCCTACCTTGGCCAAACCCAGAGCTTCAGTCTGGTCTTTTACAATCATCTGTCAAACATAATCCAATTGAAGTGCATTCAGGTTGACTTTTTAACTAAAATGATAGGGTTACAACATGTCCCAGCCAGTCAAAAACAAATCATGAGTAATGTCTCTGCAGAGTGAACATTAAAGGCGTGTTTGTTAAGTTGGGGAAAAGATGGTATTCTACAAATGCACAGACTGATAATTACTGATGGGATTAAAACACTTAATAGATTATTGAAGCAAGGATAATGATGTCCTGAAATTTTCCTAAAATTTCTCCTCTATCCCACCAGAAAAAAAAAAAACTACAGTGAAGTGATGAGATAATGCTGTGCTAGGGCATTGGCTTCATATCCATGCAAAGAACACAATACCACCTACTGAAGTGCCAAGACTATTTTGAGCAGCACTGTGTCATCTGCTAATATGGTGCAGCAGTTTGGTTCAGTACTGACTCAAAAGGAACAGTGCCACTTAGTCACTAGTCACCCTGCCCTATTATTTCCTTCCTTCCTATTTAGCCAAGTATTATGTCTACAGATAAATTGGGAGGAAAGTAATATGAGTTTCAGAGGACTGGGATTTATGTTAGGGGACCTTATTTCAAAGGCCCTCTCCATATTGTGGCATGAAACTGTGCTAGTTACAACACAATGCTTCAGAGCACCCCGAGGATATGTCTACACTACAAAATTATGTCTACTCAAGTTATGTCAGCATACAGCCACCGCAGTAATTAAATCACTTTTGCTTGTCCACACTACATGCCTTGTGTCAGCGCTGCCTGTCCTCACCAGGAGCACTTGTATTAGCTGGACTATCATAGAATCATTGAATCATTGAGAGGTAATCTAGTCCGGTCCCCTGCACTCATGGCAGGACTAAGTATTATCTAGACCATCCCTGATAGGTTTTTGTCCAACCTGCTCTTAAAAATCTTCAATGATGGAGATTCCACAACCTTCCTAGGCAATTTGTTCCAGTGCTTAACCACCCTGACAGTTAGGAAGTTTTTCCTAATATCCAACCTAAACCTCCTTTGCTGCAATTTAAGCCCAGCGTGGGGCACTGTGGAATAGCTTCTGAAAGCCCAGTAACAGTTGTTGGAGCCAACACAGTGTCTACACTGACACTGTCAACCTAACCACATCAACACGGACTCTACACCTCTCCTGGAGTGGAGTTATTAAGTTGGTGTAGCAAGACAGTTACGTCAGCAGGAGCAAAATTTTAGTGTGGACACTTACATAGTTAGGTCAGCGTAAACTGCCTTGCGTCAACCTAACTTGGTAGTGTAGAGCAGGCCAGAGTTAATGAAATTGGCATTCTTTGTTGCTTGTCTGGGTGGGAAAAGAGAAAAGGCCTTCCAACCTACCCAAATGGTGATGAAGAGAGAGATTCTACCTTGGCATTCCCATGGGAGGAGTAAAGGACAACATGTGAAAGGACTTCAAGGCTGCCATGAGACAAATCACCTGTCTTCCTATGCATATTACTTTTGTTACCCAGCCTTCCTCCTCCCCTTCATCCAGGCTCCCTTGTTTGTCTGTAAGCAATTTGGGGGCAGGGATTGTTTTTTACTACATATTTGTACAGTATCTAGCACAATGGGCCCCTGAGCTGGTTGGCCTTTAGGCACTACCATAATACCAATGCTAAACAACATCAATAATTCTCCAGGAGTTGTTGGGCTAGGTGCTGGAATCACTGATGACACTCTGGCCTGTGTTCTGCAGGGGGTCAGACTAGATGATCATAATGTTTCTTTATGGCCTTCAGATCTATTAAAGGCTTGCCTGATTGCAATTCTCCTGCTAACATATATTAAATATAAATATATATTTATATTTAATTTAATTACATTACACTGTTCAGCTAAAATTACTAGCTCTAGTATAAAGTGACTCAAAATTAATTTAAATATAGTGCTAACATTTCTCTTACATGGTTGAATAATTACGGTGATACAGTTTCAATAGGGCAAAGACCATAAATGTCTCATATGAATATCATTAAGAGCATCCCAGTAATCCGGGCAACTACAGGCTTGTCAGTTTGACATCTGTAGTATGCAAGGTCTTGGAAAAAAATTTGAAGGAAAAAGTAGTCAAGGACATTGAGGTCAATGGTAACTGGGACAAAATACAACATGATTTTACAAAAGGTAGATCGTGCCACACCAACCTGATCTCCTTCTTTGAGAAGGTAACAGATATTTTAGACAAAGGAAAGGCAGTGGATCTAATTTACCTCGATTTCAGTAAGGCATTTGATACAGTTCCTCACGGGGAATTATTAGCTAAATTGGAAAAGATGGGGATCAATATGAAAACTGAAAGGTGGATAAGGAACTGGTTAAAGGGGAGACTACAACGGGTCGTACGGAAAGGTGAATTGTCAGGCTAGGGGGAGGTTACTAGTGGAGTTCCTCAGGGATCGGTTTTGGGACCAATCTTAGTTAATCTTTTTATTATTGACCTTGGCACAAAAAGTGGGAATGTACTAATAAAGTTTGCAGATAGCACAAAGCTGTGAGGTATTGCCAATACAGAGAAGGACTGGGATATCATACAGGAAGATCTGGATGACCTTGTAAACTGGAGTAATAGTAATAGGATGAAATTTAGTAGTGAAAAGTGCAAGGTCATGCACTTAGAGATTAATAATAAGAACTACTGTTATAAGCTGGGGAGGCATCAGTTGGAAGTAGCAGAGGAGGAGAAGGACCTCAGAGTATTGGTTGATCACAGGATGATTATGAGCTGCCAATGTGATATGGCTGTGAAAAAAGCTAATGCAGTCTTGGGATGCATCAGGCAAGGTATTTCCAGTAGAGATAAGGTGGTGTTCATACCGTTATACAAGGCAATGGTGAGACCTCATCTGGAATACTGTGTGCAGTTCTGGTCTCCCATGTTTAAGAAGAATGAATTCAAACTGGAACAGGTACAGAGAAGGGCTACTAGGATGATCCAAGAAATGGAAACCCTCCTGTCTTATGAAAGGAGACTCAAAGAGCTTGACTTGTTTAGCTTAACCAAAAGAAGATATGATTGCTCTCTATAAATATATCAAAGGAATAAACACCAGGGAGGGAGAGGAATTATTTAAGATCAGTACCAATGTGGACACAAGAACAAATGGATATAAACTGGCTATCAGGAAGTTTAGACTTAAAATTAGATGAAAGTTTCTAACCATCAGAGGAGTGAAGTTCTGGAACAGCCTTTCAAGGGGAGTAGTGGGAGCAAAAGACATATCTGGCTTCAAGACTAAGCTTGATAAGTTTATAGAGGGGATGGTATAATCGGATAGCCTAATTTTGGCAATTAATTCATCTTTGACTACTAGTGGTAAATATATCTAATGGCTTGTGATGGGATCTGAGTTACTACAGAGAATTCTTTCCTAGGTGTCTGGCTGATGAGTCTTGCCCACATGCTCAGGGTTTAGCTGATCGCCATATTTTGGGTTGGGAAGGAATTTTCCTCCAGGGCAGATTGGCAGAATCCTAGGGGGGTTTTCGCCTTCCTCTGCAGCATGGGGCAGGGTCACTTACGGGAAGATTCTCTGCACCCTGAAGTCTTTAAACCATGATTTGAAGACTTCAGTGGCTCAGACACAGGTTTGATATAGGAGTGAGTGGGTGGCCCACATTGTGCAGGAGGTCAGACTAGATGATCATAACGGTCCCTTCTGACCTTAAAGTCTATGATTCTATGATCCCACCTGGATGGGCATTTTAAGACAATATAGTGCATTACATGTAAAGTAAGCCATAAAACCAAGCCCACTACAGAAATAGAGTAAAAAGATTTAAACGAGCAATGTAAGATAAGTTAAACAAGCTAGTCATTAAATATATATTTTAAAAATATTTTACAATAGCTTTGGATAACCACATTATTTATATTCCATGTGTGCTTAATGTTTTTAATGTACAACCTTGTTTTAAGCAACATGCCTCGCTTATTTCAGCTAGACAAAATAACTTTATGCATTTCATCACTTTGTTTAAAGTGTGCATTTAAATAAATTGATGCAAAATTAATTTGCATGTGTGAATTTAGTGTGTAAAAAAGTGGTAGACAAAACTAAAGCCAAAATAGTTTGGAGTGAATAGTTTATTCAGTAAATTTTGCCTTTTCTGTTTGTAAATTTTCTTTTGAAAGCTACTTATTTTCTTAAATGGGTTCATTATTCAAATGATTTCTACAAGCAATCTATAGATCATTTGTGGTCAACTTGCTATGAGTATTCTGTATTTGAAATTTGAGCAACGATAGCTAGCTTTGACTGGACACAGAAGTCACACGACACAGTTCAATTCCCTAGCTGGATAATAGTGAGTCTTAGAATCAGGCCGTACTGGGAATATTTGTGTGTGAGAATTCAAGGTTCGATTTCCATGAATTTACTGTAATGCTCACTTTTTCAGTGAACATCCTTGCTTGTAAACTCATTTTCTGGAATACAAAATAGGTGAGATTAAAGCTGGAGCTTACTTGAAAATTACTTACTTTGGAAGGATTCGCCCATCTTAGTTTCAGTCTCCAAGACTTTCAGTATATCTTCCCTTTATCCATAGGGCACATACAGCACAAGCTTCCCTGTACGATCTGGTCAACATGCCTCTGCTTTCCTGGAACGACCACCTCTAGTGATACATCTACATCACCGCTATTCCCAACATTTGTCTATCACTGATGCAGCTCCATCAGTCATAGCATTGGTGGAACTGCCAGGAAATGTAAGACTGCAGGTGTTTTCACCATCAGGTCACACTGTGAACACAGTTCAACAACAGGGTGATAAATAAAAGGTCATGCATGCTCTGTTTTAGTGCTTACACCAATGGCAACTCTGGGAAGTACACTATTGGTTGACCAATGGTGCAGAAAAGCTAGTGTAGATGAGGCCCAGGGGCAGAAAAGTCTCCATGACCCATTCAATCCTTGGTCTCTCTGCTGAGGCTTTCAGTAAATTCTAACTGTGTTTGTGATATAGGTGCCTCTGCACTGTCATCCAAGAAAATACTCTCTCTATTTGTATTTTGATAAACTGCCCTCTCCTAATATAATTTAACAGTCCAATTCCTGGAGGGGCAGTATGATAAATTTTAAGCCATCCTGTTTCCCAGATCTCATTCAGCAACACAATCCACACACAGCTACCCGGAATGCTCACAAGACAGCCTATAATTCATTACTACTGTATGGCTCCGAGTGGCAAGGTTGATAGGTTTCTTTGGCTCTCAAAGACTCAGCAATATTAATTAAAGTCAACCGAGAATTTTATGCAGTGGAGAAAGAAAGCGGAGGGAATGACAGGAAGCAGTAAATAAACAGAGGCCGAAACAGATGAAGGAAGCTTGTAAGGTCATCAGCTACACTAGAGTGGTCACCAACCATGCTGCAAGGGATGGAATATGTCAAAGGAAGAGAAGGTTAGTTGCAGCTATTATGAGATGGGAGGGACTTAGGGAGCTGCTGTTTTTTAATGGAATGACAGATGGTTTGGTAGTTAAGACACAAAAAATGCTAGTTCTGTTTCTGCCGCAGATTTCCTTTGTGACATCAGGCAAGTCATGTAGGTGTTTGAGATCACCAGCTGAAGTTAGGGCATGAATTGACACAATTAGGTTCATTATGCATTGGAGGCAGGGCTGCCCAGAGCGAGTTTGGGCCCCGATGAAAAAAAATTTTCGGGCCCCCCCAGCAAGGGTGGACCGGCTAAACAGGGCTGAGAAAGCCGGGCCCTGGGCCCCCTTCCAGACTGCCGGGCCCCGGTAATTTGTACCGGCTTCCCCACCTCTCATCGGCCCTGATTGGAGGTGGAAGTACCTCTGAAGTAGCTGATACTGGGACTCAACAATGTCAAACTAAGTATATCACAATAGGTGAAGCATGTCTGTTCTTATATGCAAATTCCTATGTTCCTTCCGTTTCCTAAAGTAAGCAGAACTGGGCAATTTTGTAAAGGCTCCATATCTATGGCCGGTCCTCTGAAGCATTCTGGTCCTTTATCCTCAGGAAACATTGCTGTGAGTGAGCCAGTGGCCAATATGGCCAAACTAGGTCCAGGGAGTTAAATAAAAGGTCAAGATGGAAAGAGGATTATTCATAAGTGAATTTTTCCCCAACATTTTTTTTATTGTAGTGTAGACAAAAGAGTGACCTCACTTAGAGTGTTTCTGCCTCATACCGCTCTTAAGAATTGTCCCAAAAGTTCAAACCCATGTCCAGTTAAAGAACCAAGGCGCTACAATTCCAAGAGAAAGATATACCATACAGGGACTGCACAAACCCAGACACAAGCAAAGCCTGCAGTTTCATTTTCTATCTGCAATTCCAACATTTATTTCAAGACTAGAAGTTTAGAGAGGAGAGACAAAAGGAATGAAGGAGGAAAGTAAGTGAAATAAAATTAATGATCTCCAAAATGGTAACATCTACGTGTCTGTGAAATTGTTCATTAGTCAGAATTGTTCTGTCCTGCTCATACAATTCCTTCCTACTATGGCAGTTTGTCATCAGGACATTGAATAGGACCACTGAAACTGAACTGTTCAGTGCTATCACAATACGGCCCTTACAGCTGAATATACTACTACTACTACTACTATTTATATTGCAGTAATAGCTAGGGGCTCTTGTCATGGATGAGGACACAAAACACAGAACAAATAGATAGTAAGCTCTTTGGGGCAAGGATCTTGTAAATTGTTATTGTAATGGTAGGTGAGTTTTTGAGTGGGAGGGAGAATGAAACATTATATAAACAGGGGGGTATGTCTTCTCGATCCTGTATTTCAGAATGGCCTTCAATTCGTTATGCAAAGATGACTTACTGCGCCCCAGGATACGAAGCGCTTTGAGCCTGACCCCCAGAAGCCGGAGCAGTTATCAAACGCCATCTCTGACGGAGCTTCAACGCCTGCTGTGGACACACAAACCTTCCACTGGCCACGTGAATGAAGTCTGGCCAAACCTCTACGTGGGAGACTTGTAAGTGAAATTCTCCTAAAGAACCTGACCTCAAAATGAGACAAGAACTAGGAGATAAGTGGGGGCTCTGTCAAATGAAATCACTTGAGAATGGAAGGTTTGGGAATCATCTGCTAATGGGGGCCCAATACTTGGGTCTGGTTGAACTATGCCTAGGCAGGATCTAAAGGACAGGGGAGGAGAAGGCAGCTTTACACCATCTTTACGCCGCCTCTAATCCTAAGGCCTAAAGTGATTGTGGACCACATCTCCTCTGTGGTAGTACAGAAGCACTGCATCAGTACAGCAGCTAAGCATGCTACCAGTGCTTAAATAAGAACGATACTTTTTAAAATTTTTCTTTGAAAAAAATTGTTTTTTCCAATGAAAACCTGAAACAAACATGATGGAAATGAAAAATTCACAAGAACCAGTTTGTGATGAAAAAAAAACATATTGATGGGACAAAATTGAGCCACACCAGTTTGCTAGTATTTCAAAGCACCTAGCATCTGTAACCAACAGCAGCACAGTTCCATTATAGTTTAGCCCAGAGATTTGTGGGGAGTGGGCAGAGAAATCCTTGCACAACCTCCTGCATACTCAAGGTGTCCCTTCTTTCAGATATACAGCTCGGGACAAAGAGCAGCTGCGCCGAATGGGTATCACCCACATTGTGAATGCTGCTGCTGGCAGATTTCACATTGACACTGGAGCTAAATTCTACAGAGACCTGCCTGTAGATTATTATGGAATAGAAGCTGATGATGATCCAAATTTTGATCTCAGCATTTACTTCTATCAAGCTGCCAGATATATAAAAGCAGCGCTGAATTCTCCAAGAGGTAACAACACTGGCTATGCATGTTATGTGGCTTCAGCATAGAAACAAGCAGAGCAAGTAATCAGCTAGCATTCAGCACAAGCAGATTCCAAGTAAAGATGGGTGGGAATTGAAATACCTGGTCACACAGCCATTACTCATACTCCCACAGTTAGTCTGGTAAGCCAGTTAGCCCATTAGCCATAAAGGAAAGGTGTGTAGTTTCTCACTCAAACCCTAGCCCTGCCAAAAAAGGAGACACAAAGCCTTGCTACAATTGAAATCTACTTCTATATCTCCCACTATACTCACAGCTTATTCTTCATGGAGGTGCTGCTCCAAAGTCCAGTGACAAAGACTCCTATAGACTTCAGTGGGGTTTAAATCAAACCCAGAGTCCCTTTCTGTGGCATTTAGAGATCCAACTCCTGGACCCCAGAACTCAGCTGGAGCAGCCAGGCTGTGTGTGCTCTGTGGGAAAGTAAGCTGCACGCAGTTAGTGTGGCTACCACCAGACCACAATACAGGAAGAAGGGCATCTTTAAGAGCCATCTTCACAGGTCTCACAATTACAGTAATATCTCTGCCAATCCATGTGACAATTCAGTGCTCACCAGCGCCCATAATTGCTCCCAGCACCTATAGAGTGGTCTGTCACTGGGGTGTAGTATATAGCATGCAGAGACATTAGACTGGCATGTTTTTAAACCACAGTGATACACTCCTATGCAAGTGCACTTTCTGCAGGTTACAGATCACAGCTTCTTTACATCCGACCATTGGAAAAAATAGAGGCAAATTTAAAAGATGTGGCACTATGGGTGGGAATAAACCAGCCCTTATGCACAAGAAAGAAAAACTCAAACCTCTCATGAGGAAAAAGAGATAGAAGACTTGCTTTCAAACCCGCAGTCTATTTCATTGCCAGAAAGCCAGTGGTCTGAAATATTATACAGCACAGAAGAATTAAGGGCCAGATTTTTCAGACAAATGAGGCATGCAGTTGTACACTCAGCCTTCAAAGTAGTTAGCATGATGGCAAATGAGGGGGAAAGGTGTTGCCACTTCTTGAGCTGTGTCAGCCCCTTTGGGCCCCCTAGGGGAGAGCAGGTTGCATCTGCTTTCTGCCAGGACAATCTCTGTGAGTGGGGTTTCTCTGTGGTTAGGAGGCATAGACCCTGTAGTGGATCCAGATAGTTAAGTGCAAATCTTTATCAGGAGGGTTTTCCATAGCACCACAAAGTTAAGTGATTACAGACTTGCACAAATGGTAATTATGCACCTAAGGGCCTCTTCTGTTTCAACAGTTGCAAGTTATTACAGCAACATTGATCCTAAACACTATTTACTAAGGTAGGATGTATCTGACACAAAGGCCCATAGCTACTACACTCTAGGGTTAGTCCTAAGCGGCAAAATTTGGACCTGGATTGTGAACAGCCAGAAGTTCAGAGGCTATTTGGAAGACTTGAGCTGGCCCATCATAAAGATTTACTTGGGCTTTGAAAAACTGAGGTCTATGTTTGGCATTCAAAACCACCACCAAAGTTCAGGGAGTTTGGATCTGGACCCCCTTCTACCACAGTGTGTGCTATTTACAAATTAAGTCAGCCCCCTGAAGAAAGGTAGAATCCGTTGTAAATCCATTGTAGTCATTGTAAATTCTAGTGTAGAGAATACACAAAGCAATAAAACATGAGAACCAAGTAGACTTAGCGGCTCCCTTCCCTCCGGATGATGTTAGTACAACTTTGCCCACAAAGCCTTTCTGGGTACATTCCAGAATACTGAAAGTGGAACGGTTAAGAAAATAGACTATATTGCTGCCCCATGGAACTACAGTTTGGGTATAAGGTAATCACAGCTGAACTAATCGTAGCTAGAATTGATATTTAGTCCTACTGTTACGGCTGTAGATATTCCTTTACTGAACTCCCCGAGTCCACATGCCAGCAGGAGTGCTGGGAATGGAGAGAAGACCAAATTAAAAAAAAAAAAACACAATCCAGCTGCTGCTGACAGTCATCATTTTAAGATTTTTTTAAAAAGGTGACAGAGTTTGATACGTATATGAACAAGATGTTCTGGAAGCACAATTCCCTGAGCTACAGCAACTCAGCAGCTCTATATCCAGGGCCTGCACAGGAAAGAAAGGAGGGATGGGTGTGTTATCCAAATAGCTGCATTTATTTAAAAGTACTGATGCACAGCAACACAGATGTACTAGGTAACATGAGGGCCATTCATTTGAAAGTCAGGATATACCATGGTATTTTTGTTTGATCGAGAAACTATTTGGTAGAACTGCCACTTAATTATGATTAGTTAGTTCCACACAGCTTTTTAGAAGGTATTTTTATTAACTTGTTCATCCGGGAGGATGCTGAGTCACATTTAAGTATATATGACGTACACACACATGCCTTTTTTTTTTAAGCTGGGAATCAACTACTTTATCTTTAGAATTACACTTGAGGCCAGATTCTGTTCTGTTACACCACTGTAAATCCAGAGTAATGCCACTGAAATCAGAATTACTCCATATTTACGCTAGTGTTACTGAGCAGGAGACGTTCCCAGCAAGGTAGGGTTGGTTTTGTTTGATTTCAGTGTGAGTCTACTGTATCCATAAAGGGGAACTGTTGTCTTAGTTATTGGACACCCTTGACCTCCTTTCCACCAATACTATTCTGGAGAACTGGTAAGTAAAGGAGCACTCATCACCCTCAATGTGCAACCTCTTAAGTCTTGACTGTCATAGAGAGCAGGTGTCCAGCGTAGCTGCTGCTGCTGCTGTAGTAGCCAGGCCATGAGAGCTCTATTTAATGAGGTGCCACCATTCCAGCTTCTTTGGCTTGTGCCCTGCTTGAAAATGAGCCACTTCATACCTGCCCGGCCCTATGGTACACAGTCAGTACAACCATTGGTTTCAATTGACAATTTAACTACCACAGTAGTTTGAGAATCTCCGTTCATGGGTCAGCAAGTGAGATGAGTCTCCTCCAAGCAATAATCCATGCATCCAGAAATGTTTCCGTCTGATCCTTTACTGAACTTGTTTGCTTCAGATAGGAGAAGGCACTAGGGGAGTGAACGACACCATGAATATCAATTTCGCCCCTTTGCATGGGAATGCGTACAATTTGCATTTTTTCAGAGTACAACTAAATGTGAATGCAAATCTGCGGTTTTTGATAAAGTCTGCAGAAGGAGAAAAATCATCTGTGGACACAGATGAGAGAAATCCATGGAAAATTATTAGACTAACTACATGCAGAGAGAAAGGTTTGCAAATACAGGATTTTCCTTTTATTGATCTGTGCACATATTTTAAACAAGCAGATGAAAACCATCAATTAACTCATTGAAATGATGAGTGTTCAGAAAAGACCATTCTTCTAACACTGTGCTGGTGCAAATATAAAAGTTGGTCTCCTCTTAAGGGAGGCAGAGCAGCCCAGCGACTTAACAAGGATTTTCCTCCTTGAATCTGCTGCAGGCTCACTAGGCATGTCACTTAACCTCCCACTTTCCCCACCTGATCACAATTCTTGGCCACATCTGTGAGCATTTTCAAACCCTCAGATAAAAGGTGCTATATAACATAAGGGCTTGTCTACACAGCGCAGCAAAGTGCACTAGGGGGGGTGATTTCTAAGGCGCATCAATGTGTTGTGTACTAACTATCCTGTGTACACCCTGCTGGCATGAACCAAAAGTTCCCTTGGGTGCATTAATGTAGAAATCACATCCCTCTAGTGAGCATTGCTGTGCCGTGTAGACAAGCCCTACATTGGAAGTAGGCCTTTATTATTGTTCAGCTGATAGTAAAGACATAGTTGGTTCTGCCCATGGCTTTATGGTAGTGGGTAAAATGAAACAAGTGATGAGAAAAACAAGGGTAAGCTAGAAGATTCACAGATGCATAGAATAGTCCAGATCCTCAGCTGTTATAAATTGGTGTTACTCCACTGAAGTCAATGGGGCAAGGCCCATTTACACTGGCTGAAGAGCTGGTTCACAGTTTTAACCCAAATTAACTCAGTCCTATGAGGAAGCAAAGGCTAGTTCAAGGCATTTAGCTCAGTTAATGATGGGTAACAAAAAGGACAATCAGCTCTTATGTGCTATAATGTCTAATTTGTTAAACAACATTCAATTTTCCAACTTGAATTTGGCCAACAAAGTTGAATTTGCAAAATTCATCCCTGGTGGAAACCCTGTCAAGTCAGCAGAGTTACATCAGGGATGAATCTGAGATAATAGCTATAATCCGTTAGAAAGAAAGTGTTATTGTTCTATGCAAATCCCAGCCAGATGACAGATCTTCGTCCATCCATGGCATGTCTGGCTTTCTGCTGACTCTGCTCTGGGAGTGAGGACCTGGAGCATGGATACCAGACACCAAGGTGTCTTTGCTAGCTGCTTCCCTGCTAAAGGCCTAGGTAATATTCTGCCATTAAGAGTGCTCAGGTCTGCCATCCAGAACATACCCATTTCAGGATCTAGTCGGTAAAACAAGTGCAATACATCACAGTTAGTTCAGATTGCACTTATCCCATTTATATCAACTGCTATCAGACAAGGATCACAGCCTGTAAGAAGAGCTAAATAGCAACATGGCTTTTTTTTTTTCCTTACTCAATTTTAACATTCATTTGTTTGCTGCAAAACAATCATATAGTAAATTAAAATCCTCTTTCATTAGAGCAATTTCACACTAATGAAATCATTTCACGTGAAAGATTTATCTGCATCAGTCACTTTATTGTCAGTACACAGAATTCATCCAAATCTCTGTGCAACAAAGTACAACAGCCAGGAAAAAAGACTGAAAATATAAAGGAGATAAATTATCTTAATCTACATGCCATGGTGATAAGTGCTTTAGAAAGCTAGACAGATTAGCTCTAAAGCCAATCATAGGCTGGTCTAGTGTCTTGGTGGGAGACCTTCAGAAATTAATAGCTTATATGAAAAGGAGTCATTTAAAGTGAAAGACATAGTCAGAGAAGCAAATATGAAAAGGCAGCACCTTCTTACTGCCTCCATCTTCTCTTTGTATTTGAGACATATCTACTCACTCATTGAAAAATCAAAGGTCTTGCGGCTCCCAGCCCTGCAGACGAGAAGCAGATATGGGAGAGTCAGGTAAGTTCCAATGGTGGAAGCTTTGGGGATGCATAAGGAGGAAAAAAACACAGCTTGTTCTCCAGATCCCAGATTAAATGTGGAGACTGACAGGAGTGCTGAGAGCCATTGAACCAAACTGTAAACCCTGTATATAATGGAAACCACTTCAAGCCAGGGGGTGCGGAAACACCCCTTGTTCCAGCACCTATGGAGACTGGGCATACTTGAGATGGAAGATTCACTGAGCGAGAATAAATATGGAACCCAACATTTAAAAAAAAAAACAGTCACTTTGCTGATTGCAGTTTCACACTCCAAGGGCTTGTCTGTACAGCAAGCTAGTGTGTGGCAAGCGAGGAGGTGAATCTACAACTGCCGCAAGCTAATTCGCAATGTGGCCCCTGCTATCATGCACAAAAAGTTCCATACAGGAAATTTTAGTCAAAGTCAAATCACATTGTGGCACTTTCAGTGCATGGTGGCAGGATCCACACAACGCAGCAAGCTAGTGCACTGTAGATTTACACGCCTGGCTTGCCGCTCACAAATTTGCTATGTACACAAGCCCAAAGCCAACAAATGGAGTTCTGCCTGACAAGTCTGACCTGAATCAAGTACTCAGAACAGTCTCCTATTTAACCATGCTGAATTTCAGGGACAGTTTGGATTCAGATCCAAACTATTCTGTGGATCTAGTGCTGGGTCAGACCCAAACCAGTAGGACCTTCTTTTCTGGATGTAGCTCAAACCCTGGACATTTTTAATATTATTATTCCTAAGCTTCGTAAATACGTACAGTGTTTTTCAGACACATAAAAGAAAGTGTCCATGGCTTCTCCCAAGAAGATCCTTTCTTCCAAGATTTCCACTATTTGGGGCTGGGGTATGTAAGAACCCCTGGAGTCTCGCAGTGCCACTAATTGATGTTTGACCTTGTGCAAGCAACTTAGGCTTGGATTTTAAAGAGACCAATGGGAGATAGGCACCTGATTCCTATTTAATTTTAACAGGAGTTGTGTGCTTAACTCCTTTAGTCTCCTTTGAAAATTGCAGTCCAAACTTATCTGGGTCTCAACTGCCCCCTCTGTAAAACAAGGAGAGCAATGCAAAACCTATCTACCTACCAGGGGTATTATGAGGCTTAACAGTTGGGTAGAACTTTAAAAATGAAGCACTCTGAAGTGCAAAGGAATTATCTTTTAAGGGCCATTTCCCTTACTCACAGCGCATATTGGCCTATTTTGCAAGTACTCCCATTGACTTCAATGGAACTATTCATGGTGTAAAATACAATTCAGCATGAGAAAGGGGATCATGATTTGTCTCAATAATTTCTGAAATCTGTATATGAAAAGGAAAAATGATAAAGCAAGCAGCAGCTCATTTTTTTTTTTGATTGCAAGATCAATATAAGAGATTTTAAAAAAAGTTTTAAAGCCTGGTCAATATCTGCTCTCGACAGAGGGGAGTTTGCTCTACTTCCTTGTAGTCTATATTTGTCCTTTACTTTCTATTGCAGACATGTCTATATTTAGGGGCAGGGCTCAGGTTTCTTATGCCAGGATAGTGAAAGGTGACTGTCTCATCAGATACAGGCCATTGTGAAATTAAACCTTCTCTGACCCTGATGACAAGAAGAGGTTTTAAACCACATGCTCGCTCATTCTCTGAGCATGTGACTATGAGGTCGTCATTAGTCAAAATTGCAACTGTTGCTATAAACTCCTTAAATAAAAGCAGTGTCACAAAAGCAATGAAATATGAGATGAAAGCCAGTGCACAGAGTACAAGGTATTAACATCCAAGGAAACAGGCACAGCAAACACATTTCTTTGGCTGGACAGATTGACATCATCCAAACAGAGGTATCTTTGGCCTGCTCTACACTCGAAAATTAAGTTGACTTAAATAGGTCACTTGAATACATGACAAATCCACACCCGAGCGTTGTAATAAAGCCAACCTAACCCTCAGCGTAGACAGTGCCAGGTCGACCTAGCTAGTACCTCTCTGGGAGGTGGATTACCTATGCCAACAGGAAAACGCCTCCCGTCAGCACAGGTAGTATCTACTCTGAAGCACTTCCATGGCACAGCTGTCGCATTTCAAGTGGAGACAAGTCCTTTCTTCCTGATCCCTGATAATAGAGAAGCTAACATGCTGTTAGAATGAACAAACCAAGGACAAAGCCTGACAAGCTGTAGGCTCTACAATGTCCACATCATAAAACGTCCCTGCATTTTAAAGGCTTACAATAACCACAATGGTTGTATTCTGCCTCCAAGGGACAACAAAATGGGATATTTTCTGCCCCATTGGGATCCATTGGAATCAGTTGTTCTCACTTTCTTCTGGACATAAGTTGTAACGTATTCTAACAGTATCTAGCTGAGCTGGATGAATAGCATTTGGTAAGCAGGAAATCTGATGGATTAGTGGCTTTTGAAAAATGAGTTGGTCTCAAACCCGCTTCTATAAATCTCCCATTCCCTATTTGGGCTGGATCTTGAATAGTGGTGAGTGCTGAGTGGTACTCCCACTAGTTTGAATGGAGGAGAAGAGAACTCAATTACAGAACAGCTGTGGAAAGCAAACTACCCAATCATACCTAGAGAGGGTGTCTCCAGGGCAGGATGGTGACACAGTGCAGGATTTGCTATACTGCTCTTCCCATAGTTTGCATATTACTGAAATCAGTGGCATACTCAAGATAGTCAATTATCCATTTTTAAAGTTACCTGCTAGTAAAGAATGAACTGAATGTCATAGGGATAGCAGCAATTGCTAAGCCCTTGTTGTAAAAGGAAAAAGCAAAGAAAATCATATTCAGATGAGTGCAGACAGCCTATTCAAATGTTAGGCTACTTTCCTCAAAGAAATGCCAATTAGGATTTAATTTTCACTCTCAGCTCAAAGAGCTGTCAGCACCTCTGAAAAGTCTTCCCCTCTGTGTTGCAGACAGATAAATAGAGCAGGTAGAACAATGGGGACATTTTACAAAAGTTTGTTCACTTTTTTGTTGGAAATTTTTAAAAATCAGAGTTTTTTAAACCAGCTCTACTAGATAATACTGCACATTTCTATACCCGCTTTCATGGAAAGGATCTCTGCCCACATTTTACAGGCAGACCTGTGAGCCAAAGAGTTTTGCAGAAGGATGAGGGAACCACAACACAGAGAGGCGAAGGGCTGGATTGGTACCTTGCAGTTCGTCATGAGAGCGGGGATCAAATGGTAATCCAGGCACAGATCAGTCCCTGCTCCCTTCTTGTTTCATGATAGAAGTAAGCTGTTCCAGCCCTTCTTCTGGCATGCATCCCTTCCCCCTTCATGCTAGATTAGCTCCACTGGCTGGTTCACTGGGGGAGAATCCACCATCACTCTGCACCCACTTGCACAGGATGGTGAGTAGGGTCTGACAATGCGGGGTCAGGCACAGGTCCTTACACCTCCTTACTCCCCTATCTGCATGTGCATCTGGAGCGATGAATGACTTGCCAAAATAAGCCAATGGCACACAATAGAACCTCGAAGGACATGTCTACACTGCACCTGGGACCACAGACTTGCACTAGCAGGGCTCGTGCTAGCCTGCTAAAAATAGCCATGCAGATGTTGTGGCTCAGTTTGGAACTCAGGCTCTGAAGACTTGGTGGCTGGGGGTGACATTCAGATCCCAAGCCTCAATGTCAAAGTGCCATCTACTCAGGTATTTTGAGCGCACTAGCATGAGTCTGGGAACCCGGGATGGGAGGTTTGCTCTCAGGTGCAATGTAGACACACCCTGAGTTTGTCTGTCCTCAACCATCAGACTACATTCCCTCACAAATGATGTACCATGCCTGGTCTGATCATGAAAGTCTAGATGCTCCTGTCTGCAGCAGTAGCCAGGCCAAGCTCAGGCTGGATGAACTCTATCAGCAGATACGGTGTAAAATAGTGACACCTGCTCTCTCTCTTTTATTTTCAGGCAGAGTATTAGTTCACTGTGCAATGGGGATCAGCCGATCAGCAACGCTTGTACTTGCTTTCTTAATGATCTGTGAAAACAAAACCCTTGTTGATGCAATTCAGGCTGTGTGTAAACATCGAGGGGTCTGTCCCAACTCCGGCTTCCTCAAGCAGCTTTGGGAACTAGACATGCGATTAGCAAGGGAAAAAGGAAGAGGAATAGATCCCCTCAGGCTTTAGATGGGGGGACGTCTTCTGATTATAGACCAAGATATAGAGGTTGCCTCCAGGAAGACTGTACCTCTGGCAAGATAGATGAACCCGGATTATGCTGTAGTTGCCTGGAGAAATCCATATGGAGCGAGCAGGGAGAGTCTGAAATTTCACCTCCTGCAGAAATACAAGCCAGATCCTCAGTTGGTGCCTGTCAATGTCGTTCCACTGGACTAATGCCAATTCATACCAGCTGACCATCTGGCCCCTTCATTGGATCCCCTCCTTCCCCAGCAAACCTTAGTGGACTTGTTGGGGTCCCTCACAACCACCCCACACTCTCAGACCCTTATAATGATCAACAGATATGTGAGGTCCCAGTGACGCGCTGGAAGCTGATACACATCTGTGAAATCATTAACACAACACAGTCAGAGCCCACAGCCACGTTCTGAATGCTATTTTATATAGAAACAATCATAGCTTCTATTTCCATTGTCTTTTAATCCCAGTGTCTCAAAACACTTGGCAAATAATTGGTTCAAGCCTCTCAACCCCTCAGTGAGGTAGGTAAGTAATGTTAGCCCCATTTTACATATGGGGAAATTGAGGCCCGAAGATGGCGCTTGCTGGAGGAATCTCTGCACCTTGAGGTCTTTAAACCATGATTTGAGGACTTCACTAACTCAGACATAGGTTAGGGATTTGTTACAGGAGTGGGTGGGTGAGATTCTGTGGCCTGCATTGTGCAGGTGGTCAGACTAGATGATCATAATGGTCCCTTCTGACCTTAAAGTCCATGAGTCTACGTTAAACCCCACTGATGCACTGCAAATCAGTAACGATGCCAGGAGAGGAAACCAGATCCCCTGGCATCTAGTGCCATGTTCTATTCAGATTCTCCATCTTTCCCTTTGAAAAAGGAACACTAACCTCATGTCAGCAAAACCAAACAATGCACCTACCAAATCCAAAGCAGCAGCTCTGTATTCAGTTTTCTCTTTTACGTCCAATTGACCACATTCTCTCTCATGAACAACTGGAAGGAGATATTTACTTTGATGCAATTACAGCCCCATGAAGCGCATTGGCAAAGGCAAATAATATAGAATTTCCACTCGACAGCAGATTAATTTGGTGTGATGTTTTCCCTGGAGAGTTCTTAAAGGCTTGCAGTAGTGAAAGTGTCATGCAGCTTGTGTTTTTAGTACTGTGGATTCTGAGCAGGAATAGAGGGCTGTATACACTCGCCCAGAACTGCTGGGTTTTTAAACTGCCACTCAGTAACGTTTTTACTGAGCGCAGCACCTTTCCTGTGTATGTCTCAAAGTAATATGAAAATGAGACTTCCCTGCAGAGTTGGTGGCTAAACTCAGGTGATGTTTTCCTTTTCATATGCACTGGTAAGCCCTTGCCACCAGTGCTAATGATTTGTATCCTCAAAGGGGTCAGGTGACAGCAAGGTTGATTTTGTCTCCACTGTTAAGGTAGGACAGCTGAAAGAAGACCGATCCATTGAGGAATGGAGAAAGTGGCTGGGAGGGAGGTCACAGTTAATGATGGGGAGTAGGGGAGAAAATCAGTGTTGTATTACAACTTTTCAAGGAAAAGCTCTAGGGACAATGTGAGGGATGTTTGGTAACCTGTGTTGTACAGGAGGTCAGGCTAGAAGATCACAGTGGTACCTTCTAGCCTGGGAATCTATGACTCTAAGGTCTGAGTGGCCTGCTTATTGGCAGTTTCAGCAGAGAGGCCAAGTATTTCAACAAGCATGGAAGCTGAACTACCCTTTCCCTGTTGTAGGTGGTCCCCCTCCATGTCAGGGGCAGGGCGTATTGATGGGGCAGTGTGAGGAATCTTGTGTTGTCACTGCCCGACCTGTACCTGTTTTGTGGATAGAAGCCTTCACTCTCCACAGCTGTCAACCAGACACTTTTTCTGAGCACCGGACTCACTTTAATTCGGTCTGTACGGTACAGTAGGGCATTTCTGCGCAATCCTAGCAGAGCGCAGGTGATGTTAGAAAGGCACGAGTCCAAAGGCTCAATGCATTTATCCAGCCCAGAGAGGTCATAACCCCCATAAATTCCATGCCTCTCCATGATTACACAGTGGAATTAAAATAAAACAGCCAATGATCAAATGCATTATTGACATGTGCCTTGCATTATAACAGGGGAACTTGGACTGCGACCCAGTCAGTGCTGTGACAAGGAAACATGATCAGATTCCTCAGGGGGCTCAAATTCTTATCCCCAGACAGCTCTCCACCAACAGCAGCAGCAGCTCATGTTCAACAGCACACAGCAATGCAACACAAGCAGCAAACCTCACAATAGCAATGGCATGACTCCCATGACCACTCCAAGTCACTGCAGGCCCAGCAGCATTAATTGAACTAGCTAATGAGGATAATAATATGTAACTTCTTCATGGTGGTGTTGTGAGGCTAAGTTCATGTGTGCAAAGCACTTTTAGTTGCTAGGATGAAAGGTGTTACAAAAAGTCCTGCTATGGCAGGTGTCACCAGGTGTCACTATCCCATGTAGTTTTCTAGATTCTCTCTCTTAGCATGCAAGCAAATGTTGACTCAGGGGCAGGCGTGCTGTGCTGTTAGCAGTTCTGGTTATGTATGGAGTTTTTGCATAGAGGCAGGTTTGGGTGAGAGGGAGCTGTATGAGCAGCAGGAGACTGAATCTGGGGCTCTGATTAGAGTCAGTTCCTGAAGCAGAGCAGGCATTGGAGTTGGGCTAAGATATCTGGAAGAAGGGGTTGCCCCATATGCTGTTTGACCATCTCAAGTCAGGACCAGTGCACATGCTGTCATAAACAGATAGTTAAGGGTTAATGTCTCTTTCACCTGTAAAGGGTTAACAGTGAACCTGCAACACCTGACCAGAGGACCAATCAGGAGACAATATACTTTAAAATCTAGGTGGAGGGAAGTTTTTCTTTGTGTATTCTTTCTTTGTCCGTGTTCTCTCTGGATTCTGAGAGGGACCAGACATGTAAGCAGATTCCTCCAACCTTTCTGGAAAAAATCTCTTCTGTTCTAATTTTAGTAAGTACCAGGAAAAAGGCGAGTTTAGTCTTTTGATTGTTTCTGTATTTGCAAATATGTATTTTGCTGGAAGTATTTTAAATTGTATTTTGCTGGGGGCAGGCTTCTCTCTAGTGTCTATAAGCTGAAAGACCCTGTAACTTTTACCATCTAAATTACAGAGACAACTTTTACTTTTTTTCTTTTTATTAAAAGTTTTGCTTTTTAAGACCTGTTTGATTTTTTCCCCTTGTTGAGGCTCAAGGGAATTGAGTCTGTACTTACCGGGAAATTGGTGGGAGACAGGGAGAAAGAAGGGAGGGGGGAAAGGGGGAATCCCTTTGTTTAGGTTCACAGAGCTTGAATCTGTTTCTCTCTCCAGGAGCCCAGGGAGGGAACGCCTGGGAGGGGGAGAGAAGGGAGGGAAAAAACCCTGATTTCTCTGTGTTGTGATTCAAGGAGTTTGAATCACGGTGATCTCCTAGTGTACCCAGGGCGGGAAAGATCTGGGAGGAAGAAAGGAGAAGGAGGGGAAATGGTTTATTCCCCTTTGTTGTAGACTCAAGGAATTTGGGTCTTGGGGTCCCCAGGGAAGGTTTTTGGGGGGACCAGAGTGCCCCAAAACACTATATTTTTGGGTGGTGGCAGCTTATCAGATCTAAACTGGTAATTAAGCTTAGAGGAATTCATGCTGGTACCCCATTTTTTGGACTCTAAGGTTCAGATTGGGGAATTATACCATGACACATGCATAAATAAAGCAAGTTACACTCAGACTATAACCAGACTCTGCATCACTGATTTAGCCTCCGTAGGGAAGCTGACCTGCAAGGTCTCAGAAATCTCCAGCCACTTGAGAAGTGACATCGGGGCAACAGCACAATTTATTATTACTAGATAACATTCAAAGCATACACACAGGGTTGAGCTACCTTTCTCTTGGGAGAGGGACCCAGAGAACTAAAAGAGGCCAAACTACAGGAGCTGAAAGTGAACCAATAGCATCCTCAATGAGAAGAGAAGAGAAAGAGAAGGAAAGCTTTTCCCCTCCCACAGTGGTCAAGTTGGCTCCCAGATATTCCCCTTGAGTCATCCCATTTTGCCATAACTTCCAGGTGCTGGTGAGCAGCTAGTCCTCCTCATCCTTTCTTTGAACTTGGTTGCATCACTTCACAGTTCCCCCTTATCTTCCCCTCCTGCGGGTATTTTTATGGATATAATAGGTGCTTGCCTGCCTGTTGAACACACGCCATAGCTATGAGAGCATCTATGAAAATAAAGGCTCTGGCACAGGTGCATCTTGGAATTAATATTTTATGAAGATTAAGTAATCATAACCCTTGGCCTACATGTGTTACACACACTGGTGGCTTCTTCCCACCAGGCTTAGTTACCACATAGACATCTCTTAAAGCGCATTTAGCATCAGGACAAAAATCAAAGAGGCATTAGGGGGTGGTTCCATATTTATTCTCACTCAATAGCTTCCAGATCCCATGTGCAAAGCTTGCTCACTGAGATGGCTTTTCAAGCTGCCAGCTCTGCAAAACCAACTTGGGAATCTAAGAAATCCAGCCATTATTTCTGCCACTGCAATTCTCACCAGTAACAAGGAGTCTGATACCGGAACTTAGCTGGCAATTTTGCTGATCATGCACCAGGAGAATAGAATCCCACTCACTCTGCCATAGTGAGTGCCTCTGCAGTGTCAGTTCTAGTAAAACGTGTCTGCAAGTGTACTAATTACTACTTGTGAGAGAAACAGGCAGCAGATACTATAGGCTGAATAAGGTGGTGGCATTTTTCTGTCCATAATGGCAAGTGCAGAGCTAGTCATAACAGATACATGTATGTTCCCTAATAAGCATTCTCTTTTTCCCACCCACATTTTACATGGCACTATATGAGCACTAAGGATTATTTCATCAATATTTATTTAGCTTAGGTGCTTATATGACCCTACTTCAGTTACTGTGGTATATAAGCCTTGCAATCTGCAATGTATTTATCTTTAAAATCCCTTTGAGAAAGGGAAGTACTATTATTCCCATTGTACGGAGGGGGAACAGCAGCACAGAGAGGCTAAGTGACTTGTCCACGGTCACACGGGTCTTGGGTAGAGCAGGGAATTGAGCACCAGTCTTCCCAGTCCTACAGCAGCTCCCCAACCACTGGACCAACTTTTCTCCCCTTCTGAAGATATATTAACAACCTCTCTGGCTCTTCCTCCCAGACATGTGTTAATGATAGTAATTATAGAGAATGTTGCAGCAGACATGTCTGTGATGCATTATTCCCTCTTTGTTTTTGCACTTGGGCTTTTATTTGTAAAGGAAAAGAGACTATAAATCTGTCCTGTGAAGAGCTAAGGGAGGCAAGGCTACTGACTCCAAATAAGTAACATGAAAGGAGCAAGGACAGTGGCTTTTGCACGAGCGGTGATTTCCCAAAGAACAATTAACGGTATTGCACAGATGTACACCATCTGGGGAGATGAATATGTGAATGAGACAGCCATGACAGCTATGTATATTGGTCTCTTCATACCCCGGGGCACTAATTTATACCATCTCTCCAGAACTACAGATGCAAACCTTGCAGACATATCTCCACTGCTACAATGATAAATATGCACCCCTACACCTTTCAAGATCTAGGGGTCGTACACATGCCTATCACAGCATGTGGTGTATCAGCCAGTGCATCAAATGCCCCAACAAACAACTATGAGAAGCCAGGCAATCACTACACTCTCAAAAGAACTCACACAGAAAAAAGATCTATCCATATCTGACCTGTCAGTTCTCATCCTCAAAGGAAACCTGCACAAAACCTTCAAAAAGGCAAGCCTGGGAATTAAATTCATAACTCTGCTGGACACTTAAAAAAAAGGACTTAATGGAAACATGGATTCTCTGGCTCATTTACAACAATTTATAACACACCGTACACACTGCCTACTAATTCTTAATTGCTCACTTGATTTTAAGTGATTTCCTACAACATGTGTGAACCCCCTATGCTTAACGTGTCTCACCTTGTAATTAACTTGGACACCCCGGTAACCTTCTCCAGACGGGAGGAAGAGGTCTGTGAAGATCAAAAGCTTGTGCCTTCTACCAACAAAAGTTCGTCCAATAAAAGGTATTATCTGACCTCCCTTGTCTCTCTCACAGCCTCAGACCAACCCAGCTACAGGAACAGGGCAAACATCCATCTCTCTAGGATAGTTTCAGTGTAGTTATGGGAAGAACCACCCCTCTATCAAGTTTTTCTTTGTACATGGTGTGGATGATTTCGCTGTTCCTCTTGTGCTAACAGCCTGGGCCCTTGCACCAGAACATGTCATACTACTAGAACATTAAACATGACCAAGGTCTGTAATGCCTCAGCATGGGAAGGACCCACAGAGCACTTCCAGTGTAACTCTTTGGCATGCAACTTGCAATAAAAAGATACATTTGCTCTTTGAATCTATTATCCTAAAAACATAACACCCATGAGCAATGATGGACTAAGATCCATTTAACAAATAGAACTCCCACCTCCGCATCTGTATTGAACATATTGCTCTTGTTTAACAAAGGGAGCCCTGCTATCAGAGTGCTATCCATATGGAGTCAGGGTAACTTTTCTTCTGTTTGACAGATCTAACAGCCTGTATCCAGATCTGAGTTGCATTCCCCTTGTGCTCCCACCTGCCCTTCCAGGATTTTAAAGCTGACAAAAGCTTGTTTGCCCACTGTTAATTTGCCCCTGTTGCTGCTTTTCATTCCATGTACCAGAGAGAGCTCTGCTTTTGAGGAATGCCTAGTTGCTCCATGCTTTAGTATGAAGAGCTTATGTGTAGAATACTTTCATGCTTTGCAAGATCACTTGAGATTTGTTCACAGTTAGGAATGTACATACATCTATTGGAATCATGTCAAGCTGGAGTCTTGCAATACGCCTATACTACCCACCGGATCGGCGGGTAGTGTTCAATGTATCAGGGATCAATTTATTGCATCTCATCTGGATGCAATAAAATCGATCCCTGAATCGATGCCCATACTCCACCTTGGCAGGAGGAGTAAGCGAAGTGGACAGGGCAGCCGCGGCAGTCAACTCACCGCCATGAGGACGGCCAGGTAAGTCAAACTAAGATACTTCGACTTCAGCTACATGAATATCATAGTTGAAGTTGCATATCTTAGTTCAAACCCCACCGCTAGTGTAGCCCTGGCCCTGGTCCCAATAGGCTTTGGACTGTAAAAATTCCTTCTAACTTCTCCTTTCACTGCACCTTATGGACCAGATCCTCAGCTGGTGTAAATGAGTGTAGCTCCACTGAATTTGCTATTTGCAATGCATAAGTTTTATTAGTTCTACAGAACCCAGAAACAATTATGCATTTTCTTGAGAACCACCTACTGACACTGTCTCTTTTAATTAACTATTTTTAATTTTATACACAAACACACATACCCCTCTACTTTTTAGAGCTCTCCTGTAAAAATGCTAACTTATACTCACTGTGGATCTGGTCCGACATCTCCTTTCGCTTGTGGCACCACAACACTTTTCTGCTACCATCTGTACCTAGAACAGTCACATTCCTTCGGTTTGCCAAGCAGTCTCATTCTCTTCCTTTCCCCCTACAAATCTCACTTTTTTTAGAAGATGGCTCTTGGCAGAAGGGACTAGTGGCTTTAACAGACACAGGCCTGGTTCAACAAAGTTTCCACGTTACCCAAGTCTGCAGCTATACTTAGGTATTGACTGCTGGGCTCATATCTGAGTCCATACTACCCCTACCAAATCCTTGCCTGCATTTCCAGGCTCTGCCTCAGTTTTCAGGCACTAGGAAGATTTGGTTTCAGGCAGGGAAGACAGAACCATTAGAAAGAGAATAAAAACCATTGATTAAATATTTATAATCAAATTGGCATATAAAGATGACAAATTAAATGCATTCAGAGATTTCAAATCTGTTCTCAGAGAAATTACTCAGGAGATGAAACACCTCTCTCCAATACAAGCCCCCAAGGAAAACTATAAATATTCCCATAATAATAAAAATTGAAAATTTGCAAAGCAAAAATCCAACCAAGATTCAATTCATATTTCTCCACAGCTGATTTAAAAGACATTTCCTAACTAGTGCCCAAAGTAACCTGCCTCTGTAAGAGAAGTGCCAGTCTCCAGTGGACAAAATCTGCCACACATTACCCACCTTTGACAGGTCCTGATCCTGTAAGGTGCTTAGCATTCTCCATACCCACTGAAACCAAGGGATCTTCAGGTCACTCAGGAAGCACTTAGCACCACAGAGAATCAGCCCTGGGTTGGGAGCACACAAGTGCTAAGACTCCACAGAGACAGAATCCTGATTCCTGCTGGGGTTCTTAGCTATTCATGCTGCATCGTATGTAAATCAGTACTTCGGTGGATAAAAGCTAGAGCTGAGTTAACACATATTCGGATTCAACACAAGTGTTTACTCAAATAAAAAGCTGAACTTGCTTCAGCTGTGTTTGCTCTCTTTTGGCACTTGTTCCCCATTAATATTTGAGCAAATGAGCTTGATTCCAGGACTGTTCACTGATGCAGCCAGTTTTAAGTAAACATTAGCAGGCAGCATTCTTTTAACTCATAGATAGGAGTATTCGCACTGGAAAACTAATTAGAAGAGCTATACCTATCTAGTCAGAGAACAGAGGCAGTACCATGAGACTTACATGTCCAGTCCAATGAAAGCTAACCAAAATACATCTCCAATGTGTTGATATCGAATATCTTCAACAAGCCACTAGTGAACAGTCTACAGAACAAAATTATTGACCAAATCCTTTTCTACGAATATTTCCTGGATAGCAGTCATGTTTACCATAAACCATTAGAGAAAGAGAAGGCTTGGAATATTTAAATGAAAAATGTCAAAGTCAACAATTTTTCATAAAGTTGTTAAAAAAACAGCAATTTTTTGACAAAAATCACCTTTCTTAAAAAAAAAAATCCCCACCAGTTCTCGCTACAAATTATTTGTTCAGCTCTAGTTTCAACTGACTGTTACTAGAATTATTCTGACACACTGTTCAAGAGAACATCTGTTTCCACTCTGACTCCTTTAACTTTCAGATGTGAATAACAAAAGCTTATTGTCATGCCATGTTTTCCATCTCCAGTTGGCAAGTTATTGTTATGCTGGATGTTCTGTTTGTCAGTTTATATTTTCCTTTTGTATCTATTTTTAGGTGCTCATTAGCATTCTGTGGGCCCTCTCCTATAAATCTTAAACCTTTATAGCACATCTTGACAATTCATCTCATGAAGCCAACGGCCAAGGAAAGGAAACCCAAACCACTTCCCTCCACTTAACTGAATAAGATTCATACTCATGTCTTTTAAACTTCAAACTCAACATTTTCCCATCTGCTCTTTAGACACCACAGCCCTTTTGCGCTACCAATATTTTATTCTCCATTCATAACTCTTTATTTCCCCCCAGAGGTTTCCAGATGCTTTTTAGTCTGCTACACTCATGGAAATTTGGATTTTAAGTTCGCTTTTCTCCCGCTGCACCCAACCTTCAGGAAAAAATTACCGAGGTGGCTGAATGGCCATTACTCCCTCACAACAGTTACCTAGTAAAGTCCAATGGCCACAGATTGTTCTTAATGCAATGTTTAGCCTTCCAGAGTGACTAGCCAACACCACAGACTAGTTACATTATTTTTAAAAATTTCTTTCTTTTACTTTTCACTATTTACGCTGTTTGTTGACTTCTATTTCCATCAGCTTGGAGAAGGATGGAAAAAAAGTTTCAACTGAACAATTTCAACAGCTATTGGCTGTGCATTGTTGGGGCACCAGCACTGCTGACCTCACAATACAGGGACAATTCCAAAAGGCTTTGCTTTGTAAATGAGCTCTGAACTGCTCCAGGATCATCTTGACCGGATGATCTGATGGTAATGCTGTGGCTCTTTGGCAACTCATCTAAAGCTACCTGTCTGTACTGGCAGTCATACATCTGGATCCCCTGTTCATAATAATGATGATCAGGATTGTGGTGCTCAGCGGTGCTTCCTCCATCCCGCCCGACAGCAATTTGAGAAAGTGCTGGTCTGCTAAAAATTAGAAGAATTATAGAATACCACGAAAGGAATTATGAGAGTTTTTCCAGGTGGCATCCAGGGTTCCAGGTGGTATCCCACAATCCACCACAAGAAAAACCAAGCAAGTGGCAGAATATGGTATATCTGACCAGAACACAGAATGGTTATTTTCAAAAAACACAGAGCTGCCTAGTCACAGTGTCTCACAAAAGACTTAGATTAAGCCAGCATAAACAACACAGTGTGGATACACTGTTTCAATGTAATTAAACTGGTAAAGTTATAGTGGGAAAACCTATATTGGAAAAACATTACCATCTAGACAAGCCTCAAGGCAGATGGGCAGAATCCATTGCTGTGCCTTTGTATTAACACTTCATTTTAACTGAAGATGAGCGTGAACCACAAAATTCAGATCCTAATCCAGATTTCAAACACCCTGAACACTGAGGTTCTTTAGACCCGGGGATTTTGATTCAGTCTACTCTGGTTACAGCAGCAAATTGAAAACGTTGATCTGGAATCAAATCTGGAATCAGATAAGCACACATAATGCACCACTTAGTTTTGTGAGCAAGAACTGCAATATTGTCAGCTCCGAGTGTTCAGAAATCATGGGAAAGCTCCTCCTCACCCCAAATCATGAGTATGGTTTATAAGTCATGATATTTGGGGTGCTTTTTATTTGCCTTTAAGGTTCACTGTTTAATGCTTTCCTCCACAAGAGAAACTGACTTATTTTACAAAAATGAAAGCTGAGGGTCTCATACAGGAAATAGTGATTTAAGAAACACACCAGTCTGAGATGCAATAAAATTGGGAGAGTTGGAACATTGCCGACTGGCATGTCATGCAGATGTACTGGTGCTAACACAAATAGGAGTACAGGCGGTTGAATATACTTGGCTATGCCCTAAAATTAGAAGCTCTCAGGAAGGAATATGTCTATACCATACTTCTGTAGTACTGAGACATATATAATTAAGGCTACGATTTTGTCACGGAGGTTGCGGAAGTCACAGATTCTGTGACTTCCAAAAACCTCTGTGGCAGTTGGAAGCTGCAGGGTCCTGCCACCTCCTGTGGTGGCAGGGAGCTGTGGAACCCCCAAAGCTCTAAGCCACCATGGGCAGCAGGGTACCCCGCAGCTCCTGTACCCCATGGAGGACTGGGGGACCCCAACAGCTCATTGCTGCCACAGGTGGCATGCGGACCCGAGCAGCTCCCTGCCCCATGGGCAGCAGGGGAATCCCTGCAGCTCCGAGCTATGGGGGGAGGGGGACCCTGGATCTCAGAGCCCCTATGAGTGGTGGGGGCCCCCAGAGTTCTCAGCCATCCCCACAGCTACCCAGCATCTTCCCCTTTTGTCAAGTGTATTTTTAGTATTTTCTGTGAATTGTTCTTTATTGCCCGTGACCTGTCCACGACTTTTACTAAAAATATCTGTGACAAAATCTTAGCCTTATTTATAGTCTATTCTTTAATTAGCTACCTTGAGTCTTGCAAGCTTTCACGATGGGACAGCCTTTGATAGAATATCAGTAAAGTTGAGGTTGCTAGTTATATCCAAGATGACTCCCAGCATAAAGTGGAAATATGACCAGCCCCCATGTCACAGCAAATAAATTGATGGAACAGATTTTTGTGTCAATTTACAAACAAAGCCATATCTAATCAAGTTTTTGACATCTGGAAAGATCATATACTAATAAGATTTATACAAGGCATTAGGCTTTACTAGGGAGATTTTGATACATTAGCTTATAAGATCTTGTGCAAATTGCCTGGTTTTGAAGCCATCTTCTCAGAAACATACACACACTTATAAATGAATCTTCAGTTGTAAAATTGGGATAAAATGACATTTCATTTGGAACTATGTTTTGATTGTAACAAATGGATTCCTTTGAAACATATAGTGCTTAGCTTAGCACTGAACTACTGACTGTTTTTGTAAATGTCATTAATTTTTTATTGCATCAAAAAATCAAATCCAGAGAAATAAAAAAAAAAGTGTTAACACTGTAGAATACAAGAGACAAACGGCAAGCCACTTACTTCACAGGATCTGACCTTCCAGAAGTTGGAAGGGCATGTGATCTGGTGCTCCAATTCACTTTCACCTCTGTTACCTTTTTTTATTTGAAACATATTTAAACCATACTACTTTACTGGTATTTCTCAGCTCTGACATTAGCACTGTTGTATGATTTGATGGGTTAGACCTGAAGTTCTCAAACTGATTGGTGGCTCACCAGCTATCTCCCAGCTTTAAAAAGAGAAGACTTTGAGGGCCAACAAGAGATGAAATGAAGAGCAGAAAGAGTCATCAATGCAAGCAACTTGTTTTTTCAAAAACCACTCACAACCTCAAAGTCAGCTAAAAACATATACATATTTATTTTAGGGAAGTTCTATATGATGAATTGTGGCAGTGGTCATGTTTGTGAGGAGAGTAGTCCCTGAGACAGCCTGCACTTTGACATGATCCACACTATTAAAAAGTGTGAAACTCCTCTTGTAGACCATTATTCCAGAACTCAGCAGTGTCTTCATAAAAGTTTCTCACTGTTACACACAGGGCCAGTGCTTCCATTAGGCAACCCTAGGCAGTTGCCTAGGGCGCCAGGATTCAGGGGGCAGCATTTTGTGTACTCCCCATGGAAGCTTCCGGTTCCGTTCCCGTCGCGCCGCTGAAGGAGGACCTTCTGCCGACGTGCCACGGAAAACAGCGGCAGGCAATTGAGCAGCTCAATGACTGCCGCTGTCGCCTGCGGCATTTTGGCGGAGGGTTCTTTTTCGGCGGCGCGATGGGAGTGTAACTGGAAGCTCCTGCGCGCCCCGTGGGGAGCGCACAAAATGCTGCCCCTGGAATTCTGCCTAGGATGCCAGAAAGTCTGGGCCCGCTCCTGGTTACACAAGCCATGGTGGACTTTTGCCAAAGTCATTATTGTTGAGCAGTGACCAGGTGGAGGCATTAAGATTCTGAGCCCCAAGTTGGAGGGCCATTTATGGTCACTGTAGATTACCACTGCAAGATCAGTAAAAGATTAGTATCAACACTGGAATCTCTCTGAAAAATGCATTACGATTTTTTGTGTTTATTAGCTGTAAGTCAGCTTTGCATATGATGCTCTAGACTCATTATGTGGTGTCCCCTTTACAATCTTATTCCTAAATATACAGTCAAAAAAGAGACAGGTTTACTGTCCCCAAACATGGCAACTGTTGTAGCCTTTAAAATGTGGAGTATTCCGTGGCCCCTTGTCAGTCCATAAAGGATGTATTCTATAACCAGTTCTTCTGGAAGAATTCATGAAACAATTGTTAATTATTCATCTAGCTCATATTTTAAATAGTATCCATTATTACTAGGTTGTCTCGAGTCCCCCAAGAAGAAGGCTCAACCTCTACGATGAAACCACTCTCCAAAGAATCTAAATAGGAGAGAATATACATCACATTCTTCTTCGAGTGATTGTTCATGGACATTCCAAGCAGGTGTGTGCGCACCGCGTGCACGCCAGCCAGAAGATTTTCCCTTAGCAGCGTCTGTAGGGTCGGCCCTGGCGCCCCCATGGCACCCTATATAGGGGTCTGCTGACCCTCCACCCCCTCAGCTCCTTCTTACCACTGGTGACGGCTAGCTGGAACTTTGCTAGTTCTTACAGCAAGCCTAGCAGTGTCTTGTCTAAGTGTATATAGCTGTTTCCCCTCTCATAGTTTAGAGTTAGTGTTTAGTTGTAGATAGTTAATAGTTGTTGGGGGATTCCCCCCTCCAACATACTCATTGCCCTGCTGGGGCATGCCCAGGTCCCCAGGATTTAAACTCCCTTTGGCATAAACTTCCCACAGTCCCGTGCAATGATCCACACTCGTCTTGCTTGAGATGCCTCGGGAAGAGCCACCAAAGAGACCGGTGCAGTATCTGCAGGGGATTCCGTCCCAGAACTCTTAAGGACAGAGAGCAGAGACTCAGAGTGCTCCTAATGGAGGTGGCTTTACGGCCACACTCAGATCCTGAGCCTGCTGATCCAGCGCCAAGCACCTCATCCTCGGTGCGCAGTGCTCCGGCGCCATGCACAACACAGGAGGCCCAGTCTAAGACCTCTAAGTCCCGGCACTGGAAAGAATCAGGATATAGAAAATCTGCCTCCGTGAGGCACCGATCATCTCCGGTGCTCATGAAAAAGAAGAAGCCAGTGAGGGACCTATCACCGCACCAGGACCTTAAAAGGCCGGCGGCGTCCACAACTGCAGTGGGACAAGCCAAGCCACAACTGCATCCTCCCAAGGTCCCGTTGACTCCCGCCCCGGTGGCGGTGCATTTTAGTCCGGACCGGTCTAGATCCCGGGACCTCAGTGAGGATGCATGTCTCCCATTGATGCCAGAGGCATTCGAGGCAGCTTCTGACTTATTAAGCCTCCCAGTAATGGCCTCCCCACACCAGTGAAAAGACCTGTCAGACACGGCCTGACCCCCAATCCAATCAAGGGGCAAGCCGGCCATGTTGTCACCCCAATCCCCGCCCTGTGCCACTTCAGTGGCACCAGCAGAGAGAGAGCACTCCCCAGCCTCACAACACCGCTCCCCAGCAACAGTGGGTACTGCTCTCCCTCGGTCCTCCTATTCGGAGACCTCGGACTCAGAGACGGAATCCTACTGCTCCAGTAGATCGAGGACCTTACCCGGCACAGTGACAGCAACAGTAACAGTGGCAACCGCCCACCCAGTGGCCGTTCTGGACTCCTTGGGCCTACCATCAGTCCCCGGGACAGGCGTATGGCCCATGGTCCAGGTCTGCATTAGTCTCCTCAACGTTGGTGGCTCTGGAACAAATGCCTCCACCACCGGCATGACAGGAGTGTGCCACAATAGAACCAGCACCGCCTAGTCAGACACCGGCACTGACGAGGACCATGTTTCTGATGCCTCAGGCACCACCCAGCATGCCTCGTCATCAACCCCAGTACTGTCCGCAGTGCCACATCCTACATCCGCACCGGCCATGCAACCAGAGTACCGTGTGCTGCAGAACCCTGCAGTGGCTGAGGGTACCAAGGAAGGTCCTTTGAAGGTGATCTCCTTCTCTTCCTCACTGGATGAGTTGGTTGCGGGAACTTCAGCAGCACCAGCCCTAGAGGACAACCAGGTGCTTCAGCAGCTACTTAAGCGTGCTGCTAAGAGCCTGGCGATCCAAGCAGAGGAGATCGAGGTGTTTGTAGATCTGATAGTGGACATCCTGGCCCCTCGGGCCCATCTAGGGTTGCCCTACCGTTGATCAAAACAATAGCTGATACGTCCCACACCTTGTGGCAGACGCCAGCTTCGTTGGCCCCTACGGCCAAAAAGACAGAGAGGTGCTACTTTGTATCCTCCAAGGGCCATGAGCACCTATATACCTACCCTCCCCCAGACTCTCTGGTTGTAGATGTGGCCAACCAAAGGGAGTGTCAACGGTTCTAAGGGTCTACACCGAAGAACAGGGAGGCCAAGAAGTCGGACCTCTTTGGTAGAAAGGTGTACTCAACGGGGGGTCTGCAACTATGTACAGCCAACCAACAGGCTATAGTGGGCCATAACACATGCTCAGCCTTGTCCAAGTTCGCTAACTCCTTCCCAGGAATCGCAAACAGAATTTTCCGCTCTGGTAGAGGAAGGGAAGCTAATTTCCTGGGCATCCCTCCAAGTGGCCCTGGATGCGGCGGAGGCAGCCTCCCACACTCTGGCAACAGTTCTGGTCATGTGGCGGGGAGCCTGGCTTCAGCTCTCAGGCCTTCCACATGACGTCCAACAAACCATCCAGGACCTCCCCTTTGAGGGGCCCATGCTCTTCTCTGAGAAGACAGACAAGAGGCTCCATAGCCTAAAGGAATCAAGGGCTACCTTATACTCGCTAGGCCTGCACACCCCAGCCACCCAACAGAGGCAATTCAGACTGCAGCTGGCTCCGTGGCCGTACCAGACCAAGAACCGCCCGGAGCCCTCACGTAGGTGAAGCAGAAACGGTAGAAGGAGGCAACAACAGCCCTCCAGCCAGTCATCCAGCCAGCTGCGGCCTCCCTCGGGGCCTAGACCCCAAATTTGAGGGTAAGGTTGAGGACAACCTACCAGTCAGGACTCTGGACCCTACCAACCCTACCTTTTCATCACGTCTGTCCCGCTTCTGTCGTGCCTGGTCCCAAATCACATCAGATAGTTGGGTGCTCCGCATGGTAGAGAGGGGATATTCTATCCAGTTCTCCTCCCTCCTGCCCCACAAGCCCTCCTCCCTGTCCCTCTTCAAGGACCCCTCGCACGAGCAATTTCTAATTCAGGAAGTGCAGTCCCTCCTCATAGTAGGGGCAGTAGAGGAAGTTCCTCAGGAACTCAGGAGCAGGGGTTTTTACTCCTAGTATATCCTAATACCAAAAGCGAAAGGGGGCCTCAAACCCATTCTGGACTTGCAGCATCTGAACAAGTTTGTAAAGAACCTCAAGTTCCGTATGGTCTCCCGGTCCTCCATCATTCCCTCCATGGATCCAGCAGACTGGTACACCGCCCTCGACTTGAAGGATGTGTACTTCCATATTGCAATAATCCCTCCGCACAGACATTATCTCAGGTTCATAGCGGGCAACACCCATCTCCAGTTCGCAATCCTGCCTTTTGGCCTGTCAACGGCCCCAAGGGTCTTCACAAAGTGCATGGCAGTTGTAGTAGCTTTCCTGAGCAAGCACGGAATTCAGGTGTTTCCCTACTTGGATGATTGGCTCATCAAGGGCCGCTCTAAGGCACAGGGGGAGGCTCAGGTGGTCTTTATCAGACAGACCTTCCTCAAGCTCAGTCTCCTTTTGAAGGAGACCAAGTCTACCCTGTCTCCTGTCCAACGGATAGAGTTCATAGTGGCAGTTCTGGATTCGACGCAGGCCAGAGCATACCTACTGGAGACCAGGTTTTGGTCCATGTCCGACATCATCCTAGGTCTCAGCCCTTTCCCGAGCACCACAGTGAGGAACTGCCTCAAGCTGCTGGGGCATATGGCTGCATGCACCTATATGGTGAGCCATGCCAGGCTTAGGCTGCACCCTCTTTAGTCCTGGTTAGTGACTCTGTACCGACCAACCAGGGACGTGCTGGACTCGGCGGTGACACTTCCCCAAGTGGTGCTGGATTCCCTCCAGTGGTGGCTCGACCCATAGGTGGTCTGTGCAGGAGTACTCTTTGCCAGCCCTCAGCCAGCCCTTTCCTTGGTGACAGATCTGGGGTGGAGGGTGCATCTCGGGAATCTCAGGACCCAAGGCCTTTGGTCCCCAGAGTACCTCTCCCTACACATCAATGTCATGGAGCTATGGGCTGTTCACCTTGCCTGCCTCACTTTCAAAGCTCGTTTGGTGGGCAGGTTCATTGCAGTCCTCATTGAAAATACCTCGGCGATGTTCTATATCAACAAACAGGGGGGTGCACGCTCCTCTCCCCTGTGCCGGGAAACCCTCATGTTACGGGATTTTTGCATACAGAACGCAATTCACCTAATGGCATCCTACCTCCTGGGGGTGCAGAACAGCCTGGCGGATGCCCTCAGCCGCTTGTTCCATGGTCACGAGTGGTCCCTTCACCAAAATGTGGCACTCTCAATCTTCCGTCTCTGGGGTTATCCCCAGATAGACCTGTTGGCCTCGAGGGACAACAGAAAGTGTCAACAGTTCTGCTCCCTCATGGGCAGGGGCGGCTCTAGGTATTTTGCTGCCCCAAGCACGGCAGGCAAGCTGTCTTGGGGCATGCCTGCGAAAGGTCCTCCAGTTCGGCGGCTTCAGCATACCTGCAACCGAATTGCCACCGAAACCGCAGGACCGATGGACCTCCTGCAGGCAAGCCACCAAAGGCAGCTTGCCTGCCGCCCTCACAGTGACTGGCAGGGTGCTACCCATGGCTTGCTGCCCAGGCACACGCTTGGCATGCTGGTACCTGGAGCTGCCCCTGCTCATGGGGCACAGTCCAGGGTCTCTAACGGATGCCTTCCTCCTCTCATGGGAAGGCGGCCTGCTTTACACCTTCCCTCTGATCCCCATAGTCCACAGGGTACTCCTCAAGATATGCAGGGATCACGCTCATGTCATACTGATAGAGCCGGTCTGGCCACGCCAGTATTAGTAAATGTCACTGCTGCACATGTCCATACAGGTGCCCCTCAAGTTGCCCCCGCGCCTGGACCTGATCACACAGGATCGGGGCCACCTCCGCCACCCAAACCTGGAGTCACTCCACCTCACAGCCTGGATGCTCCATGGCTAAACCCGGTGGAAATGCAATGCTCACAGTAAGTCAGACAAGCCCTCCTCGGTAGCAGAAAACCCTCCACCAGGGCCACATACATGGCCAAGTGGAAACGTTTTTCCATCTGGGCTGAACAGCAGGGACAGGCTCCCTTGCTCACCCCAATCGCTCTCACCCTTGATTACCTACTCCAGTTGAGACAGCAGGGACTTTCCCTCTCTTTGGTTTGAGACCACTTGGCAGCTATCTCCGTGTTCCACCCAGGAGCTGTAGGTTGTTCAGTCTTCACAAACCCATTGATGTGTCGCTTCCTCAAGGGCCTGGATAGGCTGTTCCCGCATACCTGACAACCAGTCCCAGCTTAGGGACCTTAATTTGGTCCTCTCTGCTCTCACAGGACCCCCTTGCAAGCCACCGGCTACGTGATCTTTGCTATCTCTCCCCTATAAGGTCGCATTCCTCATGGTTATCACCTCGGCCAGGAGGGTATCGGAGCTCAGAGCGCTGATGTAGGAGCGTCCATACACTGTTTTCCACAAAGACAAAGTCCAACTCAGGCCACACCCGGCGTTCCTTCCTAAGGTGGTCTCCCAATTCCACTTGGGTCAGGATATTTTTCTCCGTGTTCTACCCTAAGCCACACTCCTCCAACGCAGAGCATAGGCTGCATTCCCTGGATGTTCGCCAGGCCCTGGCATTTCTATATTGAACCAACTAACCCGTTCAGGAAATCAACCCAACTCTTTGTAGCTGTGGCCAACAGGATGAAGGGGCTCCCCATCTCTTCACAGCACATCTCCTCATGGATCACGGCTTTCATCCGTGAATGCTACAGTCAGGACAAGGTGCCTGCCCCGCCAATCACAGCCCACTCCATAAGAGCACAGGCCTCCTCCGCGGGTTTCTGGCTCAGGTCCCAACACAGGAGATATGCAGGGCAGCCACATGGTCTTCAATCCACACATTCATGTTGCACTATGCCATCTCGAACCAGGCCAGAAACGATGCAGCCTTCAGCAGGGCGGTGCTCCAATCTGTAGTGAACTCCGACCCCACCACCTAAACTCAGGCTTGTGAGTCACCTGCTTGGAATGCACATGAACAATCACTCGAAGAAGAAAAAACAGTTACTCACCTTTTTGTAACTGTTGTTCTTTGAGATGTGTTGTTCACATTCATTCCAATACCCACCCTTCTGCCCTGCTGTCAGAGAGCCAGCAAGAAGGAACTGAGGGGGTGGAAAGTCAGTGGGCCCCTACATAGGGCGCCATGGAGGCGCTACTCCAGGGGGGCACCAGGGCCGACCCTATGGACGCCGCTAAGGGAAAATCTTCCGGCTGGCGTGCATGTGGCACGCACACACCTGCTTGGAATGGACATGAACAACACATCTCGAAGAACAACAGTTACAAAAAGGTGAGTAACCGTTTTTTCTTGAGGTTAGAGGTAGATAAGGAACAGGCCTTAAATTCATCCAGAGTTGTCTGGAGTGGAGCTTCAGTAAATATTTTTAACTCCCCTGGAGTTTTTATAGCATGTTGGGCAGAGGATAAGGGGTGGGCCTCCGGTAAATACACTATAAGAATTTAAACTGGATGTCTTTTGAAAAGATGTCCTTTGGCTCAACCAAACAATACTGGGTTTGAAACAGGAATGACTGGGCAACATTCTCTGGCCTGTGTTATACAAGAGATCAGTCTAGATCTGTTGGTTCTCAACCTTTCCAGACTACTGTCCCCATTTCAGGAGTCTGATTTGCCTTGCATACCCCAAGTTTCACCTCACTTAAAAACTACTTGCTTACAAAATCAGACTTAAAAATACAAAGTGTCACAGAGCACTAGTACTGAAATAGTGCTATACTTTTTACCATATAATTATAAAATAAACCAACTGGAATATAGATATTGTACTTACATTTCAGTGTGCAGTATATAGAACAATCTAAACAAGTCATTGCATGAAATTTTAGTTTGTACTGAATTCAGTAGTGCTTTTTCTGTAGCCTGTTGTAAAATTATGCAAATATCTGGGTGAGTTGATGTACCCCTGCAAGACCTCTGCATACCCCCAGTGGTATGCCTACCCTGGTTGACAATCACTGGTCTAGATCAGGGGTAGGCAACCTATGGCACGTGTGCCGAAGGTGGCACGCGAGCTGATTTTCAGCGGCACTCACACTGCCTGGGTCCTGGCCACCCGTCCGGGGGGGCTCTGCATTTTAATTTAATTTTAAATGAAGCTTCTTAAACATTTTGAAAACCTTATTTACTTTACATACAATAGTTTAATTATATATTATAGACCTATAGAGATCTTCTAAAAACATTAAAATGTATTAACGGCACACACAACCTTAAATTAGAGTGAATAAATGAAGACTTGGCACATCACTTCTGAAAGGTTGCCGACCCCTGGGCTAGATGGTAATAATGGTCCCTTCTGGCCTTAAAAATCTATGAAATATTATGTGATTTTCTCTGAATATGAATCACAAACTGGACAATCTTCTCTCCCCCCACCCAGCCCATCTCCCCCTAGTCATATTGATAAATGTTCCTTCTAGTGCACCATTGGTTATTTCATAAATAATTCTCCCACCTCACTCTGCAAATTCTCCTCCAAATAAGAAAACTCCTTACCGTTGTTGAAATACAGAACAAAAATAATCCTATGTCATTTTCAAGTTCAAATTGGTAAAGTCTTTTTATGGATACATTATAGAATAGAGCTGAGAGATCAGATATAGTTCATTTAGTATTATTATATACCACTGAGCAACAGAGGTACAAGAATAGTGAATGAGTTTGTCTGCCTCCCAGGAATAATCGATCAACTACACTTATGCACTGTACAATGCTCTATCATTCTTATGCAATGTTAAAAATCTTCACCTTTGTGAAGCAGGCCAGTCTCTCAAGCAACCCTTCCAAATGAACAGGTTAGTATTTAAGGATTTTAAGGAATATCCTTCAGATGTATCATTGCTCTTTCATTAATGCTACAAAGCATCTGCATTTTTCCAAAAATCTATTCAGCACATTTTATTTCAGTTGCTACAGAATGATGATAGCTTTGATATTGATTGTTGTCTTTCTCGCTCTCTGGTTACTCATCATTTATAAAGGTAACAATAAAATGGTAAAGGTGGTAATAATTTGACAAGTAAAAAGCCTTTCATTTAAAGAACTCTATGGAAATTACAAATATTAAGACTCACAATGCTCGTCTAAGATCACTATTATACCAATATTACAGATGGGTAAAATGAGGCAATCAGATGGGTACGCAGAGAGATTAAATTACTTCCATGATGTCAGTGAGAGAGAGTGGCAGAGATAAGAACAGAATCTAGAAGTTGACACACAGGACTATGCAATGATCAGACGACCACACTAGCTCCCACCCAAATGGCTTCCCGCTCTCTTGATCAATCCCTGTAAAAGCATATTTGAGTGGAAGAAGTGCAGTAACAAACCTAACACTATTTGTCTTTAGTTTTTTTTCATAAAATATTTCTCTAAGCTAAGATGCGTGATGCATTTCATGGTCTAGCAATGCAGTGTCTTAGAGATTTCCATTCTGTAAAGGAAAAGCATTATCTAGCTCATTTGTATCTCAACTAAAGTCACCCATCCCTGGTAATAAACAGATCTAGTCAGGCCTCAATGACTCAAATGCTTTATTTGATGCCACCAAAACTAAGATGCAATTGCTGTTTGCTGAAGGTTGTCACAAAGCTTTTCAGTAATCACTTTCAGACAGAATAGATGCTTAATTGTTCTTATTTCCCTTCAAGAAAAAAAGTCATCTTGCTCTTCTTTAATAATTCCCTCAGATTTCATATTTAATCTCTTAAGCAAATTACTAGGAAAGACCTTTGATGTATACGCCAACCAAACTAATTCATTCCTCAGTAGTGGATGGAGTTGAGAGGATCTCCCATTCTTATGTTGGAGGATGATAAATACTACTTCAAAGCCCTGAGGCATTTTTTAGCTTTTCCTGATTTCTTTGCAGAGTAAGTTTTGTGGGCCACCACCACTAAAATTCAGAACCAACTGTATTTGGATGCTAACTATTAAGACAGCTGTGCCATCTTTCACAGTACAGATCCTATTTCTACTGCACAGTGGAACAGCTCAGTCTGGACTGTGTATTTCCCCATGCAAGGCTGTACCCTACATCCAGTATTTATGGTATATAGCTTTTCAAAATGTTCTCATCTTAGACCCTTAGGAACCTGCCTATACTCAGGCTTAATCTACACTACAGAGTTTTGCCAGCATAGCTATGTTGACTAGGAGTGTGGCGGAAAACACACACACACCCTCCCAGCAGACATAGCTTTGCCAGCAAAACCCCTGGCATAGACAACTACAGCGACAAAGAGTGTTGGCTTAGCAAATATCATTCAGGGAGGTGGCATAGCTATGCTGGCAGAAGAATTCCTTCCATTGGCTTATGCATCTCCACTAGGGGGCTCTGCTGGCATAGCTATACCAGCAAAGGCTCTAGTGTAGCCAAGCCCTCAGAGTGAGAAGCGATCATAAGGCTTTCTCACCCAAGCATAGTCTAGCTATTATACTGTCGGGATGCGAAAGTGTCCCTGGTAAATTTTGATGCATTGTTTTGCTGTTTTCTTTTATTACATTACAAATATTTTGTTAATTCTGAGCTGGTTAGCGGACCCACCCTGACAGTGTTCTGCAGATTATGGAACCACAGACCAGCTACAATATGAACAGTAGTTGAGGGGAGGGGCACAGAACATTCAGTGCAAAGGTGGCAAATTCAAACCTCATAACAGAAACTATTTTTCACACCGTTAGCCTGTGGAACTCACTGTCACAATATATCATTAAGGCTTAGCAGTATCCAAGAAAGGATTGGACATTTTATAGAGATAACAAGACCAACCAGAGACAAAAAGTAAATGATTTTAAATAGTTTTGGAAGGAATATAATTGCTCTTGCTTTGGTCTTAAGCCACCTGCAATTGTTGGGGATTAGGTAGACATTTTCCCTGGGGACAGATTATCCTATAACCTCACACTTCAGGATTTCTTGTACCTTCCTCTCAAGTACCTAGGACTCACCAGTTTTGATGGCAGGACCCAGGACTATATGGACCAAAATGGCAATTTCCACATTCCCTTATAATGCACTGGCAAAGAGCGTGAAATCTGTACCCAAGGGATAACCAACAGCAATAAAATTCCTAGCTATTTACTTTGTGGTAGACTCAGTTTTGGCATTCAGCACATCACATGAGACTACTTTGACATGAAATGTGCACTCAGCATGCCTGGAAAAACTTTTTCATTAGAGTTACATGCAAAATATCAACTTATTTTTATTTACATTGCGCTGAGGGGATAGAATGGCCTATGTTTCCGAAATGAAAACCTCCCTGCCCTCATGCACAGTGAGAGGAAACAGACTGTGGCAATCTCCCAATTTCTCCTCCAGAGGACTGATTAAGCACAGTGCTATATGTCATGGTCTAGTATGTTAAGAATAAGGTCATCCTATGGCGACAACATATATTGTACTTGCAGTGCTGCACAACTGTTATGGTCCCCTTCATTGCTTGCAGCAGTGAGTGGTATGCAGGGCACCCTCATAGAAGTAGTTTATTCATTGGTCAATGTCCCCCCCCTTTCAGCGTCCATTCAAAGCACCTCCTCTTCTGGGGCCATCCTCCTGAACATTGACTAAGAGATAGATAAGCCTGCATTACAAAGGCCACCACAGTCCTCCTGTTCCTAGCATGCTTTGTTAAGAGAAGGTGACAGGCAGTCCTCTTCTGCCAGTCTGCTCTATTCCATGCCCTATTCTCCAGGTAAGGACAAATCTCCCAAACCCTGGTAACATCCAGGGAAAGAAGGGGGGGAAGAGGAGCCCTCAATGATCCTTCTCTCAGGGCTCTAGACTTGGGGCCCCACCTGACAAATGGGGGAGAATACCATAAATTCAGCTTATTAAAAGGCAAGGTTTTTTCTTCCTTGAGATGCCTTCTTAATCCTCAGCAACAGCTTGTTCTGTCTCAGAGCCCAAGTACTGCCTTACAAATGCAACCATCGTTACTAGGTTACTTGCTGTATGCTGTAGACAGATGCAATGTACAGCCTAGACACTCTAGCCACAATCATAGAATCCTAGGCAGGGCTGGGATGGACCTCAAGAAGTCATCAAGTCCAGTCCTGTGCGCTGAGGCATGACCTAATCAACCTGGACCATCCCTGACAGGTGTTTGTTGAATCTGTTCTTAAAAACCTCCAATGATGGTGATTCCACAATCTCTCTTGGAAGGCTATTCCACAGCTTAATTACCCTTATAGTTAGCAAGTTTTTCCTAATATCTAACCTAAATCTCCCTTGATGCAGATTAACCCCATTGCTTCTTGCCTTACCTTCACTGGACATGGAGAACAACTGACCATTATTCTCTTTATAACAACAGTCTTCAAATATATTAAGGGATATCAGGTATCCACCTTCCACCCCAATCTTCTTTTCTCAAAACGAAACATGCCCATTAAACAAAATTTCCTCATAGGTCAGGTTTTTCTAAACCTTTTATCATTTTTCTTGCTCTCCTCTGGACTCTCTCCAATCTGTCCACATCTTTCTTAAAGTGTGGCATAGAGAATCGGACACCATACTCCAACTGAGGCCTCACCAGGGCCAAATAGAGTGGGACAGATAAAATACCTTTAGGATAATATCAGAAGTTGACAAGAAGCTCATAAAACTGTACCAGCTTTCTGTCTGTTATGTTACTTGGATAAATAATACCTATAGCTATATATAAGAACATTTGGCTCATGACTGGCTGAAAAAAGCAATGTAACAAGAGAAGCTTGTCCAATAAAAGCTATTACCTCACCCACATTGTATCTCATGTAACAAGAGAGGAAGTGACTACTTTTGTCCAAGGTTTCAACAATACTGTTTACCAGTCAGGTCCCATCTGTAAGAAATGAATGCAGATTATTTATCTCTGAGGAGCCATTCAACTAACAGAATTTTGCATGCACCTCCTGCGTGGCTCAGAAAAAAAAAATTTTTTTGCAGGACCTTTCATTTCATGTCCCCTTTAGAATATTATGAGTTTGTTTTGTTTTGTTTTTAATTTACACTTAAAATCATGGTCATAATGAAGAACTTTCCAATAAATATCTGATCAAAACATTTAACAAGTATCTAACAATGTATATATACACATGATGTTTCAACAAACACCTAGATATATTGTCTTTTAAGGAAGATATTCACACCTGCTTTGCGTTGGTCAGTATTTTCATTTTCCTGATTTAACGCACTTTTGATTTCTACCTTCACAAAAGGCATATACCTATCATGTCTCTCATGCTACCCATTTCTCATTGGGATAATGACTTGACCCTCCTTAGAGAAAGATCTTCGCACAAGTTTCTATCACTGTGTTAGACTATTGTAATTATTGAGATTGCTCTGTACTCCAACCCGCTAGGGTGCCAGTAGCATGCCAGGTATACCGCAACTCACAGGCGAGCACTGTAGGACTTCAGCAGTGAGGCCTTCTTGGTGCCAACCTTCATCCTTTCTCTCTCATCAACCTTTGAAAGAACCAACTTATTAAAGAAGGCAACTAAAGGGCTGAATATATATATATATTTTAATAAATATGAATTCTTTGGTAGTGGTTACAATGGGGGCGAGAAGGAACAAATGAAAATGTAGTCAGCAAGTCATGTAGAGCAGGGACCATCTTTTTGTTATACCTATATACAGCATGTAGCATAATGACCTCTGACTGGCAACACCTCCATTCAAATAATCAAACCGTGTCCTTATACATGTACAGTATTGTCATACAAATTCTAGGCATCACTGTGCCTGCTTTAGATGACTTCAGTGAGTGACAAGGGCACTTAGCATTTTGTAGAACTGGACCATTTGTTTCTTGAATGCAACTGTCTCAATCTGCAAAAATCAAAAAAGCCATAGCTGTGCCATAGCTATATGTCTAGTTTAAAGACTGCTTGTCTGTGCAAAAGGAGACCATCTGGATTTGCTTTATGGTTAACTTAAAAAAAATGTATATATAAAGTTTCTTAACTTTTGCCAAAACAACTCAAAGCGTAATGGTTCCTGCATGCTATTAGCATTGCAGTGCAGCTGCAAACTTTCATTAGGATAATCTTATATATGTAGTCTTCCTATACAATTGTTTAAAACCCTTCTTCTCCAAATAACAGTATATTTTGTAATAAAAGGGAAATCTTCCAGCTAGGAGGAAAGAAATCATTTCAACCAGAACCTTACTCAGAGCTTTCATTTTAAAGTTAAATATTAAACTTTCAAAATGCCAGATTTTTCCAACTATACCTCCAGTGTGGTCTGGCCAAAATATCACAGTGGTTTCTCTCCCTCCTGCCTTACTTGCTCAGTTGATTTATGGGGGGAAACTCAGTGCTTCTAAGAATTTTGTCACATTTCAGCTTTTACTAAGGTACTAAGTTAAAAAAATATGCACTAAAATTTTACATTGTTGGCTGCTATTTCGAAAGATCCTCCTCTCCAAAGACACGACTAAGATCATGGCCAAAGAATGGAGCAAACAGTGAGGCTCTCTGAGCTCAGAACTAGGCAATACAACACTCACTTCCAGATGTGTAAAGACACAGAGGAGAACAATACAGACCATGTCAGCTCCATTCTTCCTCTTCCAGATCTCAAAGCCTGGACACATGGGATATAAAGCCCAAAGTAAGAGGCAAAACTCCCAGTGACTTCAATGGGGACAGGATTTCCTTCCATGGACCCTATGTTAAGCAGATCCAGAGATTACATTTACACAGATGTTAGGAACCCAAGACAAGTGAGAGTTCATAATGTAAACTGAAGCAGACAGTGGTAGTGGTAGCATGAAAAAAAATATTGGCATTCGGTAGATGTACAATGTGGCTTGTAAGAGGGAATATCATCGGTCTATTCTTTGGAGGTTAAGAAGCCAGCACAACAGCTGTAGAAAGCAGTTCAAGCTAGGACTGACGGACAGAGGATGCTATCAGTGTGTTCTCCAGTTTTCACTCTGAACACGATCTCCTCTTTGCTGATTGCCTGTTTACACTAATTCCTCCTTTCATCTCCCTCCCAGTCTCCGACCCCCTCTCTTCCCTAGTCTTTCCATCTAGCTAATCCCCCCTCAATTAAAGAATTTAAAATAAACAAATAAAAATTGCAGAACTAACAGGACGTTTGCTGTTGTTGCACCGTTCCCTCTGCTTGTATGTTCTCTCTCTTTCCCCATATCTTTTTCTGTCTTCTCTATGTAGACTATGCTCTTCAAGGAAAGGATGGTCTTTTACAGTAGTCTGTACAGCATCTAGCATAATAGGGCATCATTTCTTGAGTGGCTCCTAGACACTGTCATAATAAAAATGATAAATACTTTATGCAACACTTCCTATTATTAGTGTTTGGGGTACTAGAGCTGAGCTGGTTAGGAATGTCAATGTGTCCAAGTACCAGCTTTTTCATGGAGAGACAAAGTCTATAAAAGTAGGTAAGACCAGAACAGAGTATTAGATCTAGCCTGATCTCCTGTATTACACAGGCCGTTACCCCGGTATTGAGCCTAATAACTTGTGATTGATTAAAGCATCCAGTCTTGATCTGAAGGCATCAAGAGATGCAGAATCCCAATATCTCTTGGTAGTTTGTTACCCTAGTTAATCACCTTCTTGATAAAAATGTTCCCAATTTCCAGTTTGAGTTTTTTGGGCTTCAGATACCTGCGTGTGACCACAAGGAAATATTGGCTATGATAAAGCATGGTGTGTGGTTTAGAATGTCACCTGGAAAGTCTGGCAAAGACTAGTTCTAAAGTAACTAGTGACCTGGGGTACCTAAGCTTCTGGGTTCCTAACTGGGGATACTTTAAAAGGACCTGATCTTTAGCGAGTGGGTGCTCAGCACTTAAAAAAAATAAAATAAAATAGAAAAATCAGGTTGTCCCTTTATGCTCTTTCAGTCTGAAGTCACTAGTCACCTCCGAAAATATTCTCCACAAAAGTTGTTGATAAAAAATAAAAATAACAAGTACACACACAATTGGACCCCAAAATAGAACCTAGGTTCCTGGAAGTTAAAATCCACTTCCAAGCACTTATTTCAATTCTAGCGAATTGCAGCAAGAGCTTGTACTGTTCCAACAGTCAGGGAGACAAATAAATACATCTATTTCAGTTTAATCTTCTTGACCCTAAACAAAAAAAAATTATATCTCAAAACTCTGTCATACCATCGCTCTGACACTGAAAGGGCAAATTTTCTGAGTGACAGTTTAAGAATGGAAACATTCCACGACCCATAGATTATACAGTACCCACATTACATAACCTATTCTGATGAGTACTGCAATATCACTTTCCCTCCATTTCCCCGTGCTGGGTTGGTCACCAGGGTACAAATAAAATGACCAGAGCAGCAGTTTCTGTCACATGACATATATTGCCTTTTCCCCAGAAGGGAATTAATATTTTCTACTACCTTCTGAGGTAACTTGGAAGGTCCAACAAGTTTCTAACATCTAAAATCTTTTGTATTTTAAAGCCAACTATCTGAATAATTGGACAGGAAACTCGATTGCACTACTGTATAACAACTAAGCTTGAAACCTGTTTAGATAAAACAGGAACAGATCCATTGCCCAGAACTCAAACAGAAACTATCTATTATTGCAATAGCACCCAAAGGTGAGAGTCAAGATCAAGGTCCCATTGTGCTAGGCAGGATGCTATATAAAAGTATGCAAAGACCCATTCTCCCCAAAGGGCATTAGTAATCTAAAAAGAAAGCACAGGAAGGTGGAGGAGAGCGATATGAGATAATGTTTTCGAAAGCACCTAAATTACTTCAGAATCTAAGGCTCTGTCTGCACTGCAGCCATGGGATATGTGACTGTAATATGCATAGGTTTACCCAAGATAGCTTTAGTCTCACTAGCTAGGCTACCAAGAGCTGCAAAGCTGCCACAGCACTGGCTGCAGTGCCGTACAAACCAACCTGGACCCCTGGGTAGGCAGTTAGTCCGCGCTGAACTCCATGCTGCTGCAGCTTAAAGCTAAGGATTAAAGTTAGCTCCGGCCTGGCTACAACACATGCTGCAGTTAAACTCCATAACTGCAGTGTAAACATAGCCTTAGTCTCACTGGAAAAAAAAATCAATGGGACATAGGCTCCTGTCAAGGCTGACTCCTCACTCTGGCACTTTGAGTGCAGAAGGTGGGGGCCCACAAGGATATAGCTTTTATCTGACCTTGGATTGGTAGATGCTGCAACCACCCAAGTGAAGAACCCCTTTGATAACCCAGGAAGGCACACTTGGGAATTCCTTCCTCTGGGGTACCCTCAAGCCCTTTCACCTACCCTCTGGGGAAGAGCTGTTGCCACCAGCTAATTAAACAACTTGTGCACAAACCTCTTAAGACACAAAAATCCAATTCTGTTCTTAAAAAGGGTAAATTTTATTAATAAAAAAAGAAGAATACACATCTGGGAATTTAGGTTTTTGCTAGATTTAAAAAACAACAACAACAAGGATTAAGCATTAAGAATAGTTTTCTTGAGGTCCATCTTAAAGGTTACAAGCAAAACAAAAGCACTCAGGGTTAGCACAGAGGAGTCCACAAAACATAAAGAAATAAAAAGAGATAAACCTAATCACATCATTTCCTGCTTTACTTACATATCTGGGGTTTTAGATGAGTAGTTTCTAGGTATGATACTGATGTTTTTTCATACCTGGCCCAAACTTCTCACAGCATAACTCTGCCCTGTCCCCTCTCTCCAGGAGAACAACCACAGACAGACAAAAGGGGAGCCTTGTTTCAATTTTAAAAAGTTCTAGCCTTCTCATTGGCTCTTTTGGCCAGGTGCCTACTCACTTCCTTCTACCAGTGCATTGCAGTGAGACTTTTTAACCCTTTACAGGGAGAGCAATTGGAAAACAGCTACTAAGAGGGATTTTATAGCTACTGGCTGGCTGGGTTTCCATAAAAGGGAGCTAATCCCCACCCCACTTCATTTATCACAGCTCCTCACTTGGGACTTGAATGCTTTTCAAAATGGGACTTGGCTAAAATTTCTCCAAGTACCTGAATCAATTCAATATAGTTTTAAATGTAGTTTGCAAGGGTGCTTTTTCCTTCAGAAGGATAAAGAGTCCACTCTTGATACTTATCTCCCTGCTGCCATGAAGTATCGCTATCTGGCTGATTTCTTGCAGGCACTGTAGCAAAGGTGAGCCTTGAGGAGGAACAGGGAGGATGGACGTGCACTAACCTATGGTGCAGTTCAGGAAGGACATTCCATGCACACAAGGCAACATGGGAACATTCATGAGGGAAGATGACAAATGGGCGACTGAGCTGGCACAGCTGATAAAGAAGAGGCAGCTGGAAGCAAAGCAATCCGCAAGAACAGCTATTAATTTACATAGAGCCCAGCAAAACCTGGAGCCTGAACTCCCCAGTAGCCCCATTTATTGTTCTGGAGAACTTCATTAGCTCTAGAGCAGTGATGGGCAAACGGCAGCCCGGGGGCCACATCCAGCCCTCCAGACATTTTAATCCAGCCCTTGAGCTCCCGCCAGGAAGTGGAGTCTGTGGCTTGCCCTGCTCTGGCACTCCAGCCAGGGAGCAGGGTCGGGGTCTTTCCCCACTCCGCACAGCTCCTGGAAGCACAGGCATGTCGCCCCCTCTGGCTCTTATGCATAGGGACAGCCAGGGGCTCTGCACGCTGCCCCTGCCCCAAGTGCTACCCCCACAGCTCCCATTGGCTGTGAATACAGCCAACGGGAACACAGCCAATGGGAGCTGCAGGGGCGGCGCCTGCAGATAGGGCAGTGCACTGAGCCACCTGGCTGAACCTCCTCATAGGACCTGGAGGGGAGACATGCTGCTGTTTCTGGGCGCTGCCTGAGGTAAGCACCACCCAGAGCCTGCCACCCTGATCCTCTCCCATGCCCCAGCTCTGATCTCTCTCCTACCCTCCAAACCCCTTGGTCTCAGCAAAGAGCACCATCCTGCATTCCCAATCCCTCATCCCTAGCCTCACAGAGCCCAGCTCTCCAGCCCTCCAACCCCCAATTTCACGAGCATTCATGGCCCACCATACAATTTCCATACCCAGATGTGGGTCTCAGGCCAAAAAGTTTGCTCACTCCTGCTCTAGAGACAAAGGTCTATGCTTTTGGAGTTGCAGGTCCTGGGCTCATTTCTCTGTTGATCACTGTATGTGTATGTGGCCCTCAGTATTGCCAACCCCAAAAGTTCAAAAAACGGTTACCCACCTGTTAGTAACTGTTGTTCTTCGAGATGTGTTGTTCATGTCCATTCAAAGTAGGTGTGCGCGCACTGCGTGCACGCCAGCCGGAAGATTTTCCTCTAGCAGCATCCGTAGGGTCGGTCCAGGCAACCCTGGAGTGGCGTCACCACAGCGCCCTATGAAGTGGCCCGCCAACCCTCCACCCCCTCAGTTCCTTCTTGCCAGCACTCCAATAGTGGGGCAGGAGGGTGGGTGTTGGAATGGACATGAACAACACATCTCGAAGAACAACAGTTACTAAAAGGTGGGTAACCCTTTTTTCTTCTTCGAGTGGTTGTTCATGTCCATTCAAAGTAGGCGACTCACAAGCCTAACCTTAGAAAGTAGGGTCGGAGATCACTGCTGACTGGAGAACTGCACGCCCGAAGGCTGCGTCATCCCTCGCCTGGTGCGTAATGGCATAGTGAGACGAGAACGTGTGGATGGAGGACCACGTGGTCGCTCTACAAATCTCCTGAGTCAGAACCTGAGCCAGGAAAGCCTCAGAGGAGGCCTGCGTCCTAGTGGAGTGGGCCGTGACCGGAGGGACAGGGGTCTTAGCTACGCGGTAGTATTCCCGGATACAGGTCACAATCCACGAAGAGATTCGCTGAGAGGAGACCGGGAGCCCCTTCATCCTTTCTGCCATTGCAACGAAGAGCTGGGTCGAGTGTCTGAACAGCTTGGTAGGCTCTATGTAAAAAGCCAAGGCCCTGCGGACATCCAGGGAGTGTAGCCTCCGCTCTTCGCTGAAGGCATGTGGTTTTGGATAAAACACCGGGAGAAAGATTTCTTGGCCCATGTGGAACTGTGAAACAACCTTGGGTAGGAAAGCCAGATGAGGTCTAAGTTGGACCTTGTCCTTGCAGAAGACTGTGTACGGGGGCTCAGATGTCAACGCTCGAAGCTCCGACACCCGTCGGGCCGAGGTGATTGCTACCAGGAAGGCGGTCTTGTACGACAGGTACCACTGGGAGCACGAAGCCAGAGGCTCAAAGGAAGGCCCCGAGAGGACAGAGAGGACCAGATTCAGGTCCCAAGCAGGGGTCGGCTGACGCACATGCGGGAAGAGCCTGTCCATACCCTTGAGGAAACGCCCAACCAGCAGGTTCGCAAACACCGAGGCAGCCCCTCTCTCCTGGATGAAAAGCGGGTATGGTCGGCAAGTGAACGCGAATGGATGAAAGGGAGAGGCCCAGTTGTCCTAGGTGAAGCAAATAGTCGAGGACATCAGGAATTGGTACTCCTAGTGGGTCGTGACCCCTTTGACCCGACCATATGGAGAAGCGCTTCCATTTGGCCAGGTAGGTGGCCCTAGTGGACGGTTTCCTGCTACCTAGCAGCACCTGCCTGACCTGCTGGGAGTACTGCAACTCCACCGGGTTCAACCATGGAGCATTCAGGCTGTGAGGTGAAGGGACTAAAGGTTCGAATGGTGGAGGGAGCCCCGGTCCTGCGTGATCAGGTCCAGGAGTAGAGGCAGTGTCAGGGGCGCCTGAACTGACATGTGCAGGAGTGACGTGAACCAATGCTGGCACGGCCATGCTGGAGCTATCAGGATTACCCTGGCATGATCCCTGCAACTCTTTAAAAGCATCCTGTGTATCAGGAGGATCAGAGGGAAGGCGTAGAGCAGACCGTTCTCCCATGGCTGTAGGAAGGCGTCTGACAGAGACCCCCGACTGCGGCCCAGGAGGGAGCAAAACCATCAGCACTTCCTGTTTTCCCTTGAAGCAAACAGGTCTAACCGGGGAAAGCCCCAGAGTTGGAAAATTGAGCGCACCACATCCCATCGGAGGGACCACTCGTGACCCTGGAACCAGCGGCTGAGGGTGTCTGCCAAACCGTTCTGCTCATAGATAGAACGCCGTCAGGTAAGTGGCATTGTGAATGCAGAAATCCCACAGCGCGAGGGCTTCCCTGCAGAGGGGAGAGGAGCGTGCAGCCACCTGTTTGTTGATATAAAAAACTGCTGCCGTGTTGTCCGAAAGGACTGAAACACACCTGCCGGCCAGTTGAGACCAGAAGGTCAAACATGCCAGGCGGACCGCTCTCAGCTCCCTGACACTGATATGCAACTCGAGGTCCTCCGGCAACCGCAAGCCCTGCATCCTGAGGCATCCCAGGTGCGCTCCCCAACCTCGATCCAAGGCGTCCATCACCAGGGAGAGGGAGGGCTGCGGGGGAGCAAAGGGGACACCCATGCAGACTTCCTGCGGGTCGAGCCACCACCATAGTGAGCTCAGCACCAAGCAGGGAACGGACACCACTGAGTCCACGAGGTCCCTGACCGGGCGAAAAACTGTCGCCATCCTGGACTGCAGCGGGCAAAGTCGGAGTCTGGCATGGACCACCACATAAGTGCACGCCACCATGCGGCCCAACAGCCTGAGGCAAACTCACGCCATGGTAACCAGGGCACGGTGCAGTCCGAGGATGAGCTCCGAGAACCTGAACTCTGGCAGGTATGCTTTGGCATGGGTGGAGTCCAGAACCGCTCCTATGAACTCTATTCATTGCGTCGGAGACAGGGTGGATTTGGCTTCGTTCAAGAGGAGGCCAAGATCAAGAAAGGTCCGCCTGATGAACAACACCTGGGTCTCTACCTGCTCCTTGGTGCGGCCCTTTATGAGCCAGTTGTCTAGGTAGGGGAATACCTGGATGCCCCACCTGCGCAGAAAGGCCGCCACGACCGCCATGCACTTTGTGAAGACCCTGGGAGCAGCTGACAGTCCGAACCGGAGCACCGTGAACTGCAGATGGACGTCGGCCACGATGAACCTGAGGTACCGACAGTGCCATAGAATTATGGTAATGTGGAAATAGGCATCCTTTAAGTCGAGGGCGGCATACCAATCTCCTGGATGCAGGGAAGGGATAATCGAGGACAGAGAGACCATGCGAAACTTGAGTTTTCGCACAAACTTGTTCAGCCACCACAAGTCTAGGATGGGTCTCAGGCCCCCTTTTGCCTTCAGTATTAGGAAATACCGGGAGTAGAAATCTTTGCCTCTGAGCTCCCACGAGACTTCCTCCACCGCTCCTGCCTTCACGAGGGCCTTCACTTCTTGAATTAGAAGTTGCTCATGAGATGGGTCCCTGAAGAGGGATGGGGAGAGGGGTTGGTGGGGCGGAAGGGAGGAGAACGGATAGAATATCCCCTCTCTACCGTGCGGAGCACCCATCTGTCCAACGTAATTCGGGACCAGGCATGGTAGAAGTTGGACAGACGTGACCCAAATGTAGGGGTGGAAGGATCCAGAGTCTCGATTGGTAGGTCGCCCTTGACCGTACCATCAAATAGGGGGTCTAGGCCCTGATGGTGGTCTCGATTGGCCAGACGCCTGGCCGGAGCGGTGGCGCTGGTGACACCTTCTGCCATTTCTGCCCCGCCTGCGCCCCAGCTCCTGGCGAGTCTGTGGCTGATATGGGCGAGGGGCTGCCTGCAGCCTAAATTGTCTGCACTGGGTCGCAGGGGTATGCAAGCCCAGCGAGCGAAGTGTGGCCCTTGAGTCCTTTAAGCTATGGAGACGTTCGTCCGTTTTCTCCGAAAACGGCATCTGCCCCTCAAAGGGGAGGTCTTGAATTGTCTGCTGGACCTCATAGGGCAGGCCCGAGACCTGGAGCCAGGCTCCTCGCTGCATGACCAGGCCCGTTGCCAGGGTGCGCGAGGCTGAGTCCACTGCATCTAAAGCGGCCTGGAGGGTGGCTCGAGAGATCAGTTTGCCCTCCTCCACTAGGGCCGAAAACTCTGATCTCGAGTCCTGGGGAAGGAGCTCCGCAAACTTCGACATGGCCGAACACGTGTTGTGGCCATATCGGCTTACTATTGCCTGTTAGTTGGCAATGCGGAGTTGGAGTCCCCTCGTGGAGTACACCTTCCTGCCAAAGAGCTCAAGTCTTTTTGCATCCCTGCTCTTCAGTGTTGACCCCTGAAATCCTTGACGCTCCCACTGGTTAGCCGCATCTACTACCAGGGAGTCCTGGGGAGGGTGGGTGTACAGGTGTTCATGCCCTTTAGAGAGGATGAAGTAATGCCCCTCCGTCCTCTTGGCAGTAGGGGCCAATGAGGCTGGTGTTTACCATAGGGTGCGGAACGTATCCACTATATAGTCTTCATCAGCGGGAGGGCCGCCCTGGAAGGCCCTGAGGGAACCAGAATGTCCACTACAGGGTCCGCGTCCACCTTGATTTCCTCCACTTGGATAGCGAGGCTCTGAGCTGCTCGCCAAAGCAATTGTTGGAGGATTCGAGTGTCCTCTAGGGCCGGTGCTGCAGCCATGCCCGAGACCGCCTCGTCCGGGGAGGACAATGAGGAGATTATGTGGAGCAGCCCTTCCTCCGGTGCACGCGACCCCTCGGGGTCCTGCGGCACACGGTATTGAGGTTGCGATGCCAGTTCCGAGTCTAAATGCGGCACCGCAGCTGGTACCGGGGTCGCCAACGCACGACTCGGTGTATCATGCTGTGCCGACGGAGCCCGAACTGAAGCCGCTGCCAGTGCCGGTGCCCGGTTAGGGGGTGCAGAACTTTGACAATGGCACACCCCTGCCCGGTGACGGTGCCGGTGGGGGAGGCAGCTGCGCCAGGGCCACAGACGTCGAGGACACCAAAGCCGACCGAGATCGAGGGCCAAATGCCTGGCCTACCAACTGATGGTAGGCCCAGGGAGTCCTAAACGGCCACTGCGAGGGCGGCTGCCATTGTTGCTGCTACTGCGGGTAACATTGGTGGCTCACCCCCAAAACCAATCTCCTGCTCCGTGACCGGCTGGGGCAATAGGAGTCTGCCTCTGAGTCTGAGGTCTCTGAGTATGAGGACCTGGGGGGATCAGCGCCCGGTGCCGATGGAGAGCGGAGCAGAGACAGTGGGGAGCCTCTCATCTGGTCCGGTGCCACCTTCACAGCGTGGTGCAGGGAGGGAGGCGACAGCATGGCTGGCTTGCCTCTAGACTGTACTGGTGGACAGACCACAGTAGGCAACTCCCTATTATGTGGGCAGGCCAGTGCTGGGAGACCCATTAGGTCTGAGGCTGCCTCAAACGCCTCCGGCGTCGATAGGGGGCGTATGTCTCAGCTGAGGTCCGGGGAATTAGGCTGGTCCAGACTTGACCACCCTCTCTGCGGTGAGGGAGTCGAAGGAACCGCTGAGGGCCGTAGCCCAGCCTGTCCACTTACACCTGCAGAAGGCATCGGCCTCGGATCCTGGGGGGGTGACCAATCCCTCACCAGCTTCCTTCTCTTGGCGGGCACCGGCGAAGGTGAGCAGTGCTGCACTGAGGCCGACTTCCTATGACCCGACTCTGTCTGGTGCTAGGATTTTGATGACCTGGGCTGGGCCCTAAGTCCTGATGCCAGTGCCAGGGCGCTCTGCACCGAGGACGACGTTCTGGGCCCCGCCTCAGCCGGTTCTGGGTCCAAGGGTGGCCGCAAGGCCACCTCCATCAGGAGGACTCTAAGTCTTTGATCCCTGTCCTTGAGAGTTCGCGGGCGGAAGCCTCTACAGATAGAGCACCAGTCCTCTTGGTGGCTCTCTCCGAGGCACCTCAAACACGCAGAGTGCAGGTCACTCTTGGGCATGAATTTCCCGCAGTCCTTGCAGAGTTTGAACCCGGGGGACCCGGGCATGCCCCAGTGAGCGATGAAGACTCGGGGGGGACCCCCCCAACTACGAAAACTATATACAAAGATCTAACTAACTGTAATATAACTGAATACACGGACTAAACAGTAAGGATAGGACACTGCCAACTTGCTATGCAAGAGAAGTTCCAGCTAGCCATCATCGGCGGTAAGAAGGAACTGAGGGGGTGGAGGGTCGGTGGGCCCCTTTATAGGGCGCCCTGGTGGCGCCACTCCAGGGAGCACCCAGACCAACCCTACGGACGCTGCTAGGGGAAAATCTTCTGGCTGGCGTGCACGCAGTGCACGCACACCTACTTTGAACGGACATGAACAACCACTCAAAGAAGAACTCACGTGTCAGACCTCAAAAAACACAGACTTTTGTAAAACGTGTTTTTTGAACTCCGCCTGCCCACCCCCAGGATGTGTGCTTGAGAGGAGAATGGCACATGGAAAGGGTTTCAGAAGGAAGATACAGAATCTGGCTTTGGCTGTGTGACATGGAAGATGACTGTAAGAAGGAATTGTCAGATAGAAAGAAAAAGATAGGGGCTGAAGCATGAGATTGGGTGACAAGACAAGTTAAGTCCACAAGTCTCATCACTCCCTCTGAAATACTGACTTGTAACTATTCTGTACCTGGCTGATAAGAAGACACTGACGTATGGGCAGGCCCTGACTTGGTCTTGTGCTGAGTAACATCCAATGCCATCTCTAATGATAATTTCCTGCTTGTCTCATAGCCCCCGCAACACCCTTCTCCCTTTGCCCCTGCCCGTTCAGATTGTTTGGGAGACCTTCTGACTCCTGTCCACATGGACTGGGAAGGTAGCAAGTGGAATTGATGCTCATCTTTCCAAGCAGGGAATGGTCCTTAAGGAATTGGATAGCTGCTGTGGGTATCAGTGCTGGAGCGAGACAGAACAGCTGATGAGGAAAATTTGTTTAACAAGCCAGGAGCTCCTCACCACATGCACACACTTGAGAGCCTGAAGCCCTGTGTGGCTGCCTGGGTCTAAGGCCACCTCTGCTCCTGTGGTCCATTATCTTGACTGCATAAAGCCACCAGAGGCATTGTGTCTACAAACACCTGTTAACTGCTTCTAACAAAGCCATAAATAAACAGCATCAGGATCAAGAGGGGAATGGGAAGGTAAAAGAAGCCTTCTTGTTTATTATTACAGCCAACGTGCAGGATCACATAATCTTACTCATGCTGTGACTGATCACAGACTATGACTAAATGGCAGGTTTAAGGTTTCGGGTCACATCAGGGAATAGTTTTACAAGCAGATACAAAGATTCTCCCCTGGGACTGGGTAGCACACAAGGTCAGAGTCAGCAAATCCTATCCTAAAAATAGATTCTAGTTTCAAAGTTGGTAAGATTTTCTGTGTCGTCCTGCCACACTTCATAGAGCCAAGCTACCTACAGCGCCTGCCTAAACTTACAGGTAAGCCTAACCAATATCCACTTTGAATTATGTTTCCTATGCTACCACTCCTCCTTTTAAAACTAGCTCAGCAAGTCATGGCACAAACTGAGAGCTGGCAAATCTTCCAAGGTAACTGACGGATTCATAAAATTGTTACAAAGCAAAGGCATGAAGCAGTTTAGAATCAATTTTTGGAAGAATATAGGGCCAGTTTCTCTTATAAATCCCAGTATGAAGAGACTTATAAAAGGAAAATTAGCTAAAATAAATGTGTTTATGAAGCAAATCCCCTTTAAATATGGGTTGACATTAAATTCAAAAGATAGCAGAGAAAATCCAGCTTGAGTTTTACAGGTTTATTTTTTTGACACCTCCCCCTAAAATCAGAAATCCCCCCACTCGAAAATTTTGTTCATTCTCTGATGATCCCGGCTCCACCAGCTTAAATATGACTTTTCCAATTCAGTTACAGATTCTATAAAATGAGAATGTGGTTTTAAATTTCTTGGGCACTCTCAAGATATTCAATGGAGCCCCCAACTTAACCTGTTTTAAATTAACCAACAAAGAATGAGGACAAAATGAATTTTTTTAAAAGGCATCAGATGTTTAGAGATTCATTGAAATAGCTGGTTAGTTCGGAATGTACACAGCAGGAGGGCTTGGGAAATAATTACGCAGCGGCTACAACTCTGTCTGGCTTGAAATTGTTTAAAGACAACTGCATTAAATGAACTATTTTACAGCCTCCAAATCCTTTAAACATAAGGACATCTGGGTGATACAAAGAGGCTGAATGAAATGACCATTTCTGGTGAAGGTTGGAGGGGATAATAAATATGGATCATATTCTCAGGAGTTCTCTCATTTAATATAATGGGGGTATTTTAGGATTATTAGTTATGTATTTACAGCCCTTGTCTGCATTCTTTGTGGGCTCCCAGCTGAAGCAGAGGAAACCAGTTTTTATAGGGGATTCAGAGGGGTAAAAAAGTTAAGGTTTCCCCTCTCCCAGGATAGATTTTTAATAAATTCTAAATCTCAAATACATTTTAATCAGATGTTAAAAAAAAAAAAAAGAAGAATCCCAAACACATCTCTCAGTTCCTTGCCTAACTGCTATAGGGCTCGGTAAGTGCCAGACTCACACAGGATGGTATAAAGCTCTGAGGATGTTGCTCAAGCAAAGTGTCATGAGGATGATATAACCAGGAACAGCATTTTTCAGCCCCCAATACATTTAGGGAAGTAACCTAATCCAAATGTTTTTTTTTCTTGTAATTTATGTACTGTTAGCGCTTTTTGCCAAGTACAATCTTTGAACCTAGAAAGCGAAGTGCTGCTTACGTTCTCAGCCAAAAGTAGACAGTGAAGTTCACAGAGTCTGTATGCTGAATTCTGAAATGACAGCTCTCTGCCAGGTAACCGCCCTCTGATTAGCAAAATGAGATGTAGTGACATTGATCAAAGAGGGTAAGTGCTTGTCTGCCCGGATCAGAAGTATGGAGTGGTAACATCTCAACTACTAGTGCTGTAGAGAAAGGAAAGTACAGAACAATAGCCAGGAATTCAGGGAACATACTACACTACCATTCACTATTTCTACAGAAAGACACTTGGCTTATTTAGGACCATTATTTTGTTTCCCTTTAGCATTTAGAGAGTACTAGTATGTAGACAGTCATACTGCTAAATTAGATCCAGATCTGTTGCATACTCTTGAGTACACATGAGAACTTGTCATTCTGATCACTTGATCTCAGATATTTCTCTCTTTCTCCCCCTTTCTCTCACATGCAGTGTTTCAGCAATATTTTTTTCCCTTGGTATAGATCTTACGTTAAGTAGAGTTGAATAAGAAACCTCATGTTGCACATATATGGAGCTTGATAGGGCCAGGATTTCACTCAGTCAATGGCAAAACTTCAGTGGTTACAACTGTCTTTAGTGGGGCAGGATATGCAATTAATAGGAAAAAAAATCAGTATTCTAACCCTCTACAGCAGGAAGTACAGACATGAATGATTTATCATAATGTTCATTTCATGCATGGAAATGTTGCAACAAAACTCCTGGGTTTTCACTTTGTTTTCATCATTCAGCTTAAGTACAAACGGCAGTAAATAAATTCACATCCTGGAGTCTTGCAGTGAAATCTTGATTCCGTTGAAATCAATGGGAATTTTACCACTGATTTCAGTGGGGACAGTACATGGGCATTGTTCTGGCCATGAAGTCCATTAGGAACTTTGCTATTGATATTTGATATTACATGGAAGTCACCCAGACACTATGGTGATGGACAGCATATAAAATCTTAATGGACAGATGGTGCCGGTCTGCTCTCCTGAATTGTTTTGCTGTTTTCTTTCCTTCCTACAGTGCTCTGAAGATATTCTCACACACACACACACGCACACACACACGGCATTGACGGAGAAAAAACGGAGTAATACTGAGGCTGCAGAATCGTAAGAAGTCAAGCCAACACTTTCACACATGGGTGAAGTGAGTTAGGCCTCAGTATCCATATTTAAGCCCCCAGATAAAAGTGGCCTGGCTGTCAGAGATGCTGATCAATTAAACCGGCAAGTGCTTCTTAAAGCACAACTGCTTTTACTAGAAACAAAACAAGTCTTAACCTAAGCTAACACTGCAGTGAAGACAAGCCCTAAGTGTCATCACTCATACAAGTCAATGGGGCTATCTGTGTGAGGAAGGTGAATAGTCAAATATCTAATCACTTGCTTTCTACTTGGAGACTTTGTAAAATAACTGCCAGCATGCCAGGCCTGGTCTAAGAGAAGGACCAGCTGGAACTAGGCAGACACCATTACTGGCCTAATCCCCGTCATGTTTCTATAGCTTGACATTTAGTCACAGAGGGTGAAATTCACCTTATGCAGAGGGCTGGTACAATGGCTAGGTACCACTTAGCACCTCCCCAAGAGGGCTGAGTTTAGCCCATAGAGTATATTTGTGGGATAAGCCATTACACCTTGAAGAAGAGTAATCTTATCTCTGCACCACATTCCCTCATGAACCAATTCTTCATAAAAATGTGCCAGGCCCCTCCTCCTTCAGCCTGTAACACGGTGGAGGAAATAAAATAAAGCACTATTAGCATGTATTGTTTATATTACAGTAGCACCTAGCAGCCCTAGTCATGGACCTGTTCTACAAACACAGGACAAAAAGACAATCTTAATAATCAAAGTGCCTTACAAACAATCAAGTCTCCTAACACCCTTATGAAGTTGGCAAGACTTAATGGCATTTTACAGCCCTGAAAAGAGTCAGGCAGCACAGTTGCCAGTAGCAAAACCAGAATTAGAACTCAAGGGTGTCTCTTTCACAGTCCTGTGCTCTGACCAATAGACCAAGAAACATTCCTCTTTATAGGCCACAAGCATCATGTGGGAGGTTCTGCTGTCCACTACATCTATGACATTTGACTGAAAAAGTCACTCACCTTTACTGCTTTAAGCCAATGACTCTTCAGCCTTTAGAAAACTGTTGCTAATAGAGACTGGAGCTGTGTCTACACAACAAGGTTATGCCACAGCAGCTTAGCTATGCTGCTATAGTCACTGTAGCATAGACATGGCCTAATTGGGGACATTGGCAGGAATTCTTGCTGTTTAGCCACAGACTGGGAAGCTGAAATGGCTGCATGCCTGTGGATCCTTAAAGAGAACAAGGAACTAGTCAGAACAGAGGGCAGATGGGAAAGAAGAATTCCTTGCAGCCAGGGAGGCAGAGTGGGGTAATAGATAAAGCATTGGAATATGAGTCAGGAGACTATTTTTGCCTCTGCCACTGAACTGCTGTGTGATTATAAGTAACTCATTTCCCCTCTCCATGCCTCAGTTTCCCTCCAGCCTTTTGTCTTGTTAGATTTTAATTTCTTTGGGGCAGTGATCCTCTCTCACCTACCACAATGGGTCTGGTCTCAGCTGGGGCCTCTAGACTCTTTCACACAGATAACACAGGCAGTACTGGCAACAAGGGATATGTCAGACTTGGGTAGTCTTGAGAGGGCTCTGTAGCTATCTAAAGGCAAAAAAGAGCAATCAGCTGCACAGGGACAGGGTTGGTTGAGGTTCTTGCAGGGAGCAGAGAACACATTCACTTTTTTCCTTGCATCGGTCCTTTTCTCTCTACAGTAGACGTCTGGACATAAATCTCACTGAGCAAGTTGTCAAGTTGTCTGGTGGTTTGGCATGCAGCAGTAAGGTTTATACAGCATGTCAAGCCAAAATATTTAGAAACAATAATACTTTGGTTTTTACAGAATGTCTTGTATCCATGGACCTCACAGTGCTTTAGAAACATTCAGCAGGGTGGGGTATCTACACGTCATTACTGGAGATCACAAATCTACAGTTTTCGCATGCAGATCTGAGCTCCAGAGTTCTGGTATGTTTTGTTCCCCTTTATACATGGGACAACTGACATGCACATAGCTTAAGGGTATAATTTCCAATAAAGGCCCCTAATTTTGGTACTCCCATGACCTGATTTTCAGAGGTGCTGAGCACCCAGAACTCAGTGGGAGCTGCACCTGCTCAGCACCTCTGAAAATCAATCCACAGGTGTCTCATATTGGATGCCCAAAGTGAATACCCAGAGAGGACACTTATGGAAATTTTGGCCTTTGGGACAAGCCCAAGACACACAAGTGAGTCAGGTGCAGACATAAGACTATATTTTCTGACTCCCAGTGGACAACGCTCCTTCTCTGAAACAAACACCCGACAGCCCAACTATAACAATACTACAGACCAGTAGACTTCTCTTCAACAACAACAACAAAAGATAAACCACAAACAATTCCATTTGGAACTGTGGAGTGGATAGTCAGCATAAAGAAGAGATTCCTTTGCAGAGCCTAATGCATGCTGCTTATCCAAATTAGCTGCACAATTACTTCTATCAATGCAAAAATAGTTGAATGTTTTTTCTAGTGCACAGCACTTGAGAGAGACTTAAAATGCAGTGTAATTTGCCACAGTGTATGTCCTGAAGTGGTTTGCTAATGAAAAGAGGATTAAGTTTCCATTATTCTGAAATACCATTTTGTGAAATCACTAACAATATTTTCATTTATATACATATAACCCAGGGTGAGGGGAAATATTCCTTCCAACCAAATGCTTAACAAATAAAAGTCATTAGATAATGTGCACTTTGCTCTTATTTATGCAAAGTAAGATTAGAAATTCCAGCATCTGCAATTTTATATCCTATCAGCCTGTGTCTGACGATAAGTTTAAAGATCATCACAGTATCATTCAGAAGCAGCAGGCTTTGAACCTAATGGTTATGTCCTGGTTTGCAGAAGGGGTGAACCCTGCAAATGAGTCAGGGTGAATAGGAGAAATCGTGTCAGGCCTGATCTCATGCAAGGAGCTTCAGCTCCCACTGAGAGTTGGCACTGAGTAAAGACTAACTACTATTTAAGAAACTCAGGGCTTGGCCCTAAGGGAATAGACAGCACTCAGCATCTCAGGTCCTTCACATACAGCCATCTGAGTCTTGCATGGCAAGGGGACGGAGAGCAGCACAAGAAAGTTATAATCCTTGACTCTTCCATAGAACTTTTCCTCCATAGATTCCAAGGGAAGATAATACATATCAATCTCTCCACCCATTTTCTGATTGGGGAAATAGAGGCACAGGGAGATGACATGACTAGCCCAAAGTCATACAGTGAATCAGTGACAGAGCTGCGAACAGAACTCAAGTCTCCTGTCTCCCAGTCCAGTGCACTCTCCACCCAGTAAATAGCCACCGGGGCTCGAAGCACACTGCTCAGCGTGAAGGAAGGAACTGACTTGGTACAGTGGCATAGCAATTTCTTCTCTCTGGAGCATATCTTAGTTTCTCCTCCGTAAAGTGGGGATTCCTATTATTTAATATTTCTACTGAAGGGGCATCTCAACACTCCAGTCACGGATTAGGGTCCTATTGTGCTAGACACTGTACCCAAAAATGATGGCCCCACACCTCAAAGCCCCTACAATCTAATAAGAGCGCTTCCCAAAAAAAATCTATGGAAGAAAACAGACATAGAAGTGATAAGTATTGTTATTCATTGTCAACAGGAGAGAAAAACAAAGCTGAGACACACATTCCAAGTCTGTCCTATAAAATAGACCAAGCTCTCTAAAAAAAGTGACTTTCCCTGCCATAACTTCTGATTTGTCTTACACATTTTATCATCTTTATATTTGAGGCAGTATCCAGGGGCAAGAGAAAGAAAAGAAATCCAATCAGTTTTTAACCTCTAATCTAAATTCAGGGGGTTGATTTGGGGAGCAATCCTCCCTTAGCTCTGTCTGTCATGCACATAGAAGACAATGAAAAGGCGGATTAGAGTGACTTGGTTCTTTGACCGACACTAACCTTTCCTCCCAAATAAATGCTTGACAGTAATTAATTCCAGAGTTTATGCAGCCAGCCAGCTTTTTATAACTGAAACAACATTATTTCCTACTTACGTTTTGAATCAAATCTGAAATATATATTTTATTAAGGGAGTATCAACGAATGCTTCCTTGTATTGTAATTCAATGTAAATATCCCCACAGCAGATAGCATTGGCAGGGGATGAAAGTGCGTAGTTTGCTTGAGAGTTCAGGGGGGAATATGGCTTCCCAAGACAACCAACAGAACTGAGCGTGTCTCAGAAGAGGTTCCATTTTCAGAGTGCTAACAAAGCTTAAAACTGAAACAGTATGTTGCAGTACCACAGATGATCATTTGCAGATGTCACTATCCAGTTTTAAGGTCTGCACTTTAAGTGCAAGACTATCGATGTTACATATCCATGTTCTGTGGTCACCAGATATAATTACCAGGGACATCTTTCTCTCACACACAGACTCACTTAGGGAGCCAGGACTAGAACCTTCATCAATTCCTCAGCATCAAAATTACAGGCCTCTTCCACTTGAGCTAAGGAGAGCATTCTCCCAGCTAGCACCAGCAATAGGTCCTTTATCCTCAGAGTCTGCCACTAGCAAGGCACAACACTCCTCTCTCACTCACGCAGTTAGAACACATTATGTTGGTGTCTCTGTAAATAACGTTAGACAGCCAGCGTTAAACAGACTGCTGGCATGAGTGTGCTTTAGCCATTAGAAGAAAGAGTTCTCCTCATGAATTATTGCTGAAGGTGCAGAAATAGAACTCCATGCTATTAAGCTCTGCAAAACACAGTGCAAGGTGGAGATGCCACAACTGTGAGCACTCATTTCCTTGCGAAACTCGGAAGCCCATTTAGCCAAACAACCAGGGCCAGTCTAAGAGGAGGGTGGGCAATCAGGGCAGAAGGCCTGGGCACCAAATCGGCAGCAGGGGGTGGGGCACATTGCTCAGCCTTCCCCCTATCCCTTTCTTTCTCAGCTGGTTGCCCCTGGGTGTTGTAGGAAGGAGACAAAAATGTGCTCATCAGGGGGACAGGGAACTCCTAGGACCAGCCCTGCAAACAATAATATATTTTACGAAATTTGGCTGAAAGATGGTGTCACAGTTTCCAAGGTCTGTGAACCTCTGACCCCTTTGTGGCCTCCATGAAAGCACCCACTTAAGTCTCAGGCCTGTAGCCATCAGCTTTCTCAGGTCAGGATCCCATGATCCACTGCCTCCAGCTGGGAAAATTAATCTGCAGAGTCTTGCAGTTCACTGTGATCAACTCAGCTGTCTGACCGTAGCTTAGCACCCAGCGGTATTCTTCTCTGTTGGGCAGCAGCCACCTACCTGGTCTTGCGTCAGACTAGCTGCTGCCTCATTTTCCTGTCTGTCAGGCTGTATCTCCCCACCTTCCCAGGAAGGGCTCACTGTCATGTCCAAGCCTCTTTCCAGACAGCATTTTATTCTTCAAACATAGAACTCAGGCAAAAATATCAAACACAAAAAACAATACCTCTGCCCACCTCTCCTGCTACTGCTCCCAGAGACTTCTCCCATGGCGACTCTCACACATGAAAGGAGGACACACCATTCCCTTCAGGGCCTACCACAGGAGCCAGTCTCTCTCCTCTCAGCTGAGCTCTCTCAGCCCTTTATAGGGATCACCTAACACCTTCTCAGGGCTGGCTGGCCCCAGGTCTTTAGGGCGTGACCAGCCAGCTTCCATAAAGCAAAGTACTATTTAATCAAACAAAAGCATTACAAAAAAAAACTTTAAAACACAACAAACAGTTTATATACATGTCTAACTTACCAGATGTCCCCCATCTTCCATATGGAGAGCCTCTCACAGGGCCTCTCCTTCTTGGTCAGTTTCATGCCAGTGCTTGGATTGGGTGAGAGTAACCTTTTCCCCTACATCAGAGTGGGCACTTTATATGGTTTCCTGTTCTCTGGAACCAGGTCAGACCAAGCTATTGCATTTTCCCCAATGAGATGGGTCTTGTTACCTGCCTAGGGATGTAAGGATTTGCATTCATTATTTCCCCTCTCTCCCCACAGTTATTTTAATTCCTGCAGGAAACTCTTTAGCTCTCCAAGAACCCAGAACACAATCCTGAGCCCATAAAGATACATATCACTTTTATAAAGCTCATGCAATAGTCTTTGGATAATCCATGTGTCCATAGTCTCTGTCACAGCTGGATCCCAGTGCCAGTGAAAATGAGCCCGGTTTCTGAACAAAGGTGCACACATCCCAAGCAAAAAGGAGCTTCACAATCCTGCACATGGTTCAATAGAAAACAGCTATTTTTGTTGAATTTTGTGGAAAAGCACATTGAATGGGCACCATTTCCGTGCCCCTCCCTACCCCACAAATATCAGTGAACAAATCCAGTAGCTAATTTAGACAAGTTTGGGGGAGCCAGTCCGGGGTACTTTGCCTGCAAGGAGTGTGGGTTTCTAGCCACTGGGAGGCAGGCTGACATTTTTGTGAGGCTGGAGTCCTATTCCACCACCTCCCTCTGCTATGAACCTCTTTTTTCAACTCAACTGCCCATCACTGCTGCCTGTTGCTTAGACTCATGACCAGCAGTGGGGACTGCTGGTTGTCTGAGGAAAGCAGGCAGGTTTTATGATCACAGCACACACACAGAGAAGTTAGAGAAAAACAAATACTTTTGCTGGAAGGTTGCAATGTAACACTACTACAATTCTCAGAATTTAGAACAAGAAAACCAAAAACACAGAGACGCTAAGCAGGCTGCTCCCAAATTCAGAAGCACAACTCACCCCACTGTACGCTAGATTGGCTCAGGTTGCACTTGGTCTACAAGCAAGACCAGGAAACTCCAGAGCCTTTAAAGTGAAAGCTCTACACAGTTTGAGTACAGGTTTCTGCAGGGAGATGGAAAAAACAACAGAGACAATGGCGGAAAGCGAGCGGGCAAGACTAGCAGCTGTGCAAGGCATGCGGGCAACATGGAGGAAGGAAAGTTGGTCTCCAGTTGATGTTTGGGAAGGAAGGGAAAAAAAGAAGGAAACATTGAAGACAAAAACCAAACAACTCCCCCCCCCACCCATTTTTGTTTAGCGCTCCAAGGTGAGACTGAGAGAACCAACACATACAGGGCAACAGAATTAAACTGTTTTCAGAAGACTTTGGATAGAATCAGTGCAGACCCATTGCCTTTTGCCCGCTCCTGTATTCTAAGGATTTTGGCTCCATAGAGAGGAACCCTGACTTCAAGTGCAAAGAACAGATCAAATTTCGAGATGAACCCAGAATTCTAGCTTTTAAAGACAGGGTTGGATGTGGAGATCAGCTGCACAAAGTGACATTCCTCAGACAACTCACAGAACAAAGGCTCTCTTTGCCTTTGGTAACCTTACTGTCCATGAAAGACGAACAAGAAAGGCATTACAATCTCTGTGTGCTTTGCAAGAACCCTCCTAAGATATGTTGCCTGGATCTATGGCATGAGCATCCTTTTTGTAGTATGCAATGTCTCAGAGGCAGCATGGGTATGAAGCTAAAGTTGTGTTGATTTGGACTGAACGTGACTCAAATATACATTTACCACTTGCCATTTGCTTCCCTGCCGTCTCTGATCCTCTAATGGGGATGTACCAGGTTAATAAAGAGGTTGCTCTTTAAAACATGTTCTAACTACATTAATAGCTCCAACTCACTATAATCCAGATTGAAATTACTGTGCCATGGAATTTCCCCTGAAATGTTTTTTTTCTCAATGTGACTAGACTAGACTGAAAGTAATGGGAATCAGAGCCAGATTCTCAGCTGCTGTAAACCAGCACTGTGGTATTGGAAGGCTGGCTCAAGGTAATTTTCCAACAGACAGAAAGGTTTCTGTTTGGCTTTGGCTAGGTTAGGATTGGAAGTGTTTAGTTAGATCACATTAGCTAACATATGCAATGGGTGTGTCTTCACCAGGAAAAAGGTGTGTTCTTCCCAGAAGGTAAAATCTTAATGACAAAGCAGTTTGTAGTTTTCACATGTGTCAGCAGGTCAAGTTAAAGGCTAGGCTCATAGGCTACACCTACACGCCAATTAAAAAAAAAACAACTGTGGCACAGCACAGCTGGCCAGAGTCAGCTGTTTCAGGTTTGTTGGGCTCAGGCTGCAGGGACTATAAAATTGCCGTGTGGACATTCAGGTTTGGGCTGAAGCTCAGGCTGTGAGATCGAGACTCTCATACCCTGGGCTTCAGCATGAGCCCAATGTCTACAATGCAATTTTATAGCCCTCCGAGGCCAAGTGCTCTGGGCTCTGAGACTCACTGCCATTGGTTTTCTATCTCAGCACAGACCTTAGTCCTTAACATGTGTGAAACCTACACATTGCCTTGACCTCATTAGGATTTCACCTTGAGTTAACTAACAAATGTTTCCAGTACACACCTTTTCTCCTAGTGAAGACACCGATCTAGTGAAAAGTAGGGGAGGAGGGGGAGATTGGGATGATAAGGAAAGAGAAGCAGCCATCTTGGTATCCATCACTGGACAGACACAAGGAGCCAGATCTCTTGCAAGGTGAGAAGGATGGATCCTTCAACAAAAGGGGTTGGAGACTCTGGAACCAGGGCCGGCGCAATCCATTAGGTGACCTAGGCGGTCATCTAGGGCGCTAACATTTGGGGGGCGGCAACCGCGGTGGCCGGATATTGGGCCGCCCCAGTCGTTGGCAGTATTTCGGGGGAGGGACCTTCCGCCACTTCTGTCGGGGGCTGTATTTTGGGGGTGGGACCTTCTGCCGCCTCGGGTGCCAAAAAAACTGGTGGCACTCCTGTCTGGGACAAAAGATTGGTGAGAAATCTATCTTGAACCAAAGCTGTAGCTCATTAAGTATTAGCCATTAGAAACCATCTTTTTACTTTTATTTGTAACTAATTTTATTTCATCCCTTAACCTACGCTCTTTTGTTAATAAACCTGCTTTACCTTTAATCTAAACCAACCCAGTGCTGAATAGAAGTAATTGTTAACTCCAGTTAAATGTGGAAAGTGACTGGGCATTGCCTGTTCAAAGGAGCAAACCAACCTGATTATCCCTCTGAATGGTCCAGAAAGGGGCTGGACTTTGCAGAGCACATGGTTTGGGGAAAATGTGGGACTTGGGGGAATTGGGGTTATCTTGCTAGGTATAATCAAACCCAGTGGAAACTGGAGCGGGGCTACTGTGTTGTAGGCAGGCTGCTGGGATTGGAGCACTGAATCGGGATTGCACAGCCCACAGACACTCAGCCCACACGTTCGTCTGCTGGCTGTTGGTGTCCAGGCTGTTAGCCACAGCAGCAGAGCAGTTAGGGCACCCAGGGTTACAGGGCAGGCAATGACACAACCCCTCACTGGTCTGGTCACACCCCACAACATGGCAGTCTATGAGCACAGATGAGAATTAACACTCCTCTTTACCTGAAGATTGCTCCCTTTGTTTAGCACGCAGCCTTTCCGAGCGTGCAGGTGGCAGTCATGCTTGCACTCCTGGCTAAAGAGCAGGTTCAGTTGGTCACACCAGCTATTAGGGCCCTGCAGCAACAGGGCAAACCAGCAAGCCTCGAAACAGTCACTTAACTGTTCAGTGTGCAGAGCTGTGTGAAAAGTCTGAAAAAGCAGAACTAGGGCACGCCAGGGCCAGCCTTAGGGACAAACTCGGCCACTCTCTGATTTGCCGTATGTTAGATTAAGGTGCAGCCTGTGGAGACTTAATGACTAACAACCTGGAGTCCAAGTCTTACCAGAAGGGACCATTGCGATCGTTTAGTCTGACATCCAGAGAGGCCATAGAACTTCCCTGAATGGATTCCTGTGTGAACTAGGGCAAATCGTTTAGAAAAACGTCCCATCTTGATTTTAAAATTTCCACTGATAATGAAAATTCCCTTCACTGACTCTTTGGAGGCCTGCGGGTGGTGGTTTCAGAAGCACTTGATGTAGGGTGACCAGACAGCAAATGTGAAAAATCAGGACAGGGGGTGGAGGGTAATAGGAGCCTATGTAAAAAAAAGAACCAAAATCGGGACTGTCCCTATAAAATTGGGACATCTGGTCACCCTAACTGGAGGTCAGCTGAACTGTAACCCTTGACTTTCCTGGGAGCAAACTACCTCTGGGAGCAGAGTTTGGCCAATGCTGAGTGCTTTGGAAAGTCCCACTCTTTATTTGTCTTCACTGTGAGCAAGTTTATCCAATGAGCTACTTCTAATTCCTCTCTCAAGGGAGCCAGCAGTACAAACAAATTCCGATTGTGGGGGCTGCATCTGCCAGAGAGTGTCTACCCATTTATACACAGCTCCAAATTCAGGAACATTGGTTGTGTTGTTCTCAGTGTCACAAACAGGGGTGGGGCGGGGGGAGCTTTACCAGAGTGGACCCAGCTGGCTTTGACACTTCTCCTAGCTTTCTGTTCTTTTTATGGTTGCATTTTAGTTAGTCACGTTCCAAGTATACGACACCATATTATCCCCTGGGGACAAGATGTCTTCAGCAGATTTGAACATCATGAAGAAAAGTGCCTATGCAGCAGTGAAAGTGGACCCCGATGGAGACTACTATACCCCTGGCACATTTGAACTGGAGCGGCTCTTCTGGAAAGGCAGCCCAAAGTATACTCACGTTAATGAAGTCTGGCCTAATCTCTACATAGGAGATGAGTAAGTGATAAACGCAACCCACCAATGGAGCCACAGGGGTTCCTATCCCACACTCTGTTAGCCAGCACATAAGCCATTGCTGGCAGCCCAAACCAGTGCTCAGTATAGGAATAAGGCAGCCTGAGCCCTTTTCAGGATAGACAAAAGCAAAGATTTCCCCTTCTAGTTTTCAAGCACTACAGCCCAAAGTAAAGGTTTTCATAGCCATGTAGGCATCTCTCCTTACCAAGGATTACAGTAATGGTGCAGTAGTGACACAAGGACAGGCTACAGCATTTGTGGGTAGTCATGTACTATTTTTAGATGGTTAATTTCAAGGAGTAATTTGTCATTATTACCAAGTAACAGTCCCCCTGTCATGTTGAGTGAAGGGCACAGGCTGAGTGCACAGAACCGTGGGTGGGAGTGGCTTTAACCTGAAATGGAATTGTTGGAAGTGATTGAAGAGTCTTCCCAAAAGCTGGAAACATTTCAGTGTTGGTAAATCAGAGCCTGGCTGTGGGTAGGGGAGTGTGTCAAGGAGGAAGAGGGGGACTCTTGTGCATTAAAACTGTCCAGGCATTAAACAAATTTGTCCTTATTCATAGGGCTAGGCTACTTTGAACTCGTTCTCGGCTGCAGGGTGCATCTCACTGCTCTTAGCAAATGAGCGTGAAAGCACAGGATTAATCTGGAAATGGATATAATATTCTGCTATATAGAACTGGCTCCATACGCAGACAATCAAACCTGTCAGCAGAGCAGGAGAACTTTTCTTAACCCTTAGGCAATATTGGTCTAATTCCCATTTTCCCTCTACTCCCTTCCCTAATGGGATATTTATTTTACATCATTACTAAAAGGCACAAGCTGCAGCCCCACCAACTCCAACTATTCATAATATTTTTAAAAGGTCCAAAAATTCATCTTCTGCCAGATTATAAAAGTGGAAAGATAAACAGCTTTTTAAAGTTATTTGAGTCCCAATATTGTTGACCAATTAATTCTGTGGCACCAGAAGCAATAGAAAGACCCACCTGAGAGATCTGGGCTATAAGCATCTAGAGCTAACACAGAAGAAAAATCTTTTTTCTCCAAGTGTGGCGATAGTCCGGCCAACAAGCTCAGGGATGGGGAGTGATTATTTGTTTCATGCTCGATCTTTTTTAATCCAAGATTCAGCAAAAGCAGAATGGGCTTTGTTAAATTCACCTGACACTTTCTTTCCCCTTCCTTGTTTAAAATTTTTGGAATTATTTTTAACGTAATAGGTGGAAGTATTCTTCACATATCTTTGTGATGAGTCTTCAACCCTGCCCCTTTGAACTGGTGCAGAGAGGCCCAAGTGGCCAATCAGAACAAGGCTTTGAACATTCAAGGTCCCTAGACACAGGCCACCATCTACCAATGGTTATTTTTCCAACTACAATTGTTTCTGTAACTTTACCTTGTTACACCTCGAATTTGAACATCTAGAAGATAAATGCTAAGAAAAAAGCACTTGTCCTCTAGACCAATTAATCAGGAAAACAGAAGCCCCACTACCTTACATGAGACTATTCAGAGATACATTGTTCACTTAGCTGGGGTTGGCTGTTGAGAGAGTATCTTTTGGGGGGCTGAGCACACTAACACCTAAGAAAATGGGGCAAGCTTTTAAGAATAGGTGGGAAAGGGTCACATGATGGTAGCACTGCAGGTAAAAGCCATTGGGTCAGAAGACCTTGCTAGCCCATCCCTGAAGCATGGGCTTCACACTGAGACATTTTCCCCACCCTATTAGAGGCAGGGAAAAAAAGCCATATGAGAAGGAGAGATGATTGAAGATCAAGGGGGAGAGGAAAGAAATAAAGGAGGAATGGAAACAGATGAGGCCCAGCTTAACTAGGCTGATGTCCCACAAAAAAATTCATTCTTTAGCTAGGGCTCCAGTTCACATAGGTCCAGCCTCCAGTCCTCAAGGATTTGGGACATGAACTGATCACCAGGCAGGACTCCGGCCCCATTACTCAGATAAGGTGGCAGTTATGAATTTAATTCTAAGCAGATGAAATCCAGGATAATGGGGCCATAATAATCCACGTATACACAACTCCACATGCTGGCACATTGGCAGTGCTGCTCTCAGCATCAGAAGTGTCTTTATTAGAGTGGAACTGGTTTGCTTTGACACTTCACCCAGCTTTACGTTCCCTTTTAGTTATTTTTATGTTCTAAGCCAGGGGCGGCCAACCTGGGACTCCAGAGCCACATGCAGCTCTTCAGAAGTTAATATGCGGCTCCTTGTTTAGGCAGCGGCTCTGGGGCTGGAGCTACAGGCGTCAACTTTCCAGTTTGTCGGGGGGTGCTCACTGCTCAACCCTTGCTCTGCCACGGCCCTGCCCCCACTCCACCCCTTCCCTATAGCCTGCCATGCCCTCATTCTTCCCTGTTCCCCCCCACCAAGCCTCCTGCATGCCACAAAACATCTGATCAATGGGGCTGCCGGTGGGTGGGGGAGCTGATTGGGGGATGCTGACGTATTACTGTGGTCTTTGGCAATTTACATTGACAAATTCTGACTCCTTCTCAGGCTCAGGTTGGCCACCCCTGTCCTAAGCACTGAACACAAGATAAGCCCTTTGGGACAAGATGACCTTATTTGTGACCAACAGCTTCCGCCCTCAACTCATCAGTGAGTCTCTTTTTAGGGCCTGGTTGAAGAACTGGTCACCAAATAGCTACTATGGAAAAGGCAACAGATGTCAGGTTCATTTCAGATCCTTATCAACCAGGCTAAATTAAGGGCTGCCCTTAGAAGAATTTAGTGGCATGCTCATTACAAATCAAGTGTACACACACATACAGCGTTTATCTTCAGAGCCTCCACATCTGGGCCTCATTCCTGCCTTCTGCATTTATGAGGTTAACAGCGACTGCTGATGGAAATGCCAATTAATTATCCTGACTACATAAGCACAGCATTATTCTAATGCAACACAGGCTATCATGGAACCCTATCAGGCCACTCATTCCTTTTGTTACAGGCCTCCGCTGCAGCTGTTCCCCAGAGGCAATGAAATCCCCATGAGGCCTGTCAGGCCCAGAATAATCAAAGCCTCAAGTTTAACATCCTGTGTTCAGCTCCAATTGAAGTTTTCCTCTGGCAAGTTCTAAAGACTTTTAAGACCAGACCTTGGAGACAATAGGAGCCTCCCAGTGACAGGAATAGAAACAGGCTTTTGGTTCATCCATGACCAGGATTAGCAACATGTAGCTCATCTTCAGTAGGATAGGGAGCTGCTTTGTTTTGTTTCCTTCTTCTAACAGCACTGTTTGATATTTTCTTCAGGTTGCCTGGTTGGCTGATCCCCAGCCACAGGGTACAACCAAAGCACAAACAAAACTGGTGCTCTGAGGGAAACCAGCTCCTAGTGCAGAGCCAGAAAGTAGAGATGGTAGCTGCCAAATTACCCATCACTATGGCTGTGATTCTGCATTAGATCCAAAACTAAAAAAGGCCCATTTTCTGGTTCCCGAGTATCTTTCACAATAGATTTCAGCTAAAGATCATGGTGGTCTCCCAAGATCTTGGCCTCATCTGACCTCATCCCTAGCTCTGATTAGGTCTCAAGGTCTGAACCCTAGCCAGAACCTAATCTATATCTGAACACTGTCTCATTGGCCTCTCTCTACCAAAAAGAAAAACTAATCAAGAGACCCCTCCTTACATAATACATTTTAAGACTAACTTCCAGCTGCAAAGCAGAGCCAAACTTCCATAGGTTTGGTGAAAGAGAGCCTTCTCTATAGTTCAGCTGATAGAGCTGACAACCATGCTTGCTACTAGGGGTGTGGTCTGAGAACTGACTCAGGCAATTAAGTTTGCAGGTAGTGCACACAGAGAGATCATCTAGAAGATAGGGGACTATGCTAATTAAGCACACACTGAGTGTTTAGCCACCCACTGATTGACTCCCTCCCCTTCCTGAAGGATTTTGTCTGGTAAAGTAATGTGGCTACGTATCAAGAGAATTGCCATTTGGATTAGTTCAGAGGAAATCAGGTGGGAATTGGCTCAGTGCAATGCACAGGTACTTCACACTGTTTAGAACACATGAACTCTTAGGACATCCACTGGTATTAATCACATAAAAATAGAAACATTCCAGGTCATATTGATAGTGACCCAGGAGGTAGAAATACGTACACAGAATGGAGAGGGAGTGGGATCATTTTATTCTTAAAAGAAAGACACACGTTGGAAGGTTTCATTGTAATATTAGCATAGCCACTTGCCAGTCTTAGTGGAGGCTTTATGAGCTGGAACTCAAATATATAACTCTAAACAAAAAAATCTCTCAAGGACAAAAAGAGATGATAAGGACTTCAGCTTTAAATACCAAGAAACAAGCAGCACTGGCAGTTTACCCTGTCAGTCCTCCTCACAAATCATTTTGGTCTGCAGCTGATTTGCAACAGTTGAAGCAATAAGGAAGAGTGTCAAAGTCTGAAAGAAATTGTCTAAGTCAAAAATGTTTCAAAACTCTTATGCTTTTGATGTGGGGAAGGATAAGAGGAGTTTCCTTGCCTATCACAGCATCTACAAAACCTCATTCAGTGGATTTGCTTTGGGCACTGGATTGCCCAGTGAACCCTGGCTTTCCCCGCTCAGCGACTGATGAGTTCCTCTGGTTGTGAAGAACTTGCTAGCTAGTTTGCACAGGGAATAAAATTGCTCCAATTCATGCATCTGTGAAGACAAGGCAATGCCTTGTGGGGGACAAATGCTACATTATCTCTACTTAATCTTCAGCCAGCAGCGCTACTCTAGATAGAGAAGAAGTTGCGGAAACTTTAGGCCCAGTATTAGAGGAGATTGTCAACACCTGCCTTAGTAATGGCAGGTTGCAGACCACTCTTAAGGAAACAGAGGTACTGTCTACATTCAGGAATTCCTCATTTGACACTGAACATCTGGCAAATGAGTGCCCTGCCCCTAGTCTTCCCTTGGTGGTTAAAAATACTTCAAAATTTATGAAGAGACAATTCCTTCCACAGTATCTCATTGCCTCAGATTTTCTTAACCCTTGTCAATCTGAGTATTAACTTGAGTATGATACAAACTAAGAAAGCAGCTGTTTGTGTTGCTCAATGATCTCCCTCAAGTGCTGGATAAAAGTTGAGTGTCCATAATGCTATTAGATACACCAGCCACCTAGTCAGATAGCACTGACTATGAAATGCTGTTGACTTACCTGGGTGCTATAGGAGGAGTAGACAGTGTCGCTCTGTGCATTTCTTGTTGAGTGATCTCAGAGGGTCGACTCTGCTTCCTGCAGGGCACTCAGAGGTTTTCAAAGGGCTCCATCTTGTCCCTCCCCATTTAACATGTGTGTGAGGCCATTGGGAGAGTGAATGGAGAATCATGGGCGGTGGGGTTTTCAGTATGTGGATGACACCCGGCTTGTGTTTCTGTCTCTTCTGACCAGATGGCATGGTTGAGCATCTTCCCCAGTGTCTGGTTGAGACTAAAGCATGAATGAAGGCTGGGTTATTGGTGCTCATGAGGGAGGTGCCAATGAGAGCACTGGCGGGTTGGGGTAAACAATAGAAAGGAAAGGGCAGTATTATTTTATTTTGCAATAAGGGTTAGCTAACTGTTGCTGGGATTAAATAGAATTGTAGCAGTACTTGTCTTTTTGCTATGAACTTTAATTTTAAATAAAGATCACAGGCTTGGATGGGCACCATCTTTTTGTCCTTGTATACATCTTAAAGAAATAAGTACTATTCTTCAAATAAATGGCTGCTACTGAATTATATTTTTGATTGGGCCATTTTCCCCCAACTCAGTACTAGGCAACATATTCTGAGGTGAGCATATAATCTAAAGTAAAAAGGGATTTCGTCTTCTATTTCCCCCATATGAGGGTCATTCCCATCTCAAGCACCCCCTTTGTCACAGAACATTACAAACACATTGATGAGTCCATCTGCCTCATGTTCCAATATAGGGGCCCTGATTTTGTAATGAGCTGAGTCCCTGCTTAAAGGTTTTGCTGCATAAGTATGGATTTGAGCACATGCTTGACTTTGAGCATACACTTAGGTGCTTTGCTAAATTAAGGCCACTGTACCCAGTTTATCTCTTATTAAAAGGCCTGCTGGGTGTTTACTCAGGGACCCAAACTTTCCTCAATGCCTCCCTTCCTAGGCTGAGATATACTGTCATTTTCCTAATTATCTTCCAATACAGTACTTCACCTTCCCTGCTCTGAAGTGCATTCAAGGCAGACATTGAAGATCATAATGGCTTGTGCCATGTAAAAAGAAATCAAGTGCTAACACACAGATGGCCCAGAAGAGTAAAATGAAAGCAATTGGAGGATGTCAAATGCTGATAGTTTCACCTATGCTGGGCATTTAGAGAGAACTTTTCCTGGCATTGTGGCTTTATGTTCAATTATTACCAAAGAAATAGAAATATCTATCACATTTATAAGGCAATAGCATCACATAGGGAGGGAGTAAGACAGAAAACTCTTAGCTGGACTGTTAAACTCAGGTGAAGAGCTAATTGCAAGAGGGAGAACTTGTGTGTCATGTGCCAGCTCAAAACAAATGAAGGATTGAATTATAAACCCTTGAACAAGGTTTATAATTCACACTAACAGCCTTTGGGTGGCCCTAGCTCACTAGCTGCCTTACCCAATTGGTTGTTGGTAGGTATTCATGTTTTACATACTCTTTCCTTTCATCTAAAATGCTATTACTACAGTAGTGGTGTAAGAAGATGGAACAAAAGGAAACACACACACACACACACCCCTTGTGATACACCCAAGAGTTCTGATGATGTTAACACACAAAGGAGCTAAACTATGAACTGAGATTTTCACAAGTGACTCGTGATTGTTGGTGCTTCTACAGGTACATCTACACCAAAGTTTTAGGTTGTGCTGTAAATCAGCCCAACTGCTTACCAGTTATCTTGAGTTAATTGAGATGCTTGTAAATTCTAGCGTGGGCACTGCGCAAAGCTGTTCCTGGTCATGGTTGTGTGAGCTACGACTGGGAACAATATTTGCATTCAGAAGTGTGCATGAGCTTCTGCCTCAGAATTTACAATCATGTTAGTTATCTCAATATCATTGACAATCAAGTCACTTCAGCTAAAGCAAGACCAAAACCTATCACTACTATTTATTATTTGTGGAACCTAGGAGCCCCAGTTACAGACCAGGACTCCATTGTACAGGTGCTGTATAAACAGAAAAAAGACGGTTTCTGCCCCAAACAACTTAGAAACTAAGTATAAGAAAAAAGAGATCACAGATGGAGACAGACAGATGGGGGCATGCAAGGAAACAATGAGACATTATTGGTCAGTATGATCGGCAGTGGTCTCACCTTACCAGCAGCCTACCTGTTGTAAAGGTTTTTTTTGTAGGTATCATGGAAAAGGAAAGTTTGAAGGATTTTGAAGGATAGGCCCATTTTTCGATATTCAACTGGAAGCACCTTAAAAGGGCCTAGGGTTGCCAATTTTGGTTGGACACATTTGTGGAGGTTTCATCACATGACAATCTTTGATCTTTAATTCCTGGAAACTCCAGGGCAATCCTGGAGGATTGGCAACCTTAAAAGAGCCCAATTGTCAAAGTGCTAATCTGCAGCACGTTCTGAAAATTCTTTACAATATCTCAAGTTGGGCACTCAAAATCACTAGTCATTTTTGAAAATCTTGGACCTAATCCTTTGTTACTATGAATGGCAAAACTTCAGTTTAAGCCAATAGAAGCAGGTTATAAATACAGAACCTCCTGCTAGCGGAGGGAAGAGGTCCTGTTAAGGACCTAACACAGCTTAGTTGCTGGAAAGGGAAATCACACCATTTAAGCTTGCTGGAGCTCTCTAAAGAGGAAAGCAAAACAGCGTACAAGGTGGAAGCAGTGGCTGTGGAGTGATTTAACCATTTATATTTTTCACAAAGATAGTGTGCTTAGTGTTGTACAGAACAAAGGCACAAAGTCCTGGCCCTGTAGAATATGCAACATACTAGAAATCGTAGGAAAAGTTCCTGGTATAAGCCTTCTACAGAAATTACAACCAACCCTTTCAGACGGAGGCAGCCAAACCCATATCGAGGCATCTAAATACATATAGTCCTACCTGCAGAAGTGCAGAGAGCTCACAACTGGATCTGCAGGTGCGCAGCGCCACTGAAAGTCGGGCATTTATTAAGGCACCAGTTCAGTAAAGCGTATGCTTAAATTCCACTGAAGTAAGTGCAATCTAAGCACGTGCGTGAGTGCTTTGCTAAACTGGCATCTTAATGCCCAGAAATGGATCTGAATGCTTAACTCTGAGCACTCACACTTGAAAGTTTTCTAGTTTTAGCAGTTAAAGAAGGAAGGTTTTGATTTGGGCCCATGTTAAAAAACTGGTTATGGGACAGGCACTAGTGGGAATAAATGGCCTTTTCTGTGGTAACCTTGCCTGCAAAAGGTCAGTTCTGAACTCAAACAAGTCCATAGAAGAGCACTCAATACAGCAGAGTTTAAAGCAGTTGACCTGAGAGGCTAAGCTAAGAGGAAAGCAAAGATGACAGACAATTTAGCATCAGCCTGCACAAAGCACTAAAAAGCACAATAGAGAATCCTTCATTGGCAGGATGATGGTCTAGACAGACCTCAGAATGTCTCTTCTGTATCTTATATCTATGATTAATTCAGAGCAGAAGAGGGACTCACAATAACAACAGATTTTGTTTATCACACTGTAAGCATTTGTAATGTTTAAGATGGATCAGTTACTTCTCTTCATCCAATCTGAACTGACAGAACAGCTACATGAATAAATACATACCCAATATGCCTCTGCTAATACAAGGGGTTAGTCCAAACTGATCAAGAAAAATTATACTAAAGCTTCAGGTCGTAAGATAGTCAACAGCAGGAATCAGGAAAGAACTCCATCCTCTAGCCCCAGCCCCAAAATATGCTTGCCCATGATGCCTTGGGAAAAAGGAAGGGCAAAGACGAGTGCTTTCCACTGAAACTTCAGGCAATATCTACTGCCAGGATACTGCAGTAAGCATATCAGTGGACAGCTGCAATAGCATAGACCCCCATGTCCGTAAATCTAAAGAGCCATGGGAGGTTTCATTTAGGTACTGTAAGGAGAAGTAGAATGGAAGTGACTATGAAGATATAAAAATACCATGCTAATCTGGGAGTGACTACGATAAACCCTGTGTTAACCCTTGGGCTTGCCCAGAACACACTAAATGTTTCCCGGAGCCTGAGCAGATTTTCACTTATCTGAGCACTGATGCAGTTAATAAAAAAGCACTGTGCCTTCATTCTGACAAATGAGACTCCTGTGTGCTCATTAAACACTACGGCCACTGAACACTTAAATGCGAGATCCTAGAGCCACGCAATGGATTATAATTAAGGTTCTCTATTGGTATAGAATCTGCATCTAAGGTGGTTGCAGTGTTGTTGTAGCTGTGTTGGTCCCAGGATAGGAGATGCAAAAGCTTTTGAGCTACACAGATCTCTTCTTCAGGTCCTTTGTAGCTCAAAAGCTTGCCTCTCTCACCAGCAGAAGTTGGTCCACTGAAAGATATTACCTCACCACCTTATCTAATATTTGCATTTAAGGCATTAATTTCTGACAGTCTCCTGAGAACCCAGTCAAGGAAACAGGAAAATTACATCCCAGATGAATGTTTGAATTTACCTTTCATGGACTGTAAATAGTTATTTTTCCATTGACCCTACTTGCTATTCAGCAAGGATTCCACTTGCAGGGGTTCTAACTGAGCACAGAATTTTTAACTGAAAGCATCATTTCCCCATGTTTGTTGGGCCAAGCTTGAAGAATGGAAAACAGATTTTTTCCCCACAGGAGTTGCAGGGGGGGTGGGAGGGGGCAGGAATCACCACAAAACCAAACCTGAAAGCAGAATCTGTGTTTCACCTCAGGCACAGCAGATTCAGGAGAGTAGGCTAAGTTACCTGCCCTAGCCTTCTCCCCCGGAAACTTTTTCATCTGTTTTGAAAGTATCAATCTTTCAAATCAATTATTTTTGAAATTTTCAGCAAATCAAGTAGTCGAAAAAAAACTGTTTTGGGTCAAATGAAATATTTTGTTCAACATCAGCTGAAAATGTTTTTATTCTGAGCTGATTCTGATTTTGATTTGCTGAAAATTTCAAAAATAATGTTATCGGATCAACCCAAGACGGTAATTCTTTTTTCAGAATTGCCAGTGAACTGAGAAATCAGTTACAGTTCATACAACTTTAGTGCCCCACTTGTTGGGGGCTGCATGTAGATACATACAGACCTAATGAGCACAGAGTACCTCCATTACAATGCTATCAAAAAGATTGATACTTTAAATGTTCTTAAATTTATAAAAATAAAACTGAAGTAAATTCTGAAAGTTATTTTGAATAAAAAACCATGAAAGTTAGTATAGAAATGAAATGTTTAGATTTGTTTGCAATTATTTTTAGTTTTTATTTTCCTCTGAATCAGTTTGACATATTCTACACAAAGCCACAAAATGTTTCAGTCAACCCAAATCTGCATTTTTCCCAAAAACATTTCAGTCGAAAAATTTCACCCAGTTCTATGGCTTCTCCCAGAGAGGAAGGACCCAGCCATCTCAGGAAGTAGCTCTGAAAGGAAGTTCAGGGGACCGAGCATACTTCCTGCCTGGGGGAGTAGATGAAAGTGTGTTTGAGCAGTAGCGGCAGCAGGAGACTGCACTGACTCTGGGCTCTCCTCCAACAACAATGCTGTGTCTCTATTGTTCACTGAGCTCGTGGCTGTGTAATTGTTCTGGGGACTCCGCTAGATTGTGCTAACCCACCAAAACAAAGAGCCCACGGTAACACAACAGTAGAAACTGACCGCACAGTCTTACCATGTATAAAACACACAGTTTATTAGCCACTGCCGCTAAACAGTGCTCTTGTGTGGGAGCAATCAGAGTGATGTGCCTTGATGCAGCAGCAGTTCTTCTGCATCCCTCAAGGAATTCTCAACCACGCTTGTGTGCGCTCGGGTACAGCGGAGTACAATTAGAATTTCCTTTTTGTATGTGCTAGCGAACAGGGTTAGGAAGGAAGGATAAAGGAGTCATACTAAAAACATAAGAACAGCCATATTGGGTCCTTACAATCCTTACAGGGCCCATCTGTTTGCTGGGTGTTTGTACAGCGTCTAGAACTGTGTGCCCTGATCCATGACTAGGGCTCCTAGGCACGAGGGCCACATTAATAATAAAAAAAATAGCAATAGATTGTTCTTATCAACAGGTTTACTGAAAGTTGGGCTGCCACTTGTCCTGTCCTCGGCACGCCTGGGTGCCTGAGCATGGAAAGGGAAGCATTAGCTTTGCACATCCTGACCCTTTAAGAAGCTTGAATATTTTCAGTTTCATTCCCCCCCCCACCCCCCAAGATTCCCCCTCATCCCAGGAGCCAATTCCTCTTCACTCCAGGAGTAGGAAGTATCCACTTTTACTTCTCTAAAGAGGTTACAGATCTAAATCAATGGCCAATATGTGACCTTTGGGTATAGTGCTTTTGTCTTGAGACACCTTAATGTGATCCGTTAGTACATGGCAGCAAAGAAGAGGCTGACAGAGCTTCTAGACCCCCTGGACACATGAGCATGAACAAGTTTTTTCTTCTAAGTGTAGAAGAGAAAAATCTTAGCGGTTGCATTTCTTTCAGAAGTAGTAAGAGCCATGTAAACCCTACCTGAATTTAATCCTCATTTGTAACTGACTCTTTGATTAGTCCTCTCATATTAAATGATGGCAAAGAATGTGTCAGATGGTTAAAGCCAGGGAGTGGGAGGAAAGATTCATGGGTTCTATTTCTAGCTCTGCCGCTCACTCAGTTTGCGACCTTGGACAAGTCAACTTAACCTCTCTGTTGCTCAAGTTTCCCCCCTGTAAAATGGGTAGAACCAATAACAGCTCACAGCATATGGCTGCTAGGCAGCTTAGTTTGTTTGTGACATCCTGGGATGAAAGGTATTGTGTAAAGGCAGGGGATCAGCCTGTTTCTTTGAAGAATCAGTGTGGTTGTGGTTTATCATTTGCGAAATAAGAGAAATATTTGCAGCATGGATGCAGCATGAGAGAGCTCCATTCACACATGTGACCGTGACCTTTGTTTAACAGGAAAACTGCATTAGATCGCTATAGCCTTGAGAAAGCCGGCTTCACCCACATCCTCAATGCAGCCCACGGCCGGTGGAATGTGGACACAGGACCAGATTACTACAGTGACATGGCTATTGAGTACCATGGGGTAGAAGCAGATGATCTCACCACCTTCGACCTCAGCCAGTTCTTTTATTCAGCTGCTGAATTCATTGAAGCTGCACTCCAAGATCAGAGAAGTAAGGAAGGGGCAGAGTACGGTCAGAAAGTCCTTGTTTGCTAGTTGATCTCAGTGCACATGAGTATTCATCAAAAATAGCCAACTCCCAGGGGGTTAAACAGGCAGAGAAAGTCAAGGACCATCAGCAGAGAACAAACAAGCAATGGCTAATAATGAAGCTGGTCATTTTGGGAAAGTCAATGCTAGTATACGGTTCAGGTCATCTCACAGCCATGTCAGCCATTCAAATCAATGGGATTTGGTAGCAATCCAAAAGTCCTTACCTTCCGATGGGCCACTGTTAAGCAGCTATCTCCCTGGCAGACAGGTGTCCCTAGTACAAGCAGCACTCATTTTACACTCCTATGAAGCAAACAATCTCAGGAGGAAACTCAATTGGCCACGGAGCTAGTCTGCCATTCCTAGGGGTGGTCCCTTTCCAGTTAGCGGTGAGGCCTATTAGCAGGACATCTGCCCAGGCTGTACTTATCCTGTGTATGTAGGACTCCAGTCTCCAAGGCTGTCACTTCAACATTTCTCACACTAAAGCATTAAGTTTGCTACAGAGACATATAAAAGCACTTTAATACTTTTGCCATCAGATCATCTCCAAGCTGTAACAGGGATTTATTTTTGTCATCTTCCAAGCCATAGGAGACTGAAATCACTTTGACAGCACAGATCTGGAAACATTAGTTAAAGCCTTTGTAATTTCCCAGCTTGATTACTATACTTCATTATTTGCTGACCTCCAGCAGCGTCCTAGCTAAGGGTTTAAGCTGATGTGAAGCACCACAGTCGCGACCCCACACTGTCTTTCAACATTTACTCCGGTTCTTATTTTTAAAAATATCTCAACAGGGTGTTTTACCAGGAGCCAGCAGAGAAACTTAAGATCCTCCTGCTGACCTACAAAGCCTTTAATATCAGAGAGCCACATATCAAGTTTCCAACCTCTTGTCAACTTGTGTTCTTGTCAACTTGGCTGTTTAGATCAGCAGCTGCTGGTTACCTGGGATACCCCCAACAACCAGCCAGGTCTTAAGCTTTCAACAAGTACAGTCCTCAGCTACAGAATTTGCCCCTTGTTAAGACAGAAAGACAATAAATCATCACTATTTTAAAACTGAAGTCCCAGTTGCATTATGTGCTGCTTTAAGATTTCATGTTCTTAGAAGGAAGAGAGGTCCATAAGTCAAGATAGTCACTTAAAATTGACAAGACTCCACCCAAGTACTGCTTCTGGAAAGGGTGGGGACTAGTTAGATTTTCTGGGTGGCTAAAAGCGTCTGATCTCTAGCCTCACTTCTAATCACATTCCTAGAGAGGGATTTAGGCCTAAAGAGCTTGTCTACACAAACATGGAGTTTGTGGCAAACTGGGGTGTGAATCTAGCCCACAATACCCTGTCACAGATTAACTATCTGCGTGCTCCCTGCTGACACACAGTGAGTTCATTAGAATGCTTTGCTCCAGTCTTCTTTAAAATGGGACTTGCTCAAAGTGCTCTAGAGAACTGTTAACATATGCCAGCAGGGTGCACCCGGACACCTAGCCCACAGCAGGCTTGTGTGGGGTACAGGCACACCCCAACATGCCACAAACAAAATGTTTGTGCAGACAAGTCCTTAATAGCTCCATCCTGCAGCCTCCCCTTCCTGTTCCAGCAGCACAGCATGAAAAACATGGTAAACACACAGAAGTCAAGAGAGAAAGACTGTTTCAACAGCACTACATTAAAGTGCACAAGCAGGGTCTACATGTACCTGTTAGTGCACAGCACACCAGTGCGTTTTTGAAATCAAAGCCCTGTCGTGCACACTGCTGCTCCATATAGACGAGCCCTGAGAAGCTTAGCACATTCTTGTGTGCTGATAAACGGTAGGGGGAGAGACTCAGAGCAGTTCGCAAGGCTCAAGCCTCAAAGCTTCCAGTTTTAAGGCGGTATCAAACACTCATGAAGCCCTGAGGCTCAACCAAGCATCAATGCAGCAATGAAACAGAAACCTGATTCAGAGAATGGAATGATTCACTTATTAAAAATACTTCTGAATTCAAGAGTAACTAAATGTGTAACACTGACACTTCTGTATGTAGCTGTTCTTCTGGCTGCTGCATTGGTAAGGTGTTTGAATAACAAGGACAGAGAGTTGTGTTTTGTTCTCATGTACACTAGCGATATAAAGATAACCATTGCCTGTAGTAGCCCTGGAGAAGAGAGGACAAGAATGCGAAGAAATTCATGTTGGGAAACATGGGGCACTGAATACATGTTACTCATACTGCAGCGAAGTATGGTACTATTAAGCCTCACCTTCTTGTCCAGACGAGATTGATCATTCGAATGCATTCAGTCAAACATACACTTGCAATAGATTTAGGGCCTTTTTTTGCTAATACAGCAGTTTCAGAAGTATTGTAGTGGGCATTGTCGCCATTCAAATAGTGGGTTACAGACGTAGGACGTGTGAAGAGATAAGAAGCAGTTAGCCAGGCAGCACATACTCCCATCAGTGCAAGGGATCGGCCTTAAAGAAAGTTTACACAAGGGTACATAACTACCCTGTTCGATAAAGACCAGTCTCTGTTTAGCCACCTAGCATAGTTCACATGCTTAACTCAATTCCAGGCATCCTAGGAGTATAACCACCCAACATGCTTGTCTTAGTAATGCCCCCCAGGTTCCTAACCCAGATTTTGGAGTAAGTAGAAGAGAAAGGGTAGTTCAGGGGCCAGGGCGCTAGCTTGGGAAACCTAGGTTTGATTCTTTGCTCTGCCACAGACTTGCTGTAAGACCCCAGGCAAATCACTTAGGCTTGCTTTGCCCTGGCTTCCCAATAGCACTTCCTGACCTCCCAGAGGTGTTGAGAGGATAAATACAGTAAGATTGTGAGGCATCCAGACACTATGGCCATACAAGGAGCTTAGCAAGATAGATTAGCACCCCAAAGCATTTGAACATCAACACACAAACAGGCATCACTTCACCCACCTACTCACTGTAAAATTGGGCCTGGAAGGACAGGGCAAGTTCCCATCTTTATGGAAAGTCCTCCAGGATCTTTACTGTTCACACACAGCAGACAGGTTCCCCATCCTTGCAATTTCCAAACATGCACATTTTTCTCTCTCTCCTTTACATGACATAAAATACAGGTTCTCGTTTTGCCACTGATACCCAGAAAGTTCTCCGTTTCCCAGCTCCCCAAGCAAGGCCTTTATCCCTCAGCCTTCCCCTCCTGTCAGTCATTTATTCCACCATTTCACCCCAGCCCTTTTACAAACCGGAGGCTAGAGCAAGAATGAAGCGCTGAACAAATGGGAGTTTTCATCTGTTTCAAATATTCAGAGTAATGATAGAAGGGATTATCATTCTCTGTTATCGGCGAGGCTGGAAATCTGCCATGATGCCTCTACAACTATCTGCCGGGATTAGGATGCAAGCCGTGACCATTAATCCCCTTGTACTGGCAGTTCTTGATGTGTCCACGACACAGCAGTGCTGTTCCTGCCAGGAAATCATCCCCTCCACTCCCAGCATCGAGGAACGAATTGCTAGGAGTCAAAGCCTGGCCCCACTGGATGTAGCCGACAAAGTAAAAATGCCTCTGGCGTTGCAATGGTGTTTGTGGTGTTATTTGGCCATAGGAGGTTGTAGTAGACAGAGCTTCAGATGCTGCCTTTATTAGAGTACACTGATTTAAAAAAACAACCAAACTCCATGGCAGCTAGTCTCAGAGCCCAGGACTACAGACTTAGGCTTATGGGGCTCACACTACAGTGCTGCAACTAGTAGTGTAGATGTTGCTGCTAGGGCTGGAGCTCGGGCTCTGAGACCCACCCTCCTCGCCAGGTTTCAAGAGCCTGAGCAGGATCTCTCCTGCCATACACAAGCCCAAGTCTGTCGACCCAGGCTCTGAGACTTGCAAAACTCGACCCCAGCTTTCCTCCTCCCAGGGTTTTGTAGCCAGAAGCCTTTGCATCAGTTCCTGCAGCACATGGAAGGGCCCAGTACCACTCACTCTCTTCCACCGGTCCCTGGCGGCTGCCAGTGGGGACATCCCACTCTCATTCACTTGCCTTACAGCAGCGCTGAGAAGCTCTGGCAGAGACTGACACCTCCTTGTGCTACAGCTGCCTATACAAAGTAAGAGACAGCCCCGATCCCAAGAGCTGAAATCTAACCAGACAAGACAAACAGGGTGGGATGAAAGGAATTGTCATCCCCAGATGAGACACAGGGAGATTAAGTGATTTGTCCAAGGTCACACCAAAAGTCTGAGGCAGTGCAGGGAACTCCTCTCTGGCCCCATGGTATTCATAGAATCCTAGAACTGGAAAGGACCTCATAGCAAGACTAAGTATTATTTGACTAAGTATTGGGAGTGAGCAAGTGGACACATTCTTTTCATCCTCCTGGAGGGCATGAGTATCTGGTTCATCAGCACCTCACTGGCGCTGGACCCCTGCCTCCTAATTCTGCCCCCCACCCAGACAGCATACACTCCTTGATTCAGCAGAATGAGTGAAGCACAGTAAATCATGGATCCGTGGGAGCCCAATAAAGGGGAGGCTGCAGCTTGGCTTTGCTGGCTACCTACTGTCACATTGCAGCCCATCCCGCCTGGCTATAAATTGGCAATCCTTCAGTTAAAGCATTAGGAGATCCAGATTCTATAATGGGACTCACTGGGTGACCTTGGGCAAGTCACTTGACCTCTCTATGCTTCACAGTCCCTGCCTGTACAAGAGGATGGTATTTACCTGCCCGGCAAGGAGGCTGTAAAACATATTAATGGCTAGGAAGCACGAAGATCTCTGGGGGGAAGGCCCAAGAGAAGGGGAGAGTGTTTATTATTGGTAAATCTGAAAGCGTTCTCTCTATTTGCTCTCCTCATTCGTGCAGACAAGATCCTGGTTCATTGTGCCATGGGACGCAGCCGATCCGCCACCTTGGTCTTGGCTTACCTGATGATTTACAAGAACATGACAGTGGTTGACGCTATTGAGCAAGTGCTGCAGCACCGATGCATCCTCCCAAACCGTGGCTTCCTGAAACAGCTGAGAGAACTGGACATAAAGCTGGCTCTGAAGAGGACAAATGCCAAGAACGGCATCCAAGTCAATGGAGAGGAGCATGGCACAGAGATCTAGCATTCCTCATGCCCTGGGGTTACTGCTAGGGGGAAAAACACCTAGCAAGAGAAAACAATACTGTCAAAAGTCCTTTGTTATAAGTCCAGAGGGAAGAATCAATAGCATCTGAAATGCCTTAAAGGGAATCTCAGGTTGGAGACAAGATAAATGGAGAGAGGAAGCAATCTCGTTAGGGAGCATAACACAGAATCCCCTCATTTTAGTGCTGTTCTTCAGGGCTCTCCTGTACAGAAGCGAAAAAGAAGGGACTTGTGATGGAAGGCAGTGGCTCTATAAGAACTAGAAGAGTGGTGCCCAGTACATAAAGGACCCAGTAAGCCTGCAAGCGCATGAACTGTGATTCAGGCCCAGCTGCTCCTGCTGCCCTATTACAATAAATGTTCAACAGCTGTTATTTTAATACTGTTTGTGTATACAGCAAATCCACATGTAAAGCCTGACACATTTACTTAAATATGACCACTCCATGGCACAACATACATAATGTGTTAGCTGAATAAGGAAGCATGAGCCCAGCTTCACCTGTGTTTCCTTGGGTTAGCAGAACCTTCCATATAGTGATGCACCCTATGATAACTGCCAATTCAGCACTCACTAGCTTGTGAGTCCATGCTGTAGGATCTAGAGAGGATAGGAGATCTAAACAGCCTTGCAAAGCCTGAGCCAGAACGCATAACTGTAATCCTTCTTTAAACTAACTGGGGTGGGATACATGGGCAGTGGGTGAAGCTTCCCCTGGGAGAGGCTAGCTCTTTGTCCCACCTCTTCCGCCTGCAGCCCTACTCACACTCCACCCGTTCCACCCTGCTCAGCCCCCCCTCCTGCCACCCACCACATCGCTACTCCCTCCCTCTCACGCTACCAGACCACCCCCACGATCTTCTTCACAACACCACTCCCTGCATCGCTCCTCATCCCCACCTCACCCCGCCACCTGCAGCCAGTCACCTCCTCACTCCACCGTCCACCAGGTCCCCGCTCATCCCTGCCCACTATGATACCCCCCACCACTGCTGCTTACCTCCCCACTTCACCACCCACCGCAAGATCGCTTCCGCCTGCCGCATCTCTCCTCACCCCCCCACCTGCTGCCACTCGCCTCCTCACTCCACCACATCCCTCCTCATCCCCTGCCTGCCACCACTCGCCTCATTTCACCGCCTGCCATGAGACCCACCTGTCCAACCATCTTTCGCCTTCTCACCCCCCCACCTGCCGCATCCCTCCTCATCCCCCTGCCCGCCACCGCTCACCTCACTTCCCCAACTGCCGCAAGACCCCCCTGCCTGCTGTGTCCCTCCTCACCCACCGCCACTGGCCTTCTCACTCCCTGACCTGCTGCTGCTCGCGTCCTCACTCCACCGCCCACCATGAGACTCCTCCTGCCCGCCGCCTCCTTAGTCCCCCACCCACTGCAAGACCTAGCCTGCCACATCCCTCCTCACCCTCCACCCCTGTGGGGTAAGGGGAGTGAGGAGGGAGGCAGCAAGCAGCGGGGACCTCTGGGGGGGGAGTGGGAAGGGCAAGGGGAAATGGAGTGGAGGAGAGGAAAGGAGAGGAGAGGAGGAAGACTCACCAGGGAGCAGCAACAGGCAGTGGGGGCCTCAGGGAAGAGATGAGGCCACCATGGCCCAGGTGCCCAGCGGCAGGTCACCGGCAGCTGCACCACGGGAGGCTTAGCCTTTCCTGGTCTATTATACCCACTGCCCATAATGGGGTAGAAGAAAAGAGACTTTGAATTTAGCTCCCTGTACTCAAGTACAGGCTCCCTTCAACCCCTGCAAAATCCTTAAGCCAGTCCTGTTGGAAATGAACCAGCGCTGTAACAAACAGTGCCTACTGCAGTTCCATCTATTGAGGCTATTATTCTGTGACAAGGCCAAAAGCAGATGTTTATGGGAAGGGTCAGAGATGTGATTTGTATCTAATCTGGGGAAAATAAAATTCACTTTAAGTGTTTGCCATTCTCAGTCTGCTTCTTTGAAGAATGGTCAGTTTACACTTGGTTCCTACCTTCCCCGCTACTACGTCCGTCTTGTTTGATTTGCCGGAATACAGTTGATGATAGTCACTGAGAATAGTTTGAGGGCTGGTTGAGAAGGGGTGTCATGCACCAAACACTCTCTCAGCGATTGAGTGCAAGTCACCTGGAAAACATAGCTATGCTCCAGCATCCTAAAGCTTGAAAAGACGGTTACTCACCTTTGTAACTGTTGTTCTTCGAGATGTGTTGCTCATATCCATTCCAGTCAGGTGTGCGCGCGCCGCGTGCACGTTCATCGGAAGACTTTTTTTTTTACCCTAGCAACACTCGGCTGGGCGCCCCCCGGAGTGGTGCTGCTATGGCACCGGATATATACCCCAGCCAACCCGGCCACCCTTCAGTTCTTTCTTGCCAGCTACTCCGACAGTGGGGAAGGAGGGTGGGTTTGGAATGGATATGAGCAACACATCTCGAAGAACAACAGTTACAAAGGTGAGTAACCGTCTTTTCTCCTTCGAGTGATTGCTCATATGTATTCCAGTCAGGTGATTCCCAAGCCTTACCTAGGCGGAGGGGTCGGAGTGAGATGTGGCAGCGTGCAGAACCGCTGAGCCAAAGGCTGCATCATCTTTAGACTGTTGGACCAGAGCATAGTGTGAAGCAAAGGTGTGGACTGATGACCAGGTCACTGCACGACATATCTCCTGGATAGACACGTGTGCCAGGAAGGTGGCTGATGAAGCCTGAGCTCTGGTAGAATGCGCCGTGAGATGGCCCGAGGGGACATGAGCCAGGTCATAGCACGTGCGTATGCACGCCGTTATCCAAGAGGAGATCCTCTGGGAGGAGATGGGTAGACCTTTAATCCGTTCAGCGACTGCCACGAACAGCTGGGGGGGATTTCCGGAAGGGCTTTGTCCGCTCAATATAAAAAGCAAGTGCCCTACGGACATCTAAGGAGTGCAACTGCTGCTCCCGTCAAGAAGAGTGAGGCTTTGGGAAAAAGATCGGGAGGAAGATATCCGGGTTGGTATGGAAAGCCGACACTACCTTAGGGAGGAACACCGGATGAGGTCGCAACTGTACCTTGTCCTTGTGGAAGACAGTATACGGTGGGTCCACCGTAAGTGCTCAAAGTTCGGAGACCCTTCTGGCCGATGTAATGGTCACCAGGAAGACTGTCTTCCACGACAGGTACAGGAGTGAGCAAGTTGCCAATGGCTCAAAAGGAGCATGCATAAGTCTGCTTAGGACTAAGTTGAGGTCCCAGGTGGGGGTAGGGCGGCGTACTGGGGGGTAGAGGCGCTCCAGGCCCTTAAGAAATCTAGTAACTAAGGGGTGGGAAAACACGGAGCGGCCACTTTCTCTGGGATGAAATGTGGAGATAGCTGCCAAGTGCACCCTCAGAGAAGATATCACCAGGCCCTGTTGTTTAAGAGACCAGAGGTAGTCTAAAACAGCGAGGATCGAGACCTCAGAAAGAGTAACATCCTGCGTTGCACATCAGCAGGAGAAACGTTTCCACTTGGCCAGGTACGTTGACCGAGTGGAAGGCTTTCTGCTGCTTAGGAGGACATGCTGTACCGGAGCGGAGCAGCGTAACTCTGATCTGTTTAGCCATGCAGGAGCCATGCCATGAGGTGAAGGGCCTGCAGGTCTGGGTGGCGAAGACTGCCGTGGTCCTGCGTTATGAGATCTGGAAGGAGTGGTAGGGTAACCGGATTGTCCATGGACAGTTTGAGCAGTGTGGTGTACCAGTGCCGTTTGGGCCACGCTGCAACGATCAGGATTAAATGTGCCCTGTCCCTGCGGAGTTTTATTAGGACCTTGTGAACCAGAGGGAACAGTGGGAAGGTGTAGAGCAGCCAGTGCTTCCACGACATGAGGAATGCGTCCGTGATCAATCCCAGTGAAAGACTCTGGAAGGAGCAGAACACTTGGCATTTCCTGTTCGTGCGAGAGGCGAACAGGTCTATGAGGGGAAAACCCCACCTCTGGAAGATCAAATGAATAACGTCTGGTCTTATTGACCATTCGTGACAGAGGAAGGATCTGCTCAGCTGATCCACCAGAGTGTTCCGAACCACTGGGAGAAAGGACGCTACCAGGTCTATTGAGTGGGCTATGCAGAAGTCCCAGAGTCGAATGGCCTCTTGACACAGGGGAGAAGAGCGAGTCCCTCCCTGTTTGTTGATATAATACATGGCCATTGTGTTGTCTGTAAACACTGAGACACAACGGCCACGAAGATGTTGCTGGAATGCCTGGAACGCGAGGCAGACTACTCTCAGCTCCCGGACGTTTATGTGGAGTGTCAGCTTCTGTGATGCCCAAAGGCCCTGGATACGAAGGTGACCGAGGTGAGCCCCCCAAACGAGAGATGACGCATCTGTCGTTAGGGACAGCGAGGGCTGTGGTGGATGGAACGGTAGCCCTGCACACACCAGGGAGGGAGTCAGCCATCAGTCGAGGGAGCGTAAGGTGCTCGGGGGAACGGTCACCAGCATGTCTATTGGGTCCCTGCCCAGGCGGTAGACCGAGTTGAGCCACGTTTGAAGGGGCCGGAGGCGGAGCCTGGCATATTTGGTCATATAAGTGCAGGCGGCCATGTGGCCTAGTAGGCCGAGACACGTGCGAGCCGAGGTGATTGGGGAGTTCTGCAGACCTCGAATGATAGCCCTGATTGTCTGGAAACGTGGCTGAGGTAGGTAGGCCCTGGCTCGAGTGGAGTCCAGGGTTGCCCCTATGAAGTCCAGCCTTTGTGTGGGAACCAGTGTGGACTTTTTAGCGTTGAGGAGCAGCCCCAGTAGGGAGAATAGGTCTGTGATTATGTTCACGTGCTGTCTGACCTGAGTCCGGGGGGTTCCCTTGGTGAGCCAGTCATCCAAATATGGGAATACATGTATCTGCTGCCGGTGGAGGTGGGGCGACGACGGCCATACACTTCGTAAACACCCTTGCGGCTGCAGACAGGCCAAAGGGGAGGACCGTGAATTGGAAGTGCCGGTGACTGGCTACAAAGCGAAGATACCTCCTGTGTGGAGGGAAGATGGTGATATGGAAGTATGCGTCCTTCATATCGAGGGCGGCATAACAGTCTCCAGGATCCAAGGACGGGATAATAGTTCCCAGGGAGACCATGCGGAACTTCAACTTGACCATAAACTTGTTGAGGCCTCGCAGGCCCAGGATGAGCCTGAGGCCTCCCTTGGACTTGGGGATTAGAAAGTAGCAAGAGTAAAACCCTTTTCCCTTCTCATCTGGTGGTACCTCCTCTATTGCTCCTGCGGCGAGGAGAGACTGCACCTCTTGTAAGAGGACTTGCTCATGAAAGGGGTCCCTGAAGAGGGACTGGGTTGGGGGGTGGGAAGGTGGGGTTGAAACAAATTGGAGGTGGTATCCTTGTTTCACCTTCCGTAGGACTCAGATGTCTGAGGTCAATTGGGACCACGCCGGGAGGAAGTAGGAGAGGCAGTTGGAGAAGGGAGAAGGATCCTGTCCTGAAACTGGTACGCCGTCCTTGTGCGTATCTTCAAAAGGTAGACACAGGCCCCGGAGGTGCTTTTGGGGGGCCATGGTTTTGACCCCCTTGGGGTCCCGACTGGCATCTACGGCCACCCCGCCCGCACCTTCTGTTGAAGTCTTGTCTGTGTCGGGGCATAAAGTACGGCTGGTGGGGCTGGGGCTGGAAGGGTCTGCGTTGGGTCACAGGCATATGCATGCCCAATGAGCGCATGATGACCCTGTTGTCCTTTAAACTTTGCAACCTGGGGTTGGTCTTTTCAGAGAACAAACCCTTGCCATCAAAGGGTAAGTCCTGGATGGTGTATTGGAGCTCAGGTGGCAGGTTGGAGACCTGTAGCCATGAGATACACCTCATGGTGATACCTGAGGGCAGAGTTCTGGTTGCCGAGTTGGCTGCATCGAGAGAAGCCTGGAGGGAGGTTCTAGCTACCTTCTTCCCTTCTTCAAGGAATGCAGCAAATTCCTGGCGAGAGTCCGGGGGTAGAAGTTCTGTGAATCTACCCACCTCCGCCCAGGTGTTGTAGCTGTAACGGCTCAGGAGAGCCTGCTGGTTGGCCACCCGGAGCTGAAGGGCACCTGCCGAATATACCTTGCGGCCTAGTAGGTCCATCCGCCTAGCCTCCTTTGATTTGGGGGCTGGTGCCTGTAGGCCGTGGCGTTCCCTTTCGTTGACCAATTGGACAACTAATGAGGAAGGAGGAGGATGAACGTATAGATATTCGTACCCCCGAGAGGGTACCATGTATTTCCTCTCAACTCCTTTTGTCGTAGGGGGAATGGAGGCTGGGGACTGCCATAAGGGTCAGCAGTGGCCTGGATGGTCTTGATGAAAGGCAAAGCCACGCTAGTGGGGGTATCTGCCAACAGGATGCTGACAACTGGGTCCTCGACCTCCGGGACTTCCTCTACGGGAAGATTGATGTTGAGCGCCACCCTCCTAAGGAGGTCCTGATGGGCTCTGAGGTCTATTGGCGGGGGCCTTGATGATGAGGTCTCTGCCACCGCATCGTCTGGGAGGGAAGAGGACGACACGCCGGGGATGAGGGGGTCCTGGATAGCCTCTTGCTCCTGGGTTGGTTCCTGCTCCAGCGGTACCGGGGAACCTGGTGGATGGATTATTTGCTCCTCTGTCCCAGCTCGAGGGGGACGGCTAATGGTGGCCTCTGGAGCTCGATGCTCTGAGGAAGCAGAGCGGGTCTGGAGCAATGGAGCACCCTGGGCATGATGGTATGCCCAGGGTGTCCAAAAGGACCACTGGTGAGGTCCTGGGTCCTGAGACCGGACCTCCTGGAAGACCCCGGTAGGCACCTCCGTATCTCGCTCCTGGTCGTAATAACTGTCCGCGTGAGAGGACACCGACGTCTGCCTGGATGGCCATGGAGGAGCAGAGAAACCTTGGGCTGAGGTTCCAATGGACCTCGCTCCCTTCTTTAACGGGGATTGGTGCCAGTACGTAGCAGTACCGGGATCGAGATCGGGACCTGCGACCAGACCGGTGCCGGGAGGTTGACCGAGATCTGCAGTGTGAATGGCTCCGAGAGGTATGGTGCCTGGATCGGCACCGAGAACTGGAGCGGTGCCGCGGATAGTGAGGAGGAGAGCAGGAGTCCAACCGGTGCCACGAGTCTGACCGGTGCCATGTAGGAGAACGGTGCCGGGACTGCGAGTGGCGTTGAGAGCGGGAGCGTCGTCTCGACCTGGAGCGTCTGCGGGACCGCAATCTTGAGCAGTGCCGGTCTGCTGAGCTGACAGATGGTAGTCTAGGCAGGGTCGGCTTGCCCCGAGATTGGATTACCCGCACCGGCGGTGCCGGGAGTAGAGACAGTGCCAAGTCCGTTAAGGCGATTAAGTCTCTCGCCGCCGAATACGCCTCTGGCGTGGATGGCATGGTGGGCTCTACCGAGGCACGCGCCGGGGAGCTATTAGGCGCCGGACTTGACGGCCCTTGTGGGACCGGAATCAACGGTGCCAGTTTAGTCGGTGCTGTGGTGGGTAGCGGCGCCAGGCGGTCTGAACTGGGCGCACTCTCTGGCTGCAGCGTGGGCGGTCTCCAAGCAGCAGGAGTCTTGGCCTTCTTCGACCTCGGGGAGAGTGAGCGACGTATAGTCGACTTCGGTGCCGGTGGCGCCCGGTGCCGAGAGTCTTTAGGCATATCGGTGCGATCTGATGCCATAGGGGTGCCTCTGCTCACCAACTGACCGGTGCTCGGTGCCGAAGGTGGCGGTGTCAAGGCCGCCTCCATGAGGAGCTGTTTTAGTCTGATGTCCCGCTCCTTTTTAGTTCGCGGCTTGAAAACTTTGCAAATAGGGCACTTAGCTGGTAAGTGCGATTCCCCGAGGCACTTCAAACAGGAATCATGTGGGTCTCCTGTTGGCATCAGCCTGTGACAGGCCGAGCACAGTTTGAAACCCGGTGAGCCGGGCATGAGCTCTGGCACTGGGTGTGGGGAAGGGGCTACTCCCCGAACCCCACTAAGTAGTACTAAACTAACTATACTATTAATGTAAGAACTTACAACTAAATCTATCTATATCTACAAGAACAATAACTATGTACACAATAACGAGAAACTACGAGTAGCTAGGGAAGGTGGAGGTCAGCTAAGCCGCACGCCACTGTTCCAACGACCGACACAGGCGGTAAGAAGGAACTGAAGGGTGGCCGGGTCGGCTGGGGTATATATCCGGTGCCATAGCGGCGCCACTCCAGGGGGCGCCCAGCCGACCCGCCGAGTGTTGCTAGGGTAAAAAAAAAAAGTCTTCCAACGAACGCGCACGCAGCGCGTGCACACCTGACTAGAACGCATATGAGCAATCACTCGAAGAAGAATCTATTATTTGAATATGTAGTATTGAACTCCAGCAGGATACAGTTTGGTAAACCAATTCTGGGCAGCTGTTTGACGCTCATAAAGCCTCTTACCATCAACTTTCTTCCAATCGCCATTGCTCATTGCTACAGCCTGCCGCTGTAGAAAACATGACAACATGAAGAGCAAGAAATTTGTCGTAACTGAGTTTGGGAAGCCAATGAAACACCCCGAGCTCTCCTCACCGCTGCATGATCAGTGCCACTCTGCCACTCCTCTTCCAACTTCTTTACCAGTTACTGCAAGGTCCTTTTTCCTTCCCCCATCTCTTCTCCCCAGCTCCTCATCCCCCCAGTTATGGCAGTGTGGGGGGCACATTCCCTCTGTTTGGATTTCTGGGTTCTCCTCCACCTCTATGCTAGTCCATACAGGTTCCCGTACCACGTTCATCACGGCAGTATCTGAGCTCCTTCCAGGGGTGCATTAAGTAACATGACTAACGTCTGTCCCATTTTTTCTCTTCCCAGGGGGAGATGGGTGGGCAAAGGAGTGTTGTGTTCTGGATTTTCTTTTTTTCAGTATACACACGCAGTTCATAATATGTTTAGGGTAGAGGAAGCAAGGTCAAAGCAATACACTTTGCGCTGAGAGTGGAAGGCAGTGAGGTTTGGGATGGCCTTTTGCTCCTGTAGGAGCTTATTCTGCCATCTCATCCCAGCCCCCAAGAAACTCTGTCTCTCTATCCTTATTGTAGAAGCTTCCACTGTGCCAGAGAAGAGAAGTTGCCCAGCAGTTCCTGTGGTCCCCTCCATTACCTCTCTTCCTCACCAATTCCTGCATTACAGAGCACCCGATTCTCTCCTCGCTCTCCTCCAACCGTCATTCCATTACTCCAGCACCGGACGCCTGTTTCCCCAGCCCATAGGGAAGTTGCATTGGCTGATGAAATAACCACAAGGCAGGAGCCAGGAAACCCTGCGTTCTAACACCAGCTCTGCCACTGGCACAAACTGCGACCTCTTGGACACATCACCAGCCAGGGTGTACGGATGGGCTGGGGGAGAAGAGAGGGTGCCAGGAGACTGCAGCAGTCATTGGGTGGCTGTGTAGGGCAGAGGGGACATGGATGATGCCAGCCAGGAAGGAGGCACCACAAGAGGCATTTCTGGGCAGGCCTGGGAACTTGGTCTCCCCAACCCCAGCTCCCTCAGCTTTCTGAGAGGTGTAATCAAGCTCTAACTTCGCTGCTTGTTTCCCCCTTTTATTCATGGGGGGATAACACCTACTTCACAAGGTGCTTGAACATTAATGTCTGCACAGCACTTTAAACGTGGGGCAGGGAACTGCCTTGGGTACCATTAACTAGCCCTCCTCCCTCTTAACTACTGCAATATGAGGCACCCATTTCTCCCTCACTGGGCACCTCTCTTTATCCCTCCATTAACCCCCCCAGCCCAGGAATGCAGCTCTAGGGTACCCTATATTCCGGGCCCCAGACCCCAGGTAACCCTCCCATTTCCCGCTGAAGCGAAGCTGTTCGGCGAGGTGATGCTTTGGAGAACTAGCAGGGACAGTCCCACCTGCCCCGGGAAGGCACACAGCCCTGTGTGTCAGAGCGACATGAAGCCTCGGGATCCTGTCTGACTCGTCAATGAGGCTGGATGCCATGCCAGTGCCAATAACTAAAATCCCTCTTCCGCCTCCAGCTTTTTAGGAACCTTCGCTTCTTCCTCCGGGATGGGGACCTGGCCAGGCTGGTCCTGCAGGATTCCTGTCATTCACTATATCAGGAGATGAGGGCGAGAACAGCACTCAGACTCCAGCTGGTGTAAAATGTGACAGTAATCACCTTCATGGCTTAGGCCACTGTGACTGTATCTAGCCTTTGCTCCAGTTCCTCCTCATCCCCCAGACAGCTGCTGCGCCCAGTTTAGAGCTTTGGTTATAATCATCAAAGCCAGGAATGGATCCACATGCACCTATGTTACACACTGCATTGCCATCCATCTTCCACCAGGACACTCAGGAACAATGCAGCTCATAAAGCACAACATGAAATATGCCAGAACCAGGGACAAAGCATTCCCAAGTAGATCTGGATGTAGAAAGAACTTCTGGAGGACAGGAGATGACTTCAAAGTCTAAAAGCCTTTAGGAATGTTGCAATCACTTCCTCTTTAATAACACTTTTCCTCCATAACTGATGGTCAACACTTCAAACCACCTCCTGTTCCAACCATCCACTTCCACCCCAAATCCTACCCCAGCAGAACTTTCTATAAGAAGGAGCCAGAGACTTCATGAAGTACACCAGGGATGTTACTGTTCCTAATCTATTTTACACAGAAGGTGTTCAGATGCTACAGTGATGGGTGACAGCACTACACCCCCACCAAATAGACCGATAAAATCACACAAAGTGAGTGCTGGAGGGTTTCCTGACCTGGAAGCTGCTGGACAGCTAGCTAGCTAGCCAGGCAACCAATCATCTCCTGGCTTCTCTGTTTTCACTCTCTCTATGTGACAAGCTCTAGCACAGCAGCATGCAGAGAACACACAGATGAAGAGAGTTGTGCTCTCATTCTGCATGGCAGCTTTTGGAACAGGGCACAAAAAACAAAACGAAACAAAAACCAACAGGAACCTCCCCTCCTCCCCCCAACATCTCCTGAGGAGGTCAGGAGCACAGCAAAAAATAGGAAATAGAAAAACTACCAAAATTACACATAGCACATCTCTTGTTTGCAGCACCATCTAGTTTTAACAGGCTTTTGCTAAATGTTCAAAGAGCCCAAATGTCAGAAGGCACACTCCTAATGAGTTTAAATGTTCTATCTACCACACAATTGACTGGGATACAAGACAATGAACGAAGTTAGGAGAGAAAGATGTCCCCTTATTGCTATGGGCTTTGTTCTCCTGGAGCAGCACGTGAAACAAATTTAACTGCTCAAACAATATACGTTCTCTCTCTTGAGCAAACTGCTATTTCCCTTGGGCTGCTAAGGAGTGGTTTATACTAACATTATAAACAACCATGCTTCAAATAAAAACAGTTTTAATGAGGTTCTGCATGTCTGCTTTTTTAAAGAGAAAAACACACTGAAGAGAGACAGTGTAGGTTAACCTGAGGATGGAAAATAAAACATTTACAAACTACCATATTGTTTTTACTATCCAAGACAGAGCTGTTGCTATGCTCTCAGTTATAACTGTTTATATTCAAGAAGAAGGAGCTGGGCTTGGGCCACACTACAAAACATTACCATGCTCAAACATGGCTGCCAACAATTGTGTTAACTGACACAATAGGTGTCGATCTACTCTGCCCACCAAACCCTATTCAGCTTTATGTCACCTAATACTAGCACTGGGAACTACATTCAGACATGGTGAAAGTTTGCAGCATGGACCAGGCCTTGATGTTTTTCCGCCTAATCAAGACAGAAGACTAAAACAAACCACATTACTTCCATACCTGATTGACACCCTCAAAGGGACACAATCAAACACCCTCTCCTCAGGAGTTGGCTCGTTTAACTCAAGATCTCAGTTAGAGAAAGGCTCATCTTCATGGCCCAGGGAAATAATTGCCTCACAGGAAACCAGAGCGTTTTCTTTTTCTGTACCAGGTGGGCCACAAATTAGGGTACTACAGGGAGGCTGTGGAATTGAAGCAGGGAGAGCGAGCTGAAAGTGGGACAAAGCATTTCAAGGAGATGGGGCAGATTCTGTCTTTGAAGTCAGTGAGAAGCTGCTCTATTGGCTATGTCAATGGGGAGAGGCAGAGCCATACCACATTCCTGAGGAGCCTTGTATGGAACTGAGTTCATATAAGCACCACTCATGGACTTTACAAACCGACTGCCACTAAGTATGTTTCAAAGATGTATTTTTGGATGCCTTTTACCTGCTCTTTGTGGGACTTGAGTAGCTCTAACGTCAGATGGTGAGAAAGGGATTCCTGTTTCTTCATTCTCCTGGGCAGCCATCAGCCATCCCTCTGCAACACCCATGCCACAACACAGGCTGGTCCCACCAGTCATGTAGTGTACATATTTTGCCACTCCAAACCACCTCAGAAAGAAAATTCTGGGTCTAAAGCATTCACAAAGGCTTTGTGCAGGATATAGTTTACCCTTCCTCCCTCTCAAAGACCTTCCAGGCCAATCCCTCAGTGTGCACCTCCCTTTCAACAGGAGCCATGAATTAATTTAAGATAGCTAACCCAGACCTCGTATCCTGACTATCTTTGTACTTAGAGTGCACAGCTGTAGACTTTCCTCTCTTCTTGCTGATAAGGCCTACACATCCCATCACACTTTCATGGGTCCTCATATCGACCACGCAGACAGATGGAATGCATCATCGTCCTCACTTCACTCTGGTAGGTGGCAGCCAGTGAGGATCAAACAAAACTCATCCTCCCCTAGCCAGGGTACCAGCTGTTTCAGGCCTGGTCTACACTATGCGTTTATACTGATTTTAGCAGCGTTAAACCGATTTAACGCTGCACCCGTCCACACAACAAGGCCCTTTATATCGATATAAAGGGCTCGATAAATCAGTTTCTGTACTCCTCCCCGATGAGAGAAGTAGCGCTGAAATCAGTATTACCACATTGGATTAGGGTTAGTGTGGCCGCAAATCGACGGTATTGGCCTCCGGGCGGTATCCCACAGTGCACCATTGTGACCGCTCTGGACAGCAATCTGAACTCGGATGCACTGGCCAGGTAAACAGGAAAAGCCCCGCAAACTTTTGATTTTCATTTCCTGTTTGCCCAGCGTGGAGCTCTGATCAGCATGGGTGGTGATGCAGTCCCAAATCCAAAAAGAGCTCCAGCATGGACCGTAAGGGAGATACTGGATCTGATCGCTGTATGGGGAGGCAAATCTGTTCTATTAGAGCTCCGTTCCAGAAGACGAAATGCCAAAGCATTTGAAAAAAATCTCCAGACAGAGGCCACAGCAGGGACTCAGCATAGTGCTGCGTGACAAGCGTAACGGAAAGCCAAAGAATCAAATGGACACTCATGGAGGGAGGGAGGGGCTACTGAGGACTCCAGCTATCCCACAGTCCCCGCAGTCTCCAAAAAGCATTTGCATTATTGGCTGAGCTCCAAATGCCTGTAGGGTCAAACACATTGTCTGGGGTGGTTAAGGGTATAGCTCGTCAATTTACCTCCCCTCCCCCCCGTGAAAGAAAAGGGAAAAAAAAATCGTTTCTTGCCTTTTTTATATGTCACCCTATGTCTACTGCATGCTGCTGGTAGACGCGATGCTGAAGCACTGAACAGCAGCACCCTCTCCCCTCCCCTCCCCTCCCCTCCCCGGTGGCAGATGGTACAATATGACTGCTATCCATCATCATCATCAGCCCGTGAGTGCTCCTGGCTGGCCTCAGGTGAGGTCGGCCGGGGGCGCCTGGGTAAAAATAGGAATGACTCCCGGGGGCTGAGCTCCATCAGCCCCCTCCTTTCATGTCTAAAGAAAAAATTCTGTACTGCCTGGACTATCATAGAAGCGGGATGCTGGGCTCCTCTCCCCTGCACCATTTAATGTCCTGCCTGGACTATCATAGCAGCTGGAGGCTGCCTCCCCCTCATTTTATCTCACTAACAAGTCAGTGTTTCTTATTCCTGCATTCTTTATTACTTCATCACACAAACTGGGGGGACACTGCAACGGTAGCCCAGGAGGGTTGTGGGAGCAGGGAAGCAACGGGTGGGGTTGTTGCACGGGCACCCCCCTAGAATGGCATGCAGCTCATCATTTCTGGGGGATCTGACACGGAGCGGCTGTGCTCTCTAGTACACTGGTTCTCTAGCACACTTGCCCCATATTCTAGGCAGGACTGACTCTATTTTTAGATACAACATAAATAATGACCCCGGGGTCATTCCCATTTTTGTCTTTGCGCCCCCGGCCGACCTCAGTGAAGGTCAGCCAGGAGCACCCATGACAGCAGCAGACGGTACAGAAAGACTGATAACCATCATCTCATCGCCAATTTACAATGGCACAGCAGACGGTACAGAACAACTGATAACCGTCTCTGCTATCTTGCAAAGGCAAATGAATGCTGCTGTGTAGCGCTGCAGTACCGCCTCTGTCAGCGGCATCCAGTACACATACGGTGACAGTGACAAAAGGCAAAACGGGCTCCATGGTTGTCATGCTATGGCGTCTGCCAGACCAATCCACGGAAAAAGGGAGCGAAATGATTGTCTGCCATTGCTTTCACAGAGGAAGGAATGAGTGACGACATTTACCCAGAATCACCCGCGACACTATTTTTGCACTCATGCATTGGGATCTCAACCCAGAATTCCAATGGGCGGGGGAGACTGCGGGAACTATGGGATAGCTACGGGATAGCTACCCACAGTGCAACGCTCCAGAAATTGACGCTAGCCTCGGTACATGGATGCACACCACCGACTTAATGTGCTTAGTGTGGCCGCGTGCACTCGACTTTATACAATCTGTTTTACAAAACCGGTTTATGTAAAATTGGAATAATCCCATAGTGTAGACGTACCCTCAGTTCCTGTCCTTGGCCAGTTTGGTGGCTGTCCTAGCTAGTAGTGGATTTGTAGCTGGTTTGTTAGTATGTCCCTTATTGTGAAAAACAGACTGGACATTGTATTACAACAAAGTTCTCTTGGGTCTGAGGGACAAGCGAGTGTCTGCACAAGTCTCACTGGAAGGAGAGAGAAGACGAAAAATTCCCTTTCCTGTGACCTGTTTGCTGCTGATAGAGATCGATTGGGTTTCTGAGTAGTGATTTCCTCACCAGGGATAGGAAGCAAATGCTGAAATTACTAAATGTATCCATCTGGCACAATGGATCATGTGCTCCGAAGACTGAAGGCCCACTGCTTGCAAGCTGCACCCAGGGACTAGATCAAGCCTATTATGCAGAGATTCTCAACTGGTCTATGCAATACACACTGGCTCTTCCTTATTTCCAGAAGCTTGTTGCACGTTAAGAAACTTAAATATTTCCATAAGATTACTTTCCAATATAAGCAACTGCCGTACTTACCTCAGGGATGTTCTTCCATAGTCAACGAGAGGAGAAGAGTCCATGTATTAAAATGTGGCCCATGCTAGGAATACAGCTGAGTCCCCCTGCTACAGCGGTTGTTAATAGTGGGAAGGGACTGCCACATGGCAGCTTTGCAGACCAATTCTCTGTTTTCCCCTATTAGCAAAATCATCAGCTTGCAAAACACAGGATCTGAGTCATTTGCCTATTAGGAATCTGCAAGTTGCCATCGTACCACAAAGATAAAAACAAGTTCTCCTGAAAGGAACGGATTAGAGTCCAATACCTTGAGGGTTCTAAAAATATCACAGGAAGGGCCAACTTGGTTGTTCTCCATCTAAGGCTAGTGGACTCTTCTGGGTGCTGCTCCCTAGGAAACTAGTGCTTGGTCCAGTGAGTAAAATCAATACAAGGCTCTGCATAACAAGAATGAAAAATCATCATCATCCCAGCAAGGGTGTGGGGAAGAGATTATAAAAAATGGTGCAAAGAGCAGCCAGCCAGAGCTTCCAGCTGGCAGGAGCAGGAGCAGCCAACTCAAGGCACTCTGGACAGTCCAGTCAAAGCGGTAGAAGTTGTGTCTGCCCTGCTGATTGGCTGTTTGCTCCAACTCCCTCCACCACAGCCTCTTTACCAGTTTTATTCCATACTTGCCCTCCCTTGCTCCCCCCTCTGCCCCTCCACTCCCTTTCCCTTTTCTTTCCAGTTAGCTCAACCCCTCCTATGTAAAGCTCAACCCCTCCTATGTAAAGCCACCCTAACCCCTGGGGAACTAATGCCATGGTTGCCACCATCACTCTGCTGGTGTGTTATTGCCCTTCCCCCACCTGTCTTGTCCAGTTAGACAATATTGTCTCATTGTCTCCATGTACTCCCCATCTGTCTGTCTCCATCGGCCGTCTCTTGTCTTATATTTAGATTGTCAACTCACTGGGTCTTTCTGTTCTGTGTTTGTACAGCATCTAGCACAATGGGCCATGACTGGGGCTCCAAGGCACTGTAAGAATACATATAAATAATCATAATAAGAGGTAGAAAGCAAATTGGCTGAGAAACAAACAAACATCCAATATCCTGATGCAGGACCTGCATCTTGATGTAGTATGATTGGTTGCCACCTGCCTGACAATGAAAAAGGACTATGTCAATAGTCTGCAGCAGTGGCAACCAGCCAACAGAAAATACTTTTTCTATAGCACCTTCCATCAAAGTATCTCAATGTGCTTTACAAACATGAGTTATTCAAGCTTATTATTCATTATCTCTATTTTAGTGAGGGGAAAAAGAGACACAAAGAGGCTAAGTGACATGCCAAGGTTACATACAAAGGTTCTGGCACAGCCAGAAATAAAACCCCATTCTGCACATTAACCACAAAACCCTCCAGCTTCCTGATCTTCTGGATCATTACTGATCTGGGCTTCATTTGCACTGAGAGAGGGGAAGTCTTCATCTGCCATTACCAAGCCCCCAAACCATCCAGTCACCAATAATCACTATAATAATGGATTTAATAGACACATGTATGCTTCCTATGTGCAAAAACAATCAATTAATCAAAAGACCTTTGCTGCATCAGTTATCCGTTTTTGTATCAGTAATATGTAAATTCATATAGCCATAGGATGCAGCAGGGTAACCCCTCCCTTAATATGGCAGCTTGCTGGATTATTCCACTGTCACCATTCTCATTATCTAGATATGCATAATATACCAAATGGAGTTTTGTATCAGCCAATCTGATTGACAGCTAGTTAATTTACTGGTAAAAACTCATTATGTGCAGATTTAGGGACAGTGGATTACTAAAAGCTTTGTGTGTCTGGGAGTGATTACACAATACAGCTTTCTGTTGCTATTAAAATCCTTCCAACAGGATTAGCTCGCAGGTTGGGTCTTCCTAATTTGGTTAAACTAACCCAAACTTAACGTGCAGTGCTAATCACTTACCAGTGATTGACTGACAAAAGACTAAGCAAAATTGGCATCTTGGGGAGAGTGGTGTTTCAGTGCATTGGGATTTAATGGCTTGCATTTCAAGTGCGCTCGGTTTACAAACAAAATATTTGGCCACACTAGGAGCGTTTGGCTATATAGCTTATTCCAGCCCCCACTCCCACAGCAAAATAAGCTATACTGGCAAAGGCAGTTTTGCCAGTATAACTGCATCTACACTATTTACAGTTATGTCAATCAGGGATCACACCGTATACTTCTGACCAACATAACTTTTCGAGCACAAGCTGAGAGTGTAGATCTGACCTAAGTGCCAGCCATGCAAACTCGCCAGAGGTTCAGAGTCAGGCTGGTTTTTTCCATCTTTCACAGCACCAGCCATAATAAAAGGTTCTGCTGTCCTAACTAGGCCCTCTTCACACTCTAGCAACCCCATGTTCTTCCAATTATTCCTACAGTAGCATCTGTGCAAAACTCATGGTCTCCACAGGGAATGCGGATTACAAGTCAGCAAATAATTCTGTTGATCCACTCAATGGAAGAGAATCCAGCTGATATTCTCTTTGCTATGTTGGTTCTGCAGGGATAACAGGAGTAAAAGGAAGTGAAAACTTCTTTGTTACTAAAGTGAGCAGAGGTGAGTGACACTTAATATACACAGGGAGCAGATCTGTTTAGGAAGATAAGAGAGTTTTACAAAGCAGAGTTGTCAGCATATAAATGCCACAAATGAACTCAAAAGATGTCAAAAGCATTTGTCCTTCTGGAAGTAATTTGTTTTTGAAATTACGTATTTGAAAAGTATTTATTGTGTGCAGACAGTACACAATTTTCCATGAAACTTTCAATTATATATTACAATGCTAAGCTCTAGTAATACTCGAGATTCAGCACGCTCAGGGCCAGAGCACTGCACGCTAAAACAACAGTTGGACCTGGCGTGCCAATGAGTTAACAGTGCAGTAAAACTGGAGTCCCACAGCAGTGGGTAAGGCCCAGTTGTCCTTACTTTTGATTTCATATAAATATAGAAATACAAGTCACATAATATGCTGCTTCTATTTCAATGTGCAATCATTTAACACACAGAGCTGCAGAGCTCCAGTTTAGAAACTTACACACACACACTATCCTGCATGTGATAATCTCCCATGACACATTGAAATAAGCAGTGTTTTCTTCATTTCTCTTTCTCTTTGTTGTATTTCCCTAAAAATAAAGAGGCTATGGCAAAAATATTATGGCAGATGCTGCTCTTGCAAAGATGTAGGCAGGTGTTTACATTTATGCACTATGCATAGTGTCACTGGTTTCAACAGGACTATTCAGAGTGTATAAAGTTAAGCATGTGCATAAGTCTTTGCAGAATCATGCCCTTAATGCAGCATTCTGGCTGACAGTTGAAACTCCCAAGAGGCAGGGGTTCAGAGTTATGATTCTCACAACCACTGTAGCACCTGTTCATACACACACCTACATATGTGAAGTAACTTCACACGAGTAGCCCCATCAAATTAAAATGGGATGGCTTAGACATATAAAGATACTCACATGTGTAAGAGCCTGCAAGACCAGGACCTTAATCTGACCACAAAGGCCATACGTATTAAGGTGTGTTGTTTTTGTTAAGTAATACACACATTTCTGACTTTAGAGCAGTTAAATGCCCACCTATGAAGCTTCTTTTATATCTGTTTTGCAAGGATGAATTAAGATGGCTGATGCTTTTATTACATCTACCATGTTTTAAAACTGAAATTATGAAAAAAAATCAATATCAGCTTTAAGTGTAGAAACATTTTTAGAAATTCTCATAAGAATATTTCTTTTCTGTGGTTTTGTTTCACATGCACCTGTTCTAGATTTGACAGACACATTTCATGATGACTGCATTTATAGGACATTTTCAATTTTTATATATCTACAGTTGCCAGGACAAAGTTGTTTAAATATACAAACCTGTAAGAAAAGTTCAATTCTGGATGTACAAAACATCTTGGAATCTAGATAACTCTCCATTGAAGATAACAGTCAAAAGGACAAAGGGAATGCAGTTTTAATATTGAGAGACAGCTCAGCACAAACACTGTGTACACTACAATAAAATAGCCTTTTAACAAAGTCACTTTTTTTTAAAAAGAAAAGCACTTCACATTCATTAAATATTAATTTTTGTAATGTTTTATATATGTAATTATATAATATTTTGTTTTATTCAAGTTTTTTTCATTATCTTAGATATTTTTATTTTCACAAAGTATACATAGTTGTGAAGTGTAATCTACATTTAACCTTTAAAGGTCTAATCTAAAACCCCATTGACTTTAAGAGGCTTAGGATCAGGCACCCTATGCAGAGAGAAGAGATAGCTCAAAGGTTTGAGCATTAGCTTGCTAAACCCAGGGTTGTGAGTTCAATTCTTAAGGGGACCACTTAGGGATCTGGGGCAAAAATCAGTACTTGGTCCTGCTAGTGAAGTCAGGGGGGCTGGACTCGATGACCTTTCAGCTCTGCAAGATAGGTATATCTCATATATCAAGGTAAACGTATACACAGTTTAACCTGTTTAATGCGGGGGAGGGATAGCTCAGTGGTTTGAGCATTGGCCTGCTAAACTCAGAGCTGTGACTTCAATCCTTGAGGGGGCCACTTAGGGATCTGGGGCAAAATCAGTACTTGGCCCTGCTAGTGAAGGCAGGGGGCTAGACTTGATGACCTTTCAAGGTCCCTTCCAGCTCTAGGAGATAGGATGTCTCCATTTATTTAGAGATCTGTAAAGAACACAGTAAGGCAAAGTGATAATATCCCATGCAACATCAGACTATGACAAACACAAGAGGCTAAAAATGGCTCATCATAATTTATTTTATGTTAAAATGTACAGCTTGGGGTTGTGGGTTTTTTGTTTGTTTGTTTTTTTAAGTGACTGACTAAAAAGATAACAGATAAATACAAGAGTGTCACTGGGTCCTATTTTACACAAGTATCAAGCCTCTTCTGCTTGGCCCTTACAGTCACTCTGTACAGGTACAAAGGCTACAAAAAAGGAAGCAATATAAACAGACACATAACTTTTGCCTTTTTACATGCGATCTGTAAGCTTAGTTTGAACTATTCACACGCTACTGCTCTATTTTTTTCCCTTAAAAAATAACTTCAATATTTTATAAAGATAGAAAAATCTACAGATGGAATGAAAATGTAAAGTTAGAGGCATTTCCATAAAATAGCAACTTTACACCAAATTCACTATTTTTTAAAATCCTGCCAAGTATTTAGACATATGTGAAAATGTTTCAAAACATGACAAATAAACACTGAGATATGCTTCATTCGGTCAAAAAAAGTCTGCAATTATAAAACAGAAAGCTGCCTTTTTATCCCTCCCTCCACAAAAAAAACCAGATATCGGTCACCAAAAATGGAAAAGAGTCTCAATTTTACACCAAACATTTAGCAATAAAACCCTTTGAACTAATGAAAATGTGAATAGCTTTTACAGGTTTTTTTATTTTTACAAGTTTTATAATTAACAAAAATATAGTTTTGTTTTTTTACCCTCAAATTAGGGTAACCTAATCAAGGCAAAAAACTTAAGAAATGGCTTACTGTTAAGCACAACACTTGTACAGTACTACAAAATGCACTGTCACTAACAAAGACATTAGCGGCATGCGGAAGTGTCACCTTAAGAAACAAAATGTACAATAAATGAAATGCTAAAAGGCATTTACATGTGGGGGAAAGTGGAGAGAAATCTCAGGGTCCAGTACTAAGTTTTGGAGTCTATGTATCCACATTTTTAATGGGAGCAGGCACATAAAATGGCTCTGAACCATTGGCTGCTGTGTAATTGCAGTTCGTAGAAAGAATTCTTCCTTTCCAGAGAACTTCAGTTAAAATTAAAAAACCAAAACAAAGAAAATTTAAAAAAAATAAAACAAAAAAACAAAAACCCAAACCCGCAACCCCATCCCCCTAAAACAAAAACAACAAAAAAAAGAGGTACAAAAAAAAAAAGAAAAAGAAAAAGAAAAAAAATACTTGTATAAGGCTTTCTGCTGCATACAGCTTTTAACATGGTGCCAACAAATGTTTTTGCATTCACACCGATTGCTGGTTTTGAAATCGTACTCTCCTATTTGTGCAGATCAATCCAATACGCCAGTTTGGTAATCTGACTCTCCAAAGAGCCTACCTTCTCATGTAGGATCCATTAAGAGACTGTTTAGACATGCCAGTATTCATGTAGCCATGATGCCCTGGAGGAGTGTACATCATGTTACTGTGTGGTGTTGTCTGCATTGGTTGCTGTGCATATGGCTGAGTTCCCATCATTCCCATCTGCATCTGCATAGGGTACTGGGGTGTTTGATTCATATATCCGTGGTTACTATGATATCCACTGTTCATCATGGGCTGGGACATACTATATCCATTCATAGCATTAAGGGTGTTCATATTCATGTTCACTGAATTGACATTATAAGCGGGGGCTGGCATCAAATTTACACTCATATTCATACCGCGTTGCATCGTTAAGGTCCGTGCGGGTCCTTGCATAGCCACAGTCTGTGAAGCACGCCCATAGATTTGTGACTGATGGGCTGCTGCAGCTGAGGGCAGAGGGGCTGATTTGGTTCTCACAGACACGTGGCCTTTGCCGGCCATCTGAGTTTGCAGTCTTTGGGTATGGGATATTCCAATATTTGATGCTGCCATGTTACGCTGCAAAAGGGGAGGTGGTAAATTCATGGGAGGTGGAGTAAGATTAGGGGGCGGGGTCATAGTAGCCTGTGCTTGGGGTCCACCAGGAACAGTGTGTGGAGACTGAGAAAGCTGAACAAGCCCTGTGTTACTTAAGGGTGTGGACAAAGAGGCACTGTTTGCATAGGAAGTTACAGCAGCTGAATGGCTGTAAGGCAATGAATGATCCATAAGTGTGTTAGTTAACTGTTGCAGTTTGGCAAGGCTAAAGGTGGCAGATGGCTGTGGGTAATGACCTGCTCCAAATTCACTCTGACCCATTCTTTCATATAGGCCAATGTTGGCATTACCAGTCTCTGGGATTTCAGTTAACTGCATAGGTGGTGTAAAATTAGCAGCCATGCTGCACTGAGATAACTGTTGGTTGTTGCTTGGTGGCCTCTCAACAACACAGCCTTGAGGAGATTTTACATTACAGGTAGGAGGAGAATTGATGTTGGTTTGTTGCATCATACTGCAGCTTCCATTAATATTAGACATTTGCTGCGTCACTGCACAGCTACTCTGTGTTAGGTTACTAGATGTAAGGTTGCTATATGAGCAACTGTTTTGGGAAGAGTTGTTTCCACAGATGCTACTTCCCATTGTAGAATCGTAACTGCTTGGGTTTTCATAGTTTTCCGTTGTGCTCTCGATGCTTCCTAGATCACTAAACCCACTATCCACAACTTGTTGTGAATGATCAGAAACTGATGGGACATCCATCATTGGGCTGGTCTCCATGTTCTGTAAAGATGGCACAGAGATGGCACTTTGATCTGGGCTGATTTGAGCATAACTGTTCTCTAATGGAGGAACGTTTGGACTATTAACAGAACGAACTGACTGGCTAGGATGAGAATGGACAGATGAGACTGGGCTACTGTGGTCAGATTGTTGGCAATCATCCAGTGTGGTCATTTGTGGACTTTGGTCAGTATGAGTATAATTCTGCAGGCTTCTACATGCCTCTTGCGTCTCTGAACAGTCCTGAAACGCATCTTCCTGTTCACTTGTTTCCTGGGTTAGAGACTGGACTGCTTGTACTGTCTCTGAATCAATCTCCATGGTTTCAGTATTTTCTTCCTTGAAATCAGAATTTAACTCTTCACTCTCCTTTTGGTCCTGATTATTATCTGTATGATCATCATCAGATTCAGGCACAGGCCCTGAATCTTCAGTAAGCTCTTTATGGTCACCTTCACACTCAGCTGCAAGGTCAACACCACAGTCCATTAAGTCCTCTTGATTTGAATTACCAGTTTGTACATTTAAGTCTAAAAAAGACTCCTGGTTCTCTAGCACTTCTTTGAAGGCTTCTCCTGGTAACTCCTCTTTCTCCACTTCTGTTGAACCCATATGGCTATCATCTTCATCATCTGCATCATGATCCTCATTGTGAGATGGTTCTTCCTCTTCTTCCTCTTCCTCTTCATGATCATCCAAATGCTCAGGTTCATCTTTTTGCGCGCACGTTTCCTTCTGTGGATCTTTATCTTGATTTTTTGCACTGGCAACATCTTCCTCTACATTTTTTTCTTCTTCCTCTACTTTCATTAGATCATTTTCTATGATTTCAAAGGGTTCACTGGGTGGGTTTAGAAGCTCAGGTTCCAGCTCTTTTACCTCATCTTGAGGCTGCAAATTCTTAACAGGCTCTTTAATCTCCTCCTCTGCAATAGCAGGAACTTGGCTGGGCTTGACTTCAGATACTTGCTTCTGTTCCTCTACTATTATCTGGCAGTCAGGCTCCATAGGAGTCTCAGGTGGGGTGTATAAATTAAGTTTAAAACCAGGCTTTCTTTCTTTGTTCTGCCGCCACTTAGATGCACCACGCTTCAGTCCTTTGGGCCAGCCTTGTTTACACCTCAAAGGTTCAGGATTGTCTTTAGTGATTTCTTCCAAAACAGCTACATCCTCTGTGTTGTCTTTGGGAAGCAAAGAATAGAGAAAAGAAAAAAAGGTCTTAGTTTGCATAAACAAATCCATTTCCATCAACAGACAGAACTGATTAATCCAAAATTAACTTGTACATTCTTTAAAAAAAAATTTGGATAATTAAACAAAAGTTATACTGCCAATAGATACTCTTAATATAACCATACATGGCAGTAAATAGAGGTAATATTTACTTTACACCCACTGCTTCCCACTCAGTAGAACTGCACAAGAGTTTTAAACATTATAGCATACTAGCTGAATAAATGTAGACAGACACCTTACTTGTAGCACTATAACACTTAGTCTCATAACTATATACATATTTAAAAATGCCATCTGATACTTCCTGAAAGAATTTTAAGCAAAAAACATTTTTAAACTACAGAAAATGTACCCTACAGACCTTTTATTTAATATAAACTATCTCCTCACCTTGTGGTATTTATAAAATGTGGTGGACAAATAGAATACAGAGCTAGTTTGCAGAATAAAACAGAATGCGACAAAGTTTACTATTGTTAATCTCTCCCACTAGTGAGATAAACCAACCCCAGAGAGATTTTTACACACAAGAGCTCACATACATGCACCCCTTCATACAGTAATATGTACTTTTATAAAAGATGGATATCAATTCTCATTATCTAGATATGGAATGCATGACTACACCCTTTCTGTTACTGCAGAAATGATACAGCTGCTGGATACACAAAGGTGCTCTAACTCTAGGAAGTACTATGCTGAGTTTGATGCACGTAAATTATTGCTCCAATTCTGAAAAAGGAAAATAATTTTTCCTCCTCACAAGAAGCGTCTTGCAATACAAACCAAAATGTGGGGGAGATTCCATGCAAAAACACATTCTGAAACAGAACTAAATAAAATTGAAAGCAGAGACAAAATAAAAAAATAATTCAATTAACCATAAAAACAATTAGGAAGAAATGTATTTTGGTGTTGAATACTGCTGCCTTCAAAGACACAGCTTCAGAAAAAGTGTTACATTCTTAAATACTACCTCCCACTGAAAGGGTTACTCCAAACTCATTGCAACAGTTGGTTAATGTGATAACGAGACTCTTAGGCCTCATCTATACACAAATACCAGTATACTTAAAGCAGTACAACCTCACTACTGTGGATGCAATTTTATCAATATAAGTGTGCTTACACCGGTACAATTTATTTCTGTACAGGAAGGGGGCTAAACTATACCAGTATAAGGCACCTTTACACTGGTAAAACGGCATCCACACTAGATGTTGTACTGGTGTAACGGGCAACATAAAAATTTAACTTCTTGATATGTCCTGAGAATTATTAGTTCTCCAGTACCAAAGAGATACCTGCAGTTTTTGAGGAAAAAAAGTGTTTATATGTAGGAATCTATAATTCATTCCAAAATTGGAATTAAACTGATGTTTTCATCTGAGAGTTAAGAGGGACAGAGATGAGGATTTTCCCAAAACTGCTCATTGGTGAATACACTTTACATCCTTTAGCTTTCCTGCTGGGCAATATCCTTGAAATCTAACTTGGTGAGCAGCTGTTAAAATGTGCATTAAATAAATTGTTACACACTTTTTAGGGAAGACCTGGGACCCCAGAACCAAACATCTCCCTACAAATCAACAGAAGAACCCAGGCCTTTGGAAGTTGTGTCAGGGCTTAAACAGCCCCAGGCTATTTTGAAAGATGGAAAGGGAAGTCTCTGGATGCTCATAGTGGAAGAATGTGAGGTCTCAGAATTTATTAATATAGCATTGCAGAACTGCCAAACTAAAGTGAAGAGGACATATAGTTCCTGGGGAACTATGCAAATTTCAGTAGTTCTCATAACTAAATACTGAGCGAAAAAAAAAAAATCTGTATCAACTACCTCCTGCTTTTTGTAGATAAAGGTTTCACGAAACAAACTAAAGAGAAAGAAATCCCCTGGTTTTCCCTGGAAAAGTATGATGAGGTCTGTTGTAGATATACAAGATTACATTTTTGTTCTTTCCCAAACGGTAAATACATGAATATCCCAAACGAAACAAAACCTGCTAATGAACTGAGGTTAATATACTGAAGAAGCTGTAACAGGACAGAGAAAAAGCAGAAAAATTAAACACTAAAAATACTGAAAAAAGAGCAACATGCCTCAGGCTATTACACAAAGCAAGCAGATAAAGTGGGACTAACAGCATAAAGCATATCTCAGAGAGACGGAGCATTAGTTAAAATTCATGTTATTTTGATCGTGAAACGTAAAAATTTCAACAGCTCTGAAAATCTGGTCACAAACCGGCTAGTTAACTACAAAAGCAAGTATTGCCTTTGAATCCCAAGTGACAAGTTAACTTTAACATAGTTTAAAAATAATGTTCAACTTACTTCTACACTGAACATCATTTTTATAATGATTGTCCTTCTCCTCTTTGTCCTCTTCTTCCTTCTGGTTCTGCCTACCAGGTTGATACTGGAATACTTTTCTGATCACAGGCTTTAAGTCATCACCTTCCCCATCTATCTCACAAGTAGGTTCCAGCTGTGGCATGGGTCGCTCTTCATCCGAGTGATCAAAGGGCTCATTCAACACCTCTGTGGTTTCAGAAATTGTCTCTGTTGTAACGCTACTATTAATCCTTCTGCGTTTACGACCCCTTTTCTTTTTCAAGATGAAAGGTCTCTAAAAAAAAAAAAATTCCAAAAAATGTAACAATGAACTGTTAGAGTCCAAGAGGAGTTAGCTGACTTGGTACACAGAGAACAAGTTAATTTTTGTGAAATGTGTTTATGATGGTCTGATCTATTTATTAACTTAGAAGTTAGCTTGCGTTAAATCAAGATTTGATTTTTTACTGCTATATACTAAACCCACACAGTTAAGCAATGAGCGTGTACCATCTGAGACAGAAAGCACACTGTGGTCTTTGTTCTATAAAGGTGAAAATTAAGATCTACAGTTTATGGTTGACTTCCAGCCTTTATTCTGGTTAAATAAATAAAAATTCAGAATAGTAGTATATAAAATATTTATGCTTACAAATATCTGGTTGTATACTTAGTACCTCATAATTCCACTAAAAACATTTGCAAGACTCAAATGTACATCTTACGCTTTTAGATTTCAGGTTCCTTAAAATTATGAAGCTGCTTATAAACAAACAAGCAGAAAATGATAATCAGCACAGTGCCAAGACAAACAGTCCAAGTCTCAAACTTGGTGTAAATAATAGCAATATACTAAAGAATGTTACAGTTTAGCAGCTGTAGAAAAGAAGGGTTTGAACAGGTTCTGCTAAAATTTCAATGATATATTTCCACTGTTACCTATTCATTTCTCAAAGATTCACATTTACTTTAAAATTCTCTAATCCAAAATATACACAATGGGATACTCATCTGTAAATTCTTACCAAAGCCATGTAAATACATTTCATTAAGCCAAGCAGCTTAACATTTATGGGTTCTTAAGTTACTAAACATTCAATGTGATTACATAATTTTCAGCAACAAAAATTCAATACTCAAGTTTAAGCAGAATTTAGAGCGTTTAGTTCTTGGAATAAGAAGGCTATGTATAAGAAAAACAAATGTAATATTTTGAGAAACCAATTTTTCTTTAAAAATGCATTTGCTTTAACATATCTTGCAAAAAACCATCTTATCCTGCTAATCTTGTAACAGGAGAAAACACATAATTGATTTGACTCCATCCCAAAAGGACAAAAAAACCCAAGTGAGGGTATGGAAGAACCAATTAAAATGTTTAATCAGTACCAACCCTAAACAGCAGAGGGCAGTCATTAGTTTAAAAATAAATTCTAATTCTGATGTTTAGTGCTATCCATTTTTTCTTAACAATACAAAGAAGTCAAAAGGAAAACCAAACTTCCGAGGAAACAACTATGAACTAGAAAGGGCTCAGTGTGCAAACACAATTTAGATAAAAAAAATGAACAGTCTAATGAAAGCTCGTAAAGAGAAGAAAACCCTGCCTTTTTTTACATCTTTTTGACAAACATGGTTTGATTGTAATGGACATTGAACAACTTTAACTGAAAGTGCTAAAAGTAACATACCTTTCTTTTTATGGCCAGTGATTGTGGTTTGGTCAGCCGTGGAGGTGAATTTTGATGATTCCCATCCCCTTCATCATCCTCACTGCTTTCTTTAGATTGCTCTGTGGATTGCCCTCTCTCTCCAACCACTGCCACACTCTCTGGAGATCGCAAGTATTTATTTTTAGATTGTACTTTTGCAGGTGATTGCCTACTATTAGTTCTTGTGGAGAATATTTCTTGCTCTTCCTTTTCCCAGCAGCTAGCCTGTTCCATCAAACGCTCAGCCTGAAGGGTTGGGGTTAAAATAATGGGTCACTGAAACAGTATTAGCCATATCAAGTTCAGCTAAAGAGTTACAATAAGTCAACCCTGATTAGCACTGCTGCCTAATCAAGCAACAACATTTCAGCTGAATCATCTAGTAGCTACTTTACAACAGTTAGGATAACAAACCAAAGAAGATTGCATTTCATGGGATATTTAGCACTATTAATGATGCAGCGAATTGATTTAAGTCCTTCAGCACTACATTACATGCCCGCTGACATGGATCACTTTGATTAAGTTCATAAACACAAAGAATCAATTGACACTGCAGCCTTTGAGCTCTGCACCAAATCTGATCTGATTCCATGCTCCTAGACTACTTCAGGAGCAGTAAATACAACTTCATAACAAGTGAAACAGAGTTTAACTTTTCATATTCATTTTCCAAAATTTACTGTACCATCTCCAAAACCCGAGTTATTACTGATTAGTGCTGAAGTGTTTCACATAAGCAGTTTTCCTCATAACTAAGATCTGACAATGTTAAACAATGCTATATTTAAGACAGCCTACTACTTAATGATAAAGACTGGAGAAGAAATCTTAAGGAAAGGAATTCAGACTGACAATGTCTGCTGTTACCTCTTTTTCAGCTTCCCTCTCTTCTTCAGAAACCGCAGCATTAGAAACAAGCAGTGGAGTCCATCTCAAACTTTCAGGGTCTACTTCATTGACACGTGGATTAGCTTTCAGTTTCTCCATGTGGCTTGAGATCAGTTTTTCCCTTCTAATTATTACAAATCTAGAATTCAAAAAGGATTTTTGATGTTAGAAAAACATCAAGATAAAGCAAAACAATCTCATATCTTAAATCTCAGGCCATCCTGGTTAGCAGCCATTGATGGATCTATCCTCCATGAGCTTATCTAATTCTTTTCTGAACTCAGTTTTACTTTTGGCCTTCACCAGAACCGATGGCAATGACTTCCATAGGCTGACTGTGCCTTGTGTGGAAGAAGTACTTCCTGATGTTTGTTTTAAACTTGCTGCCTCTTAATTTCACTGGGTGACCCCTAATTCTTGTGTTATGTGCAGGAGTAAATAACACTTCCCTGTTCACTTTCCCCATACCATCCATGATTTTACAGAACTCTGTCATATTCCTCATAACCTCTCTTTTCTAAGATGAACTTAAAAGAGCAAAGCAATCCTTCGGTTTTCCTTGGGAACCACTTCTATCATGATACCTGTAAGAAACTTAATGAACTGAAGGGAAGATAGGTATAGTTGGCACCTTGTATTTTTTCATATCTATCTAGTTATATATAGTTATTTGGGGAAGGGGGAAAATTGCACAGGTAGATGTATATAAAAACCATGTGTATGTGACTTAATTCCTTTCTTCCACCCTTTGTGGGTTGCTTTTTAAAATTTGGATGCTGTTTGGGGCAGGGACTGTGGGCCAAATTCTCTGCTGATATAAACTTGCACAGGTCCGGTGAAGGCAACAGAGCTGCATCACAAATATACCAGCAGAGAATTTGGCTTCATGCTTTCATATTTGTTTGTACCAGGTGCAATGGGGCTCTGATTGTGACTGTCACCCATGGATGCTGCTTTCATCGTGCAGGGGATTCTGGAAGGACGGCACACAGTGCTGTGCAGACAACAAAACTATGGCTTCAACATCAAAAGTCTGGAACCTGACACAGAAAACACAACACTCTGATTCTGCAAACACATACACATGTGAGTAACTTAATGCACCTGAGTACATAACTATTCACATGCTTGAAGTTACTCATGTGCTGAAGTGTTTGTAGGATCGGGCATTGGTGCGATTATTTCTGTTTATTGAGAAGTATCTATTTATAAACTAGAGGCATATACCATTATTATTAGCACCACATCAAAAACCAAACCTGGAAAAATATACACCTAAGAATCCTCCCAACTCATCACCATATACATGGAGACTCTCCCTCCTTAACCTACTCATTCCACCCAAACAAGGAATTTTATCTCATGGTTTGTTCTCATGTGAGTTATATTTTAATTTGCTGCATGACTGTTGGAGACTGTGTGGCCTAAAATACAAAACAGTATTTCTCAAGACAAGATATACACCATCAGAATATTTGGGGACTGTCGTGGTTCCCTTCCCGAGCACAAGCAAACTCTAACTTCCTTTAACAAACTTACATGCTGTGTCTGACATTGCAAAGTGGAACATTATAATCCTAAATTACACCCTACCAAGATTGGCAAAATCAAGGGCAGAGATCAAGAATATCTAAAATGAAGGATATTACCATTGGCTTTCCTCCTATGAAGGAGGACACGTGCTTAATTCCTATGTAGTGCTACTAACTTTTGTGATTTTATTGCAAGTCTTGTAATTTTAGGGTCATTTTTAAAGCTCCAGCTCCTGGAATTATGAGAATCACATGTCTAGCCATCATAGTTGCAGAGAATAGCTTGTAAAGGGATGCACTCTAACAGCTCAGAAACCAGAAGGCAAAGAAAAAGAACCTCAAAATTATTTATTTTTTTAAAAAACCAACCTTATTTTTAAGCCAATCTCATATTTTGGTGATGGTCTCATGATTTTATTTTTTAATGCCTGAGGCTGGTAATACTGCCTACAGCAAAATGAACATGTGTTATTGAGTCCACAGTTACTGCCTTCTTCCTTATAATATATGGAGATATACCTATCTCATAGAACTGGATAGGACCCTGAAAGGTCATTGAGTCCAGCCTCCTGCCTTCACCACCAGGACCAAGTACTGATTTTTTGCATCAGATACCTAAGTGGCCCCCTCAAGGATTGAACTCACAACTGTGGATTTAGCAGGCCAATGCTCAAACCACTGAGCAATCCCTTCCCCTTGCCAACAGGAGGCATTATACAGTCACACACTGTCCCTTCACCAACTAATTTTGCAGACTTTTAGTTTCTGAAGCTGAAATTTTCAAACGTGTTTAAGGGCTTACTTATGCTACAAGGACTACACCAGCATGGCTCTAGTGTCACAGCTATGCTGGTACAACCCCATAGTGTAGATACAGCCTACATCAATGGAAAGGTTTTTTCTATTTGTGTAGGAACACCACTTCTCCAAATGACTGTAGCTAAGTTGACAGAAGTATTCTTTCATTGACCTAGCTGCGTCTACCCCGGGGGGTCAGGTCAACATAGTTATGTCACTCCAGGCTGTGGATTTTTTATATCCCTGAGTGATACAGTTAAATTGATCTAAAATGGAGACCAGACTCATGAGACATAGAAGCACAGGTTTCACTGAAAATTAATAAGACGTGTCTTAAATCAGTTAGGCCTTTTGATAATTCCACCCTAAATGCTAAATCTAAATTTTTTCAATCAAGTATATTAATAAAAAGAGACATGTAAAAAAGGACCCTGTCAACTTTAAAAATCCACTAATGTTACAAGCTCTACTAAAGATTTCTATAAATGAAAGCAAAGAAAAATATTCTACTGTTTTGCTTTCTCTGTGCATCTGCCCGAACTTGTGTATAGTCAGTTAGCTTCCCTTGTTTGTGTGTCTTTCACACAGTAATAAGAGGAGAAAACCCATTTTTTTTTTGATGGTAGGCGGGGACAGAGGGACTAGGAAAACGTGATTGTAAAACAATGAAAATTAGTGAGGGGACTCTGGCAGGGGTATGCTATCTGAAACTACCTTCCGTTTCAAAAGAGGTGTTGGCTAGATTTTCAAGTTGGCAGTCCCTTCTAAGACAGTGACTATCACCATTAAGCCTTCATAAAAGTCTATGCAAAGTACACTAGTTTTTTTCCTATGGTAAAAGGTGCACTTTCAATGAGTATTGCTACAATGAATATTTTTGTCTTCATAAGTACTCTTCAAATAGCATATGCTTTACTGACCTGTCTTCCCTCCTGTCTATCATGCTGTGCTGTTGCAGGGTTGTGGCAATATCATGTGGACACATTCCGGTGGCTCGGCTCATTCCCTTGATGCTGATATGTTTTTCATGATGGCAATAAAGGTATTCTAATATGACACTTTTCCAGTAGGCCAAGTATGAGAGACGACCCAGATCAGACAGCGGCTTTTCAGGAGACCCTGCTTGTCCCTCTCTTCTAGAAAGTAAATAACCTAACAGAGTGAAGAGAAAGGACATTTTATTGAATCAACTCACCTTGAGAATTTAGGACATGTCCTATTAGAGACACAATACATAACAGACATGTCAATGCGACCACATGCTATGAAAACAAGAGAAAGATTCAGCTGAAAAAAGGCAGAAAAGGCTGTCTTTCCCTGTTCCAGTAGCATCTAAGAATGTTTTGTGGGCCTTATTTTTCTGAATTCCTTATAGCAAACATCAGATACATTTGTGTGGTATCAGCATTTCAAACCTGCAGCAGAAATGTTTTAATCATGGAAAAAAATAATCTTTCAGGACAATAACTTGAACATACATACTGTCATTTAGACCGTTTCTTGCCAATACTGGAAATCAGGAGATAACATGGAAGTTCTCACATGGCACCATCACAGGGAGTAACAGTCAATTCACTTTTCCTATTGGCAAGTGTGTATTATCAGAGTCACCTAGACTAAAATGCAATAAACAATGTACAATATAACTTGTGGGTTAACCTGAACTTGTGAGAAATTTTTTTAAAATGCCATCTCCTTTAAGTCAGCTGTAAGAATACTCAGATAGCTCCAGTTTTAGGTCTTCCACAGTAATGACCCTATTTTGCAGTAGAATATAATAATCCTGTTCAAAAATGTCTTCCTCGATATATACCATGTAGGTCTCAATGGGATAATCTAGGCTAGTCCTTTAGCCTGCCTCAACTTCAAGAAGCTTTAAATTATAAAACGGAGCAAACCTGTTTACAGATGGTGAAAAAGAACGTGGAAGCCTTCAGAGTAGCAGCCGTGTTAGTCTGTATCCGCAAAAAGAACAGGAGTACTTGTGGCACCTTAGAGACTAACAAATTTATTTCAGCATGAGCTTTCGTGAGCTACAGCTCACTTCTTCAGATGCACAGAATGGAACACACAGATGCACAGAATGGAACACACAGACAGGAGATATAATATAAATATATCTCCTGTCTGTGTGTTCCATTCTGTGCATCTGAAGAAGTGAGCTGTAGCTCACGAAAGCTCATGCTGAAATAAATTTGTTAGTCTCTAAGGTGCCACAAGTACTCTTAATCTGGAAGCTGTTATTGTAATTAAAATCTTTTTAAGGAGAAGAAATGGTATAAACTAATGTTGTCTACCTTTCCCTGATTAAATACTCCTTTAGCTTCACCTTTATGAACACTATTCAAATGCAGACCTGAAAAAGCAGGTGCCCATATTTATGAAATTACATTTCTCAAAAGGTGTCAAACTAGAGCCTACCAGCAACTGCTAGTTTTCTCTCTTACAAATAACTTTCTAAAATGGCTTGATGCATTAAACTTAAAAAAGAGTCAATTTCATGTCTTTAAATCTCAAAGCTCACTGCAAATACACTTTTACTATAACCAACTTTGCATATCCCAAGACAAAATCAGCATATTCCCCATTACATTTCTGATTTCTCCCCCATTTTAATCAATGGTTTTCGCTATAAATTAAAGCCAGGTGGTTAACATTTTGGTTAATGAAACACAGTTGTTCTTATAGACTTATTTCCTCCTTTTTCTGCATACTTTATGCTCTCCAAATCAATATTTTATGGCGTGAAACAATGGTCTTTATTTTTCTTCTGTTGTGGGCCCCATCAGAGCTGACAATTTGAAAGTGTATCTACTCTGATCACTCTCTCTCGCCTCTGGACCACAAAATCTCCATAATACAGAAAGGCAGATATGCCATTACACACAAGATGATTAGTAACATCGTGGGTGCAGTTATTATTATTCAGATATCTATTAGTCTATTAATAAAAGGATTTATGAATAATAAAGCCCATTAGTTCATTAGGAGGAAAGTTGCCCCACAGGAAATGTAAACCTATGGAAACCATGAAGACACTTGGGTCAGTATAACCTGTTCTATTTGCTGCACAACTGCCATCTTATATAGTGCTACTTAAGCTAACTGCAGTGAGGTAGCCTATAACAATATACCCATTGTATACAGTAGTGCCTTACAACCTCTGTTGACTAAAATACATTTTCTAACAAGCTAAGTCACTGTGCATACAGAGGACACAAGTCTTCTTGTTCTAAGACTGATTGTATTTGTTCAGTGTGTATTGGGTAGGCCGAACGCCAAGAATAAGCATCTTGCTTCAGACTTTGTTATACCACAGCCCTCTTTACACCCGTACATTGTGTACAATTTTGGGGAAAGTTTTAGTTTTAACTGATAAGAATTCTAAACCAGCTTACTTATGCTGTAAAGTAAGATGAACTTTGTATTTAAACATATACTAGATGTCACTGCTAATCAGACAGAATGTGAACTTGCAGTTCAAGAAATGGTGGGATGGTTTTAGATGCAGACAGAAGGAGCATCTAGGTTTGTACAAGGATATGAAGTGTCCCATAATGCAGAGATCGAAGCTGGTTAAATTATTAAGTTATTTGAAATCATCAGCTAATGCCATAACTTGCAAAGACACTCAGACACAACTTTTTATGTTGTTTTGCTTTTTCTAACATCAAGCCATGTATTATAGTGTTACTGCTCAGTGTATACTCTCCCGAAGTATCTTTGCATATCATTATGGTTGTATAGCCTAGTGAATAGAGCACTAGACTGGGATTCAGGAGAATGTTTCCATTCACAGTTCTGCCATTGGCTTGCTGGGAGACCTTGGGTAAGTTACATATGGAGATACACCTATCTCATAGAACTGGAAGGGACCTTGAAAGGTCATCAAGTCTAGTCCCCTGCCTTCACTAGCAGGACCAAGTACTGTCTCTGGTGGGTTTCCCCCCTATCCCTAAATGGCCCCCCTCAAGGACTGAGCTCATAATCCTGAGTTTAGCTGGCCAGTGCTCAAACCACTGATTAACCTCTGTGTCTCCACTTCCCCCCATCCGTAAAATAGGGATGATTAACTCCTTTATAAAGCACTCTGAGAACTACTGATGCAAAGCACTACATAAGAGCGAGGTATTACTCGCTATTAGATCATTGTAAAACACTTTACAATTTCACCAATTTATACTCTGGAGCACAGGCTCCTTCTGTTTGCCACATACTGTGATAGACCCAGGCCAGTTGGGTACAACAAAGTGGTAGAAGGCAGATATAATGGCCACGGGGTTAGCAGTTTTCTGTTCCCTGACTGATCAGAGCAGGGGCTGCTCCAGACTAATGAGAACACCTGACTCCAATTAACCTGCTAAGTCAAATGAGTCCATTAAGGTAATGTGAACACCTGACTAATTAAGGCCCTTTTGATACTAGAAAAGGGCTCACTATAGTCAGGCTGGGGAGAGCCAGGGAGCCAGAGGAGAGAAAGTGCGGCTGAAGGGCTGGTTAATGAAAACACCCTCAAGCCATCGGTAAGGGAGCCCTAAGGGAAGGGTGAAGAAGGGAGAAGCGGGAGAGCTGTGGGGAAGTGGCCCAGGGACATGTAGCAACTCTGGCACTGAAAGGTTGGCTGCCAACAGCTGCTACTATTATGATCTCTGGGCCTGAAACTGGAGTAGAGGGTGGGCCTGGATTCCCCCCCAACCTGCCACTACAGAAACACCCCCTAGGAAGGGAAGACAGGCCCCTGTGAGGACAAGAGGCTAAACTGTTCTGAAATATGCCCTAGCGACAACAGAGATTGTGGGAGTTCTCTCACCAACCTCCTTGCTGGCTTATGATGAAAAGGGCTCAGTAGACTGTAACCCTGGCCCTAGAGAGAGAAGGACTACGTGGAGGGTCGCAGTGAGCCACTGAGGCTAGCATAAACCGCCTAGAAGCACGAGACTCACGGGGACAAGGTTGGAGCTCTGCCACAACCGGTGTCAGGGGTGGGATCGTGATTGTTCACAGTGTGGCAGAACAGAGTTTAATTAAAAAAAAAAACAAAAAAACAAGAGTGTGCACTGGGGTTTTTGGTTCTGCGTTTTTGTTTGTACCACAATGGAGAAGGTGGTGGAAGCGCTGGTGCAAGCCACAGCAGCCCAGCAGGAGGCAACCCGGGCTTAGGCGATGGTGCAACAGGAGTCTATGAGGTTACAGCAGGAAACCAACCAATTATTAATGAGCCCAGGTGACCCAAGATCGAGCTGTCCTGCACAAGGTTGTGGACCAGCTGAAGATCCTCACCACCTAGGCCTGGGAGTGCGATGGGACACGAACCCTGAGGGCCACTGGTTGTCTGCCAAAGATGATGGCAGAGGATGATGTAGAGGCATATCTCCTCTCATTTGAAAGGACTGCTCAGTGTGAGGCATGGCCCCAGGAGCAGTGGACCAGCATTCTCACCCTCTTTTTGTGTGGAGAGGCCCAGAAGGCCTACTTTGATCTGCCCACCAAGGATGATGCTGACTATTCCCGGCTGAGGGCAGAGATCCTAGCACGACCAAGGGTGATGGCAGCGGTACGGGCCCAGAGGTTCCAGGAGTGGAACTACAGGGAGAACAAATCTCTGAGGTCCCAACTATTCGACCTCATACACCTCGCTTGGAAGTGGTTACGGCCTGAGGCATGCAGCCTGGATGAGATTTTAGAGACCTTGGTCATGGACCATTACATGCGGGGACTGCCGCCAGATCTCCGCAAATGGGTATGCCAGAATGATCCGTCCACCTACGACAAAATGATCACATTGGTAGAAAGACAGACAACAGCCAGGGAATTAACCCAACTACCCAAAGAAGGCCCCTCACGAATCAAACACTCGACCCCGACCGTGGAGGGTCAGGCAGCCAAACCCCCAGGGAAGTCCTAGGTGGAAGAAAAGGGAGGCTGAAAACCAGTCGGGAACCCAGAAGGAAGGGGAAGGCCTGAATGGGGAGAACCCTGGGACTAAACCCATGTGATAGGAGAGTGACTAGAAGCAATTATAGGTGTTACAGGTGCAGGGAGCTGGGGCACATAGCTGCCCAGTGCCCCAATGTCATAGAGCCAATGCGGTGTAACCTGGGGGTCAGGGCAGACCCATGCAGCCTACTCAATCTTGTAGAGGTCACAGTCACCCCACATAAATATACAAGGCACGTAAAGGTGAATGGGGTAGAAACCATGGCACTCGTAGACTTGGGGAGTGCTATCACCCTAATTTCGACTAAATTAGTGAAGCGCAGCCAGTTAATGCAGGCTAAGTGTACGGGGGTAACCTGTTCCATGGGACTGTTAGTTACTACCCCATCATACCAGTGAAAATTTGAAAATCAGGGAAACGTCAGAGGGGTGAAAGCAGGAGTAGTTGCAAATCTCCCATACCCTGTGCTCATAGGTAGAGATTTCCTCGGGTTTGGAAACTTGCTCCCACCAGAGAGACTGGAGAGAGGGGAGCTCCCCGAACTTCAGGAGGCTTCCGCGGCAGAATGTCACCTCCCATATTTTGTGGAAATGTCTCAGGAACTATTCCCTGTCCCAGGGAAAGGCAGGAAGACCAAAACAGAAAGCAGGGCGGCCAAAGCTTTGGGTACCCAAATCCTGATACAAGGACAGAGGGCAGCCTGTGTAGGCAGACATACATGGGCAACTGAAGGGGAGGGCCCCGAGACGCAGGAGGGGTCAGAGACCAGTTCCAACCCCAATCTCACAGAGCCGGCCGAGAAGGCAGAGACAGATCCCTCCGAGTTTGGGCTGATAAGCTCCGGGAGAGAGACGTTTGGATGGGACCAGGTGGAAGACCCGAAGTACAATAATGCCAGGAAGGAGGTGGCTGAGATAGATGGGGTACCTATAGATGGAAAGGCCCAAGAGCCAGGGCCTTATTTTGTGATCAAGAGGAATCCCCTATACCGGGTAGTGCAAATGTCGGAGGAAGAGGTACACCAGCTCCTAGTACCCCAGAAACACCAGAAGGCAATATTAAGCTTCGCTCACAGTCACCTTTTTGGAGGGCATCTGGGAGTCGAGAAAACCCAGGCGCGAATCTTACACAGGTTCTTTTGGCCGGGGGTACGTGAAGATGTCCGGTGGTACTGTACCTCCTGCCCTGAATGTCAACTGCACAGCCTTTGTCCACATCTAAAAGCTCCTTTGGTACCCCTGCCGATCATCAAAGTTCCGTTCGAGAGGATCGCGATGGATCTTGTGGGGCCATTAGAGAAAATGACCCGAGGCCACCAGTATGTGCTTGTCATCCTAGACTATGCAACCAGATACCTAGAAGCTGTCCCCTTATGAAAAACAGCTTCCAAGAGCATTGCCAAAGAACTAGTGGCAATCTTTGCCCGGGTAGGGCTACCAAAAGAAATCCTCACAGACCAGGGAACACCATTCATGTCCAAGTTGATGAAGGACCTGTGTTCCCTGCTCCATATCCGGACCCTGCGAACCTCAGTTTACCGTCCACAAACCAATGGTCTGATGGAACGATTTAACCGGACCCTCAAGGCCATGATAAGAAAGGTGGTAAGCAAGGATGGGAAAGATTGGAACAACCTACTCCCATACCTCATCTTCGCCATCCGTGAGGACCCCCAAGCTTCCACAGGATTCTCTCCCTTTGAGCTGCTGTATGGACGCAACCCCTGAGGCATCCTGGACATAGCCAAGGAAATTTGGGAGGAGGAACCCAGTGAGAGGAAGAACGTAATAGAGCATGTGCTATGGATGAGGGACCGGACACGCCGGGTCACTCCCACAGTGACGGAGCACCTAGAGAAGGGCCAAGAGGCCCAGAGAACCTACTACAACCTTCAAGCCAAGGTTCGTCAGCTTCAACCTGGTGACCGAGTAATGGTACTGGTACCGGTACCCACGGCCGAAAGTAAGCTGTTGGCCCAGTGGCAAGGACCCTATAAAATAGTCGAACCCATAGGGGAAGTAAATTACAAAGTGCGACAACCGGGACGTTGAAAACTAGAGCAGATATACCACGTCAACCTTCTGAAACCCTGCCATGCCCGAGAGGCGTGCACAGTGGTTCGAGAAGACCTGCACTCAGGCAACAAAAACTCTGAACAAGCGAGGATGTCTCCCAATCTAACGACAGCCCAGAAGGAAGAGGTAACCAAGATGATCGCCAGATATCAAGATGTATTCTCGACAAAGCCAGGTCACACAACCGGGACATATCACCACTTTGTCACGAACCCTGGGGCCAGAGTAACTATGAGGCCCTACCGGGTGCCAACAGCCAAAAGGGAAGAAACAAAAGCCGAAGTCAGGAAAATGCTGGAGATGGGGATCATTCAAGAATCCCACAGTCAGCGGTCGAGCCCAATAGTGTTGGTGCTCAAACCTGATGGCACCACAAGGTTCTGCAATGATTTCCATCAACTAAATGAGATATCCCAGTTTGATACCACCCTATACCCCGCATAGACAAACTAGTGGACTGTTTGGGGAATGCCCGGTACTTGACAACCCTAGCCTTGACAAAGGGGTACTGGCAGATTCCCCTAGCGAAAGATGCAAAGGTAACGACGGCATCAGAGGGTCTCTTCCAATATACGGTTCTCCCTTTTGGACTACATAGGGCCATAGCTACCTTTCAGTGCCTCATGGACAAGTTATTAAGCCCCTATGCCTGTTATGCTGCTGCCTACTTGGATGATGTGGTGATTCATACCACAGCCTGGGAAACCTATTTGAAGAAAGTGGGGGCGGGTCCTTGATACCTTCAGGTGAGCAGGCCTTACAGTGAACCCTGTTAAGTGTGCCGTGGGGTTCACAGAGGCCAAATATCTTGGCTACGTGGTAGGAAAATGTCTGGTAAAACCCCAACTGAATAAGTTAGAAGCCATCCAAAATTGGCCACAGTCGAGTCATAAGAAGTAGGTCCGAGCATTCCTAGGGGTGGTGGGGTATCACCGACGTTTCATCCCCCATTTTGCCACAACAGCAAGTCCCCTAACGGACTTAATGAAGGCCCGTGGTCCTGATCTGGTCAGACAGTCTGATGCAGCAGAGATAGCATTCGCGGACCTAAGGACTCCCCTTTGCAGTAACCTCATATTTCACCAAGGAATTCATCCTACAGACAGATGCATCTGAGGTAGGGTTAGAGGCCGTCCTATTGCAGATGGTTGGGGAAGAGGAACACCCAATTCTCTACCTTAGGAGGAAACTCCTTCCGAGGGAACAAAAATACGCAGTGGTAGAGAAAGAGAGTGCTTCACCATAAAATGGGCCATGGAAACGTTGCCTTACTACCTGCTGGGGCACATATTTGTCCCGGTAACCAACCATGTCCCTCTTCAATGGATGCAATGGAACAAGGAAAAGAACACTAGGGTAACCAGGTGGTTCTTATCCCTCCAACCTTTCCAGTTCTGCATAGAGCACAGAGCAGGGAGTCACCATGGCAATGCTGATGGCTTATCACGCGTACACTGTCTGGCATTCCAAGCTGTCCAACCCCTTGGTGTTGAGCAGAGGGGAGGGAAATGTGATAGACCTAGGCCAGTTAGGAACAGCAGAGTAGTAGAAGGGAGATATAATGGCCACTAGATAAGCAGTTTTCTGTTCCCTGACTGACCAGAGCAGGGGCTGCTCCAGACTAATGAGAACACCTGACTCCAATTAACCTGCTAAGTCAAATGAGTCCATTAAGGTAATGTGAACACCTGACTCTAATTAAGGCCCTTTTGATACTAGAAAAGGGCTCACTATAGTCAGGCTGGGGAGAACCAGAGAGCCAGAGGAGACAAAGTGCAGCTGAAGGGCTGGTTAATGAAGACACTCTCAAGCCATCAGTAAGAGAGCCCTAAGGGAAAGGTGAAGAAGGGAGAAGCGGGAGAGCTGTGGGGAAGTGGCCCAGGGAAATGTAGCAACTCGGGCACTGAAAGGTCGACTGCCAACAGCAGCTACTATTATGGTCTCTGGGCCTGAAACTGGATTAGAGGGCGGGCCAGGGTTCCCCCCACAACCTGCCACTACAGAAACGCCTCCTGGGAAGGGAAGACAGGCCCCTGTGAGGACAAGAGGCTAAACTGTTCTGAAATAAGCCTTAGGGACAACAGAGACTGTGGGAGTTCTCTCACCAACCTCCTTGCTGACTTATGATGAAAAGGGCTCGGTAGACTGTAACCCTGGCCCTAGAGAGAGAAGGGCTACATGGAGGGTCGCAGTGAGCCGGCTAGCATAAACTGCCTAGAAGCGCGGGACCCACGGGGACAAGGTCGGAGCTCTGCCACAATACTTATACTCCCAGAATCTCTTACTATAACTTTGTCTGCACTAGGGGCTTGTTAATTATACCCATTCCAGTGTAACTAACAAGGAGGTAGCACCGGTGTGAATTTCCCCCCTAAAATTCTGCAGTACGCACATAGTAAAATGATAAAAAGTTTAGAAAACTTGACCTATGAGGAAAGGTTAAAAAAACTGGATATATTTAGTGTTAAGAAAAGAAGACCGAGAAGAAGGGGGACTGATAAGTCTTCAAATATGGTAAGAATTGTTATAAAAGAGGACGCTGAAAGTAGGACATAGAAGCAAGTAACTTAATCTGCAGCAAAGGAGAATTAGAGTAGATATTAGAAAACTTTCTAACTATAAGGGTAGTTAAGCACTGGAATAAGGGAGGTTGGGGCATCCTCGTCACTGTAAGTTTTTAAGAACTGGTTAGACAACCAGTTAGACTAGGTATACTAGGGCCTGCCTGAGCACAGGGGGATGGATTAGATGACCATTCAAGGTCCCTTCCAGACCTACATTTCTTTGGTTCTATGGCCTACCAAGATGCTCATACCATATTACTGTAAAAATAATTTGCACTCACAATGTAAATAGTGCAGATTAAATAAGTTCCTCTTACTTACAGTGTACACAATTTAATTGGTTCTGTGATTTAAATTACATCTATTAAATTAAACTTACCAAACAGATGCCAAATAATTGATCTAAGTTGCGGGTAAATAAAAAACATTGATCTTGGTAGCTCGTGTATTTATCCTGAAGCATCTGAAATGAGTACAACATGCCCCTGTTAAAAAGATAGCCCCAGTGCTGGTATCTCCATCTAGTCTTAATAATGGATATTCTCAAAATGACGACCTAACAGATTTTCTAAAGATATAACCCATGATTTGAGACTAGGAATGCTGGCAATATTTGGAAGGAAAAGCACAATAAATGAAGTATAAACAGCCATTAGTGGAGACTGTTTGTTACGAATAAGAAGTGAAGCAAAAGTACTGCTAGGTGTAACTTAGTTAAGAAAAGAGTCCTCGCTCTCTACACAGGGATGCATGGTGCTAACTAGAAAGTCTATTAGACCCATGCACAATAAAATTAATATCCAGAAAAACATTAACATTTAGCACTCCTAGCCCTATCTCCAAGTTTGAGAAACAATTTGTCCATGCACATTCACTTTGTTGCATGAATCTCCTCATTACTACTACACTTCATCAACAGAAGAGACTAAGATTATATATGGGGAGGGAAGAATTGTATAATCCTTTTTAATCAGGAAAACTCTAGTCCACAAATTTAAGAGCAGAGATGTGTAGCCCCCTAGGATTCCCATTAAAGAAACTATAGCAAACACTAAAAAGTTCCCGTTCAATATGTTGCTATGCTCAGTTTGATACTTAATTCCCTTGGAATCCATCTGAATAAGAATTTATCTATGAAAGATTCTGCAGAATGCTTATTTAAAGCAATTAATTATATATCTAAGTAGTTTATTCTACATTGAACAATTCTGCGAAAAAAGCAACCTTTTAAATATTTATACCACCTTTATGTAACTTAAGAACACAATCTCCCTTCTTTGGCCTCCATGGTTACTGATGATATTGCAGTGATCTAGATTTTGAATATTCCAAAGTTTGGGGCTGTCTGGATCTAGGATTCAATTTGGATTAATCCTGACTTGCCAAGCAAGAGACTCAGAGGCTTACAAACATTGTATGAAAAAGGCAACCCTGATCCATTATTTACTGATCAAATTCACATATTAATATAAAAGTTTTTTCCCAGCATCTTTCAATATCCCACGCTAGGGAAGTATCAAGCCCATTGTACCAAGTCTCTCTGCTGACAGGGTCATAAATCTGAGCTCACATATATGCAAGTGTGGTAGATTCAGCTTCCTCCAGAGACTGCAAAGTCTGAGGGAAGCAAAATCCAATCTTAGCAGACTGAAGCAACCTTCCGTTTAATCTGACTGGAAAAATCAGTTCTTTTTTCCTGGAATTGAGAGATTTTGCTTCGTACCATTCTCTCTACAAACGCTAAATGTAGTTCTAACTTGCTGCAGGACCTGGCCACGTCTTTTCTACCCAGTTACCGTTCAAATCTGTATTGAAATAATGAAGTCTTACTAATTGTTTAAAAAAAAAAACCAAAGATTTATTAAACTACAATTGCTGTCTCCGTGGAGTCAAGATGAGACTATCATGAAGATGCCCAAACAACTTCTTAGTTTGGGTTGGAACGGGGGAGATCAGTCCCAAAAAGCAAATCAAGTGACAAGTGGTCCGGAAGAAAACTGCACAGAGGAAGATGTGCTATGAGCATTATTCTGTCAAAAGGTCTGCAGAGGAAAGAAGTTAAGCCAGTAGGGCTTTATAAAGATGTTCAACTGCTGAGACACACAACTGGATAGTTGTCTTGCAGATCTTCTCCATGGGGGGCTGATGCCCTTTCTGCTCAGATGGCTGTTGTGGAACATGAACAGTGGGCTCTGATCCCTTCAGGAATTAGTTTATCTGTCGCTGAATAGATATTTCAGTATACAGCACCCAATCAACCTACCTACAGAGGATTTAGTTTCTTAAGCATTTATGGCAAAAGGAAATGAATAAATATGTTTTCCTTGTTCTCCTGAAGTGACTGACTATAATAAGGTAAAATTTAACTGCTCAATAGCACTTGCCATGTTTTTCCTATCGTGTTAAGAGAATGAGGGAAGAAGAATCTCCTCTGATGTATGGAAACGTTAACCTTAGCAATGAATTAATTGAGAGTATGATCAACCACCTTGTCCTGAGGGAAGATGAAATAATATTTGTGTCTTCTAAATGCAGATGTTTCAAAATGCTTGGAAAAAGGAAGCATGCCTTTATGTAGAGGAAACAAGGAAGTAGAGGTGACTGACTCGAAGGGATATAAGAGTTGCAGCAATTTAGAAAGATCTCATGTCAAGAAGATAGAACTAGCTGCTGTGAAAGAGAAGGAAGGAAGGCGCCCACAATCCGATGGTCCTCCTGTTTCCATGAAATGAGGAACTGGATCACTGTGGATGAATGTTGTACTCTGCTTTGCATCTCTTGTTAAGAACAGCAGCAGGCTTTCAAGGAATCCCTGAAGCTCTCATGCATGTGTAACCTGAAGACCAAGAAGCTGCAGATACAGATGGATTGATGACATCATTCCATGACACTTCAGAAACCAATGCCTGGACCTTATCAAACTTCTCCTGTGTCAGGAAGACTTTGGCTCTCCTTGTGTCAATCCCACCTCGTAGGTGGACTATCCACTCAGAAAGAATCAGATAGCTCTTTAGGTTTATGGAAGTTATTTTCCTAGTGACTTTGAACATCTGATCGGAAAATCATCTAAGAAAAGTCATAGCTGAGCTTTATGGGGCATGACTGGAATACAAAGATAAACTTTTGCCAGATCCACTGAAGTAAGAAGGTCTCCTGCAGTGACAGTGAAAGATGTTGTTAGTGCTGTGGAATATTGTTGCTGCTGTGGCATTGTTACTGCTGTTAGTGTTGCTGTTCTTGGGGTGCCAATGTCAGCTGCACTAGCAGACAGCGCAGCATGTTAATTCAGCAGACCTCAATGTTATTCACAAGAAAGACCACAGGCTCGGTTGGGTGGCAAAGGCGCTCAGCCAGGTTTATTTGTCAACAAAGTACATAGAGCCTCATAGAAGCTACAGGTACACTAATACTTGTATGACTGAGACAAGGTACCTGCTCAATCAGTACATCAGGATGCTGTTCCCTTGGCTAGCACAAAGTTGCCCCTCCTATGACTTCTTTTATACATGGATACAAACAAGTTCCATAATACACTCCAGACATTGTTAGTTACCACTCTTATCCTTATACTTGCTAGTTCGAACGAAACATCCTTATCCTGTCATCCCATCCTTATCTTACGAGGGATCGGTGTATTCTTGTACCATCTCTTAGGAATGTGTACATGTAGTTACTCGAGAGATCTGTGTGTTTTTACACTTGACTGGAGAGGATGGTATGTGCTTACGTGGTATTAGCTAAAACCTACTGTGTGGTTATTTTGTCAAGGCCAGGCCTGCTCTGGTTCACAGCCTTTGGTTTAAACTGTTAGTTTTGCCCAGGGCTTCAGCCAGGTCTATAAAAGGTAGCGTCTCCATCCTGAATTTCATCTTTTTTGTTGATTTGTTCAGTTCCTCTTGAGGTCTAAGATGGCCTAGATATCTTGAGCCCTTGTGCTCCTCATCCAATATGGAGTAAGAAAGGAAATCCATGCCTGAAAGGGCCAGACCTTCCTCTTGGGAAAGAGGGAGGTCTGGATAGATGCCTGATTCCTTGCCAGGTGACTATTATTCAACTAAGAACAGACATTCAGGGAATTCTGAAGCTGTTTTCCCCTTCTGTTGTGGACTGGAGTGGAGAGTTGGGGGGGTGGATTTTTGGACTTACCCATGAGGAATCCCTGACTAGTGAAAACGGTCTGGCATGCTACATCCCAAAGAAAGGAAAAGCAATGACTTGCTCTAGAAGAGATGTTTCTAGGGAAACCTTGGCTGCTGTGGGGAAGGAATGTGGAGCACCCCCACTACAACTCATCCACACTCTAAGGGCCTTCTCCTGGCAGAGCATGAGTCTGTAGGCTGACAGCCTTCCTTTCTGCAACTCCTGAGGTCTCCTCAGAGATGGAGTCCTCTCATCTTTCTGCTAGCTCTGCTGTCATGGGGAGGGAGGAACAAATTGGGAGACAAAGCTTCAGGGTAGTCCAATTTGGGGTGCAAAACCCAAGACATTTTCTGCTGGAATACTATTGGCTTAGGCAAGAGCGCTGATCACTTCACTCTGAGGCAAAAAAATGCAGGCATGTGGACTGAAGGGACATGGCCAAAACCTAAACCCATGTCTCAAATGCTGCTGGAATGTGCAGAAAGAGAGGCATAATAGACGATACTTTCAGGAAGAGGCCAGAATCTAGAATGAATGTTTTAGATCAATTATCTAAGCCAGTCCCTAAGAGTCACAGAATTTTTAACTAGCCATCTTATGCATTCAGCACACTATAACAAAGGCACATTTTTAGAAAGTTTTCCTAGAACATACTATACCTCTGGACTCAGCAGACTTACAAATTGGCATCTACTGAGAGACTTGCAGCAGTGCTCAAGGGAAAACAGTGATTTTCAACAAGGTTGTCATCATTTCTTCAACTGGACTATGTCAACTTGGTTCATACCTCGTTTATTAACAGACTTTAAACGTATCACTCTTTCCAACAGAATCCATTGCACTTTGTTAAATACAGACACAGTCCTGTGGGGAAAGAGGTCTCTTCCAAGTACTTGCATCTTGTTATGCTGAAATTTTGAGGATTTTATGGAGTTTTATGTAAGGCCCCCTTCTCATGAAATAACCTATGCCACCACAGTCACCACCTCTCCAAACTAAACATTCTCAAACTTTTTGATAATATCTTGGGCACAGGTTGCTCTTTAAATTTTAAAAATAAATATAAAAAGGGCAAACACCTAATTCAGGGCAATCTAATTGAGCTTCATGAAGATCAGCCTATGGAACTGTTAAATTTGGTCATCTACTCCTCTTTTCCAACACTGCCAAGCTGTCTCACCAGCTGCATTCCTCACATAGCCAAAAAGAGCCAAGGACATAGGCTGTTCAGTGAGGGCAGCAGAGGTGGGCTCTGGGACAGACTGAAAAGGTCAGCTGTGCATTGAAGTCTGGTGAGAGCAAGGTTTAGATAACATGTAGGTGGTCAGGTAAAGATTTATTCATATCATGATGGTGTACCCTTGAGGGCTCCCCTGCAATCTATATATAGGCTTTAGGGCAGAGCTTCCCAAACTGTGGTCTGTGGACCATCAGTGGCCTGCGACTAGTTCCCTCTAAGGTGCATGCCTGGGTGGTCACACACAAGAGAACCAAGGGCCACCCACCTAATTAGTGGAGCCATGCAGGTGTGGCTCCACTAATTAGGTGCCTGGAGCCTGGAGAAGATGCACATGTAAGGTGAGGTGGTGGCCTTGGGGGGAACAGGGGGTAGATGGGAGGGGGCAGTGGGGTAAGAAGAGGGGGTGGGGGGGATTTTGGGATGCGCAGGGCTGCGGCAGCCAGAGAAAGGGGCGACTTTCTCCAGCTCCAGGGTTGTGGCTGCCAGGGAGAGACGGCCCTCCCTCCCAGCCTCAGCTCTGTGGCAGGGAGAGATCCCTCTCCTTCCCAGCCCCAGCTCGGGGTCTGCCATGGTGGAGGAGAGAGGGCACATCCATCGCATTAGGAAGATAAGACTATTGATATTAAAATGAATTGTGTGCTCTTATTTGTAGAGCAAAAAATGTTAATTATGAAGATTTTTTTTAATATAGTGCTTTTATCCAAAGCGCTTTACAACAGTTAGCTAACGGTACAAACAATATTTGGAAAGATCATTAAGTGGTCCGCTGAGACCCTCAGCAATTTTCAAGTGGTCCGTGGGGAAAATTTTTTTGAGAACCACTGCTTTAGGGTCATTTGAGATGAAAGGTGCTATTTCAAGCAAAATATGAATTTAAATTCCTCCACAAAGAGTCTTGGCTGAAACAACAGTTCTGGTTCATTGAGTGCATTTACCACCAAACACACTCAGAAAAAAAACAGGAAACCAATAGGTTAAGGCCCCATCCAACTTTCACAACCTGCAAGCATGATTTTGCCTTCTCCATATTACCTCATTCATACTCAGTACAAACTATCATGCCTCTTCCCTACACCTGCATTCAAAAAGTATAACCCCCAACACTTCTGACTGCAGTTAAGGCTGCACTTTGGGAGGGCAGAGGTATGCATGTTTTAGAGTGCGAGAGGACTGGATGGGATGAGTAATTGTAGAAAAGCTGAAATCAGTTTGTAGGTTGCATGGGTTGGGCGAGGGCTTCACTAGTGGTTTCCTGTTTGTTTTTACAGTTGTGCTGATGGTAAATGCACTTGAGCAACCTTAACTGAACTTCAACAGATTTTTTTGAGAAGACAATATATTAAACAACCATTTCAACTTGTAGGACACTTTTTATGAATCCCAATGAATCCTTAAAGTATTTGACTTATAGTAATATATTAAACATATGAATCACTTTTATCTGGCCCAGAAATAACCTGTTTCTGGAGTGGCCCATGGCAGATGGTTAATAGCAACATTAAAAGTTTAGAGCAAGACTAACATGTCCAGTTGCAATACAGCATGTTTTAGGGAGGAAGAACATAAAAGCATTTGGCCAGGCCACCAGATTTAACAGTTCTTCTCCCATGAAAGTGCCATGAGATATTTAACAATCACAAATTGTTGGACCAAATTATTAAACCATCAGTTTATAAGCCCGTACAGGATAACAGGGTTATTAATAATAGCCAACAAGGATCTGTCATGAACAAATCATGCCAAACCAACCTAATTTCCTTCTTTGACAGGGTTATTGGCCTGGAGAGGGGAAGCTGTAGACTTGATCTCTTCATTTTAGAAAGTTTTTTCATACAGTTCCACATGACATACTCATAAGCAAACTAGAGAAATGTGGTCTAGATGAAATAACTATGAGGTGAGTGCAAAACTGGTTGAAAGACCCTACTCAAAGAGTAGTTATCAACGGTTTTCTATCAAACTGGGGGGGGATATAGCTAACGGAGTCCCACCGGGGTTTGTCCTGAGTCCACTACTATTCAATATTTTCATTAATGACTTGAATAATAGAGTGGGGAGTATGTTCGTGAATGACACCAAGCTGAGAGGGGTTACAAACACTTTGGAGGACAGGAGAGGAATTCAAAACAACTTTGACAAATTGGAGAATTGGTCTGAAATCAACAAGATGAAGTTCAGTAAAGACAAGTGCAAAGTACTGCACTTAGGAAGGAGCAATCAAATGGACAATTATGAAATGGGGAATAACTAGCTAGGTGGTCATACTGCAGAAAAAGATTTGAGACTTATAGTGGATCACAAACTGAATATAAGCCAACAATACAATCCAGTGGAGAAAAAGGCTGTGGTGTACTAAAAGGAGTGTCACGTGCAAGACACAGGAGGTAAGTGTCCTGCTCTACTTGGCAGTGCTGAGGCCTCAGCTGGAGTACTGTGTGCAATTTTGGGTCCCACACTTTAGGGAAGAAGCAGATTAACTGGAGAGAGTCAACAGAGCAACAAAAATGCCAAGGTTTAAAAAATCAGACCTCTGAGAAAGGTTAAATAACTGGGCAAGTTTAGTCTTGAGAAAAGAAGACTGAAGGGGAGGGGGTCTTCAAATACGTTAAAGGGCTGTTATGAAGAGGACAGTGATCAATTGTTCTCTATGTCAGCTGGAGGTAGGACAAGTAGTAATGGGCTTAATCTGCAGGAAGGGGGATTATGTTAAACATTAGGAAAAACTTTCTAACTATAAGAATAGTTAAGCTCTGGAATAGGCTTCGAAGGAAGGTTGTGGAATCCCCATCATTGGAGGTTTTTAAGAATAGGTTAGACAAAACACTGGTCAGGGATGGTCTGGGGTTTACCTGATCCTGCTTAGTGCAAGGGGCTGGGACCAGGGAACCTCTAGAAGGTCCCTTCCAGCCCTGTATTTCTATGATTCTGTAAGTGGTTAGGACCTCGGCAGTACCTCATGTGAAAAAGAGCACTTCCAGAAATACAAGGCATGCTAAAACCAGTCAGGGTCCATGTTTCAAAATAAATTCTTAGGGAGCATCCCCCTACTGAATCACTAAAACCACTTCCTGCGGCATCTGTGTGTTCTCTGAATGTTCCTCATCCACATATTAACCCTAGTCCAACCTTGCTTAGTTTGCCGTGGGCCGTTCATTTTATGTGGTAAACAAGGGCTATGGATCTGATCCAGAATGGCCATTCCTAGCTTCCTATAATGTGAATGTTTACATTTATGCTGTTCCTTTGAGGATGACATCATAGAAGACAATTGCTTCATTCTTATGGAGGATCTTAAGTGCGACATTTTAAAATCTGGTCTGACATTCTCTTTCACTGCATGTCATGCAGTACATGGGAGCATCTGACTCTTGGATAAGACAAAATTTGGTTATGTTACATATCTGAGTTTAGAGGGTAAATAGCCTGTTCACCAAGACTACTGCCTTACATCTGCCATTCATATCCTCATGTTAAAAGGACTGAAGGACATTTCTTGAAAGAATGCTACATCACAGATCAGATGCTTCAGATACTTTATTATGCAATTTTAACCAGCTACCAATAACCTTGATATTCCATGAAATATAGTTTAAGAGACAAAATATAGGCAATCCATAGAAAACTAACACATACTTCCTCTCCTGACTTTTGGATTTTTCTAAATACTTATCTCCTGTTTTCATTTTTTAATAAATTTAGCTGGATGTTACTCCTAAAACAGTACACAGTGATGAAGTTAATATATTGATATCTAAATTGATATCAAAGTTGCTGATATGAACGGGACCATTTCCCATTTCTCAGAGTGACTGTTTCTGACTGGCTTTCTGCAGACTTCGCTTGACTGCACTACAGTGGTTCACATATAGAAGAGTCTCTTTTCACTCATAAGGGCTAGAAACTAGGTTCTTTTAAAAAATTAAATAAAGGATAAATTCCACAGAATTGGAATGGACACACCAGAGCCTTGCTAGGATAGTATATAGGCAAGGCCAGCTCCATCTGAAACCAGGCAGAAACTTATAACTTGCAGCATTTTGTTTTGATAAAAACACATTTGTTTTTCAGTTATGCAAGAAAAAAAAAAGCATTTAAAAAATGAGCCCCTTACGCTGACACTCGTGTGATCTGCCTTTCAGTGAAGATGGAATTCTCATGTCTGAGTCATAAAACCCTGGTGGAAAAGACAGCACAACCTTATCTCTGCCTCTGTCACTGGGAAGCAATTTAATACATTAAACAAATTAACTGCCTCAAAATATATTAATAGCTCTGAGCAAATATTCACCTTTTTGTAATGTTTAGATTACACTACTTGCCCTCTTATGGGAAACCAGAACCTAATGTTACTCTGAATAATAAAAAACCCCCACAACATTCCCATCCTTTCAAGTAAAGAAATAAATAGCTAATAAAATTTGGAGAACTAAGGAGCTGAGTAGCTTAAGGCTCACAACTGAAGTGTCCTCAGCAATAGCTGGCCATCAGAAACAGTTTGAGAGAAGGAATTGCTGGCCTCCATATTGAGATTACTCTAGGATTGCACAGGCTCAACAAATGGATCGAAAGTGGTTTGAGAACAACTCAGCACAAACCAGTTACATTGCAAACACCACCCTGTGCTGCAAATAAGTACAGTAACTCCTCACTTCAAGTCTGGTTAACATTGTTTCATTATTAGGCTGCTAATCTATTAGAGAACATACTTGTTTAAAGTCGTGCAATGTTCCGTTGTAAGATTGTTTGGCTCACCTTGCGCCACCCGCCTGACCAGTGTTCCAGCTGGGTTGAAGGGTTAGGGGGCTTGCCCCACTCTGCCTGGTATTCCAGCCAGGGCATGGGGTCAGGGAGTGGGGGCTTACTCCCACTCCGCCCGCCCAGCATTCCAGCCAGGGAGCAGACAAGCCCCTGCGCCCCGACACCACTATGCGCCTGCCTCAACCAAGTTTCATAAACATCATTGGTGAGTACTGTATTAAATTGTTTGTTTAAAATTATTTATATACATATACAGTATAAATTCATGTCTTGTCTGGTGAAAAATATTTCCCTGGAACCCAATCCCTCTATTTACATTAATTCTTATGGGGAAATTGGATTCGATTAAAGTAGTACTTTTCAGGACTGTAGCTACAACATTACTGTACTTCAAGTGGAGCCTGACATAGGAAGTCAGATAATTACTATGGCCCTGGCTAAAAGGTGGGACAAACCTGGAACAACTGTGCTCGAGGCCATAATAGAGTAACTATTTCCCAGGTTAGAATACCTTTCTCACATGTTTTTAGCTCATCCACACTGATTTACTGTTCTGAAACATGGGTTTAAATTCTGAAGTTCAGCAAGTGTAGTCAAGGCCTTAAAATAAAACAAGGTAGAAGTGTGTGACTAAGGATAAGCAGATATTTTGAACTTAAATCCTTATTTTGCTCTGCTAATTACTTGTGGATTGAAGTTAAATAGCTTCCTGCACAGCTCTGTTAAAGACAGAGGATATAACTGTTCGACATCCACTCCATTTAAAAGTTAAACTCTTCACCTTATTTAGCTAAACCCATTACTTATGGAGGCATGTGTGATTGTATCAAAGAAAGTTCATATTTAATCTCTTAAGTATCAGTTTGAAATTCCACTGATGTCAATCATCCAGATATTATAGCAAGAAAAGTAATGGGTGATGGAATTGTATGACTACATACACAGTCCCAACTCCCTGTGTTCAGACTTTGCTTCTCATTGCACTGCCTATCTGGTAATCTAATCTGTATCTAGGCTTGCTTTTCAAATGGGTGTAGCCAGAGAATTCTATTTGTGTTCTTAGAAATAGTAGGAAACAGAACCCTTATTCCTCTTGTGGTGTGCTTACAAATCCTTTTTCGTATCTTCTGTATGGCCTGGATACTTTACTACTGCTCACTGGAAAAGCCTCTTGATAATCTGTTACAACTCACATTTCATGGAGCAACAGCAATAGAGAGCAATAATTTCTTCTTTAAATAGGGAAGTGGAAAGAGTGGCAGTTCTGGGAGAGGAGCAGAGTTTCACAGCAGGGTCGAGGAGAGCGGTTTTAAAGAAACTGGTGTTTCACTGGGAAATTTTTGCTTCCTCCATGTTTCTGCCTGTAATCAGTTTATTGGAGACCAACTTTCAAGCCACACAGAACTCCTCTTCAGGTCTGGGAAAGAAGAGCTCTATGTGGCTCGAAAGCCTGTCTCTCTCACCAACAAAGTTGGTCAGAGAAAAGATATTACCTCACCCACCTTGTCTCTCTAACATACTGGGACCAACACGGCTACACTGCATGTAATCAGTTTGTCAAAGATCACCACCCACTTTTCACTCTGAGTGTTCAAAAACCTCACACACTTCTCTCACAGATGCCATTTCTGTTTGGATCTCAACCCACTTTCTGCTACAAATGGTTCTAAAATTGATGGATACACTGCATGTAAGCCTGTTCCAATTGATGTGATTTTTTTTCTTACCCGGCTGGAAAATAACAGTTAAAGCATATCACCATTTGAAATTTTTCAAATTTATTATTTTTTTTCTTGAAAAGAAAAAATCAGGGGAAAATTTCACAAACATTTTCAGGATTCACCTTTGCAAGAAGAAAGAAAATATGATGAAAAGACATAAGCTTTCAGACTCCCAATAAGCTTTTCAGTGTCTTTCTAAGGGTAATTTAGAGAACTGTAGAATATCAGTAGCTCAAATTTAACCCATTAATCACTAGAACCAGAAGAACTGGTCCTACAGGAGACGGTGGTAATTTCTAGGGTAAATTAAAAGAACAGAACACAACTGAAGCGCACGTGCACGTTTCTGCACAAATGTAAGACCTACAGATGTCACTGCTTCCATGTACTTTAGCTGACTTCTCTGAAGAGGAATCAGGAACTCTCGCTAGTGGGATATTTCACAGAAAGTGTCACGATGAAGTTGTCACTTAGGAGGAAGATATGTTTCCTCCTCTAGGACACAAAAGGAGGCAAGGAAAGCTTAGCTGCATTTCCCAGAATGATCTCATATTTATATAACATCACTGACTGGAAAAGGAACTCAGAATCTGAGTTGTCAAGACAATCAGTCCATGACAACTGTGATCTGAAGTGACAAAGTCGCAGAAGGAATTCCCTGAACCAGTAAGAACTGGAAAGTCTGCCAAGAGTGAGAATTTCAAAAGGTAAATTTAACCAGTACAGGTCTGTTCAAGGCATCTGTTGGTGGAGACCAGTGGACTGGGGGTAGGAGTCCACTGAAGAATCTTCATGCTGACACAAGTTAGCATTACCTCTGTAACACTGCGCACTGCACTCTTAGCAAATAGGTCCAGAGTCTGGATGAAGCAAAGCCTGTTAGCTCACAGAGCAGCCACAGATTGAGGGTTTGGGAGAATATCACAATTACAGCATGTCTGAATCAAAGAGTACTTTTCCGGGTTGACAAAAATAAAAAAAAAGAGGACGACAAAATACCAAAAGAAGCTTATGCAACCTGCCTAACCAAACCTGTGGCTATCCAACTATGGCTAGCCGTACATACAAACCAACTTTCTGCATATACACATTTATTGTATTTTTCTTGATTTACACATGGCTTTCTCAAACTCAGTGCAAAATCAACTATGCACTTTGTTAAATACAAGACAAAGACAACACAAAATCACCTCCTCTTTTTGCTTCCACACATCTCAAATTATGCCAACAACCAAGCTACTGAGGGGCTTCTTAAAGGAGCTGTTGGGATAACGGGATAACATTAAAATGCCTTCCTATAAACACATCGTAATTGGGCCAGACTGATGCCAGACACACAATGTACAGGTCGTTTTATAAAACAAGAACAGAAGATTGCACTCAAGTTCTGAAGAAAGCTTTTAAAAAATTCATAAGGGCACTCACTCCCTAGAAGCTGGGAGAAGAACATGCTCTCTTACTGACTGGTGCTTGAGGATGTGCAGTTCTTATTCAAGTGGGAAAGTGGGGGCTGGAAGGGTTAGCTTCTAAGAACCTTTGTGGCTCACAAGATGCTTGTTCCTGGAAATAAATTACCATCATTGATCCCCTGGACTTGACTATGACAAGATCACCTATAGTGGCGAGAACCACAGAGCTACTCCATTACCCAAAGGGTGCTTGTGAGGCAGAAAGAAGTCTCTAATAGAGAAGGACTACATGACGGATGGTCTGCCCTTCCATGAGAATGATTTATAATTTTCTCCTAATGTTTCTTTTATTCCCTTCAGCAGAGTCTCATCAACATAGCTCTGAATAACTCCCCCTCCTTCTCCTGACCTACCTCTGGGAATTGCTCTTTTCTTACTCACCTCTGCTTTTGTTGCATTTCTTCCACAAAAAGCCTCATAGTCATCATGGTGTTGCTTATCTTACAAAGGCAAGTCTCTGGCCTTCTTCCCTATCAGCAGTAGTGAAATTTACAAGTCTCTTTCTCTCTGAGGCACCAAGAAACAGGATTTCAAGAGCAGGATTCTTGTAAATTTCAATTTACCGCTTGCATATAAAAACAGAACAGAAAGGCATACTAAACAAGAGTTCTCAACACATCCCTAAAGGCTTCTGATCAGAGCAACAGCTTTTTAAAAAAACCTGGTGCAATTTTAAAACCCTGTAACAATTAAGTCAGGATTGCAATGATGTTTAAAAATTAGAAGAAAATTTAAGTAACTGGGAAGACCCTAGGACAAGGTACGCACACATTAAGGAAGATTCAGATTTGGGCCTATTAACCCAGACAGTATCCCCTAACAAAGCTTCTTTAGTTCATCTAAATCCTATTGTATTGGGGGGGACCAAGTTACCACACAGCAGAGTCCTGGTTAAAGAATTGCTCAGTCTTGCCCGCGTAAACAAGACAATGTTTTAATTATGTTACCACACCACATTAGAGTCCTATGGCTGTGGTATGATCCAGTCCTGTAGACAGGACTGCTGTTTTCACAAAACTAATCTCCGTTTAAAACTCTACCAGGGAATTATGCTGTTGTAAATCAGATCATAGAATCACAGAATATCAGGGTTGGAAGGGACCTCAGGCGGTCATCTAGTCCAACCCCCTGCTCGCCCAAAGCAGGACCAATCCCCAACTAAATCCCCAAATGGCCCCCCTCAAGGATTGAACTCACAACCTTGGGTTTAGCAGGCCAATGCTCAAACCACTGAGATCCCTCCAGACTAGTCATTTATTTCATTTTTTAGGCAATGTGTCATGGAGCTATTTTTGCTAAAGTTCCCAGGCATTGCTAGTTCTAGTTCAGTTCCACCAGCAGTAGCAATAGTGGAATCACTGATGTAGGCAGGCGTTTAGGTAGCTGCCAGGTTTGAAGTTGCATGTCATCTAACCCTGGTCATAATATATCTACACAACATGGTGGTTAAATGCCAACCTGCTGATGGCACCTAACCTACACTGATACTTCTGCTGGTGGAGCTCAACTGGTGGTAGCAATGGTGGGAAATTTTAGCAGCAGTATCCTAGATTAGACATGACTTTTGAAAACCTGCAGCAATTTACAACTTGTTTTGTTATCCTGAGATAAAAATCAAAAGCTTTCCATCATCTTTTGTAGCGTACTGGTGTCTCAAATCCATTTACTTCATTAACTGCTCATGCTGCAACATGAACAGAAGTAATCACACATATAACTGAATTCCTCTTAACCCACTGCACTGAATTTCCAAGAGCTCTATTTTAATTTGAAAAAAGATTTGCTGATGTGACAACATACTGCACTAAGCACCATTCAATACAAGTAGTCAACAGATTTTTTCTACTGAATTTATTTTCAGTCTTATTATGTTTAGAGTAACGAACATTTAAACTTCTACTGTCTCTGCATCACATCAAAAATCCTTTTAAAAATCACACTTTGTCAGAGCACTAAAACAGCCAATGAAAAGACTTCACCAAGAGGCACTGTGCTTTCATGCATAGACATCACCTCCTGAATATGCTATTATTGGAAACTGGACATTGGGAGAACTAACCAGTTTTATGTTTTTCCTGCTAACATCTTGCATGTTGTTCTGGCTTTCATGCCACAAACAGGTTTCATACATAAATCTGATATCCTCTTACACTGAACAACATATATTAACAGCTGCTTAAACAAAACTGATGAATGGACAAAAGTCTCATGAGTATTCTGACTGATCACTTGTCCAGAGTGATTACAGTATAAAGAGGAACATTTGGACTTCAATTTAGTATGCAATTAGCTAGTTTATACTGCTAGCCAATATGCAATTAATTAGCGCAACAAGGACCATGTCATTCTCAAGCACCTAAGTTGATTATGTAGTTAAGCACTATGCTCTGAAGTTCACTGTATTTAATCTATCTGCCACTGAAGTCACAAATCACAATTTCGCTACTGATAGGAGTGTGATTGGGAAACAATGTCTATCCAGACAGTCAACTGCATCAGGCACTATGCAAAGAGAATGGATTTGGAAGAATAATCTGAAGCTTTGAGACACAAGTATTCAGTCCTATTAAGAGCTGCAAAAATTAACCTCTCAAAAATTGAAGTTATTGAAGATCGCTTTATTATTGAAACTTCTTTCTGCTTTAAAGGCCATACTCTGCATTTCACTTGTCTCACTTTCCTATTTGCACAGCACAAATAACGATAGAATTCAGATGCTAATATGTTAGTAAAATCATAAATTCACAACACATCATTACACACTGCACTTAGATCTGATCTAGAAAGATTATGTAGAAAGCTTTTGTAATACCTTTGACATCTCAAGTCTGCCAATCCCAGTTTCAAGTGTGCCTGCATACTATATACACATATGCAAGTATATGTACACTTACACACACACAGCATCACAGACAGCCCCTGTACCATCTGAATGGTTCTCACAATGAAGATGGACTCAAATTACTTAGGAAAGCTTTACAGATACATATACTACAGATGCCATCGCATTGCTGAAAACCCCAAGCACACAAAAGAGCTGCAACAAAACCGAACTGCTGCCAAAACTTGGGAACAGCTTGAGATCTTAAACTTTCTCACACAGAGGCCCTCACGGACTAGAATGGGGTCTTTCAGAAAAAGAAAAAGTCAGCAGCACCATTTCGTGTTCAAGAGATTGCTCTTAAATAATATGCATTGCTGAACTCTTATTTTCTCTCCTACATTTGATTTTTTTTTTTAAACTTAGCAACAGAAAGTATTAAAAAGAATCCATCTAGTGCAAAGGAAGAGAGGATGAGTGAACTTTTCTCAAAAGCATATTCTGTGTTTTTACACATCCCCTTTAAAGACTTCCAGTGAGTGAATAACCAGACTCAGAAGGGTTCAGATCATGCATGTTTTTATTAACCTGAGTTTTATTTATCATAAAACCTGGTTAAATAAATCATTAATATGCAAAGTAAGAACTGGAAGGGTTTAGTGCAACATACTGTATCAAACAAGAGCATTGAAAGCAAAATACCAAAACTAGTAACAATTTTTATGATACACTACCACGTAAATGGAAAGGCAAGATATTTTCACAGCATTTTAAATTATAGCAAGAGACAGCTTTCAATCCTGTGCCATAACAAACAGTTGGTTTTTAAAATGAAATGATGCAAGAAATTATCAGAAAATAGATGTAAAGCACGGTTGAGGTTTCAGCACAGAATTTCAAGCTCCAAGTAGGAAATACCAAGGAAAAGAAAAAATAGAGAAAAAACCCAGAAAGGCCAAAATGTGAGATTAATATAAATGCACCTTCCCAAAATATGACTTCTTATTTTTTCATAAATAGTCTGTTCTATTTATGGCAATATTTTCCATGTGTGTGCATCCACACCTCCGATATAGGTCAGGTTGGTGGGGGGAGAACTGTCAAAGATCGAGGACCTTAAATAGGAGTTTATATCCTATTTGAAGCTGCCTTAAGAATGCTTTCAAAGGGACCACAATGCCATGGTCATTGTAAACATTGCTGCTGAGAAAAAGAAAGGTCAGCTGTAACTTGAGATCCTTAGGTAAGTGAACAATCTGCTACATTCTCTTTTCTTCTTTGTCCGGTTAAAGAAAAAGCTTTACTTACTTTGAACAGGGCCAAGTCAAAGTTTCTCTCATTATTGTTACGAGGAAGAATGGTAGCTATCACTCGTCTCTACATTCTCAACTAAACGCAGCACAGAGGGCCTGAAACCTTTGGTTCCTTTATAGAAAGTTTCATAGAAGAGGCTAAACAAATTCGCTCGACTAAGGGAAGGAAGGGTAATGCGGACAGCATTAAAGTCAAAACAACAAAAAGCTCCCTTTGAAAATTAATTGGCTAACACTCACTTCACCTGTGCTGGTTGCCAGTAAATCCTTGACTGCATTTTTTTTTGTCTACACAAGTGGACTAATTAGAACTGTAGTGAGAGAATAAGTGAGAGGAGAGGAATTACAGCACCTCTGAAACCAAAACCATGGTGCATGGTGCCAACAGGAGGAACAGATTTGTCAGCAGGTTAAGCAGTTCAAAAGATCATTACTGAGGTTTGATTCTTGCCATGGATTTTACATGCAGATATCTTGATTTTAAAAATATATTAATGACTTCAAACACTGAGATGTTTATAAATAGTATATGTAATTGTAACAGTTGAATAAATGTCATGAAGAACCACCATTACATTCTGGTGCTCCCATGATGTCGAAGGCTAAGCAACAACTTCAGTTGCAAAATATACCAGATGGTTGATTTGAAGATGGTGATCATATTTTTAACAAACTTTGAGGACTGCAGAAGGTATCAGAGGGTACTTACTATGAGATAACCCATATTTCCAGGTAAGCTATTTATAATCGTCTCAACTGATAAGTCTGTCATTCCAAGACACACAGAAATTGTCTCTAGCACTACTAAAGGGCATTCAAACAACTGGGAAGGGGGCTCATGGCGGTTCTGTAACCAAAAGTCGCATCACAGTGGAGAGAAAGAGGCAAATAACCTGTAATGTGGTGCAACTTCCAGGTCTCACAAATCCTATATAAAACTTTCAATTTCTTTTGTACCAGAAAAAGTTGGAACTGAGGGTTGCCTGAGGTCAGATGCAAAATCCTTGCACTCCAGTCTGGCTAAACAAAAATTAAAACAAACTGTAGCATATAATTATGAGCTCCAGGTAAGACGCGAGAGTAAAGCAAAGCGATGAGGGCTCAGACTTCACCTCAGAGTCTCACTGTGGCAACAGTTAGCTACCAAATACTGTGATCAATACAATGAAAGAGGTGTGTTATATTGCCACCCAACTACCATCATGGTGAGAAAGAGCAAACTATGACACACACTCTGCAGGTGTTAGTCTCAAGGTGTGGTGAGTCTGACCTGCCAAAGGGACAGAGATGCTCAATGGGGTTGAAGGAGGGAGGGGGAGGGGAATCACACACTCCAGAGAAAAGCTGACCTGCCTGATGAAAGCGATTAGGATACTGGAGGAAAAGTGAAGTAGCTAGAGAAGGAAAACCATTTTCCAAATTAGCCTCTCTTTTCTAATGATCATCCCCTAAGGGCAGAAAGCCTGACTTCAAGGACTTATCTACATGGGGACATTCAAGTTCTCATTCACAAGTCAAGTGGCCTTAGTTTGCTGTAGCTTAATCCTCCTTCACAGCAAACTAAGGCCATTTTACTTCTGAATGAAATCATCCACACAGGAGTTTAATGCACTTTAACTTACGTGCATTAACCTTACAGCGTTAGCTGATTCATCTTAACTTTCCTGAGAGCCTTTAATCCGTCTAAGGAAGTAAGGGAGGAGAGCAACAGACGTGTGTTTGAATTTCTTATGCACCTTTACAGAAACGTACACAGAGAAATGGGTTCTGATACAGGGCTTCTGTACACCTTACTGGTGGGACTAATGAACACAGTGCGGCTGAGCAGAAGCTCATGGCTCATGCACCTGCAGTGCACAAGCTGTGCTTCCCTCACTCTCCCTGTTGGCTGGGAGAGAAACGACAGCCCAGCTTGCAGCTCCAGGTTCTATCTGGATCCTGATGGCTTCTTCCCCTGAGGCTGAAGTGGGGACATGACGATCCCAGCATGGCTTCTCCTTCCCACTCAGACCTGCACGGGCATAGGGAAAGAAGGTTTGCAAGTGTTCCCTCTAATTTTTCCCACGCATGTGTGGAATGAATTTTGTTATGTGCACCAATATGGAGGTGATGTGTGACACACCACCTCCATATTGGTGCACATAACAAAATTCATGTTGCAGAGGTGGGGCTGAGGACTTAGATTTAGCCGCGCTTTTAGTAGCAGTGTGGGAGAGGGCTCAGGGCTGGGGCCGAGAGTTGGGGCCAGGGGCGGGGTGCCTCTCCCCTGGCTGCAGCAAGTCCAGGGGAGAGGTCTCTCTCCCCCCTGCATTCCTGAGCACCTGCGTGACATTTAATAGGCTGCTGTGCAGCACTCAGCTTAAAAGGAACTTAGGTTCTGGCCTAAGGTCAGGGAACAAAGCTAGGAGTAGAGCAACCCTCTGTTCTTTTAAAAAGAAGGGAGGGGAAGATTGAGGGCGGGATGGCCTACATGCCAACACAGTAACTCCTCACTTAACGTTGTAGTTATGTTCCTGAAAAATGCGACTTTTAAGTGAAACAATGTTAAGCAAATCTAATTTCCCCATAAGAATGAATGTAAATGGAGGGAGGAGGGTGTTAGGTTCCAGGGCCTTTATTTTTTTTTTCCATACAGTACAATACTATAGTTGAGAGGTGCCCCCGCCTTACCTCACACAGGCACAGCCCACTGGCACTGGAGACAATGAGGTAGGCAAGGAGGCTGAAGGTGTTGTAGCCTAGGAGAAGCATGTTGCGCAGCAGCAGCGGCAGCTTCCCCTACTCCGCAAGCACCAGGGGCCCACCCACACCACCACCTCGGCCCACCCACACCACCCCTTCCCCTAAGCCCCATCCTTAACCCACTTCTTCCCCTCCTCTTTACTCTGCATGATGCATCCTCGCTCCTCCCCTCTCCCTCCTGCCCACAGCAATCAGCTGGCTTGCGACATTCAGGGGGCAGGACGGAGGAGTGAGGACTCAGCGCGCAGTCTCCCCCCAGCCCTCCCCTGCCCATGGCAATCAGCTGGTTTGCAGTGTTCAGGAGGCAGGGGAGGGAGAGGGAGCCTGTGCATTGAGTCCTCACTCCTCCCCCCACCCTCCTGAATGCTGCAAGCCAGCTGATTGCCGTGGGCAGGAGTGGGAAGGCGCTGATCTGCAGGGTCTGCCAGCGGGAGGGCGGGAAGTGCTGGGAGGGGCGCGTAGGGGAGCTGATGGGGGGCTGCCAGCTGTGGACAAAGCAGGCAGCCAAACGACGTTATAGTGAAGCATTGCACAACTTTAAATGGAGCAGGGATGCAAGATCGAAACAATGTTAAGCGAGAGGGCGTTAAGTGGGGAGCTACTGTATATGAGAGGAAGGGAAGGAGCTGAGTGCCTTAGGAGGACTTAGCTGGAGCAGGGAATGCAGGAGGAGGACCTTTAAATGTGCCTGATATATCAGTGGATACATGCGCATATGATGTGTGATGAAAGAGAAAAATGGAGTAAGTAATGGGGAGAACATGAACAGTGTGAGAGACTGGGCGAGAGGAGAATGCAATGGGTGACAGGGATTAAGGAGAGAATGGAGAATGGGGAACAGGAATAGCAGAGGGAGAAGACTGAGGGACTAAGAAAGGAAAGAATGACTCAGGGAGAATCGGAGAGGAGAGAGAGTGAATTAATGGGGACAGGTAGATTGAATTTAGATGAGTGTGTAAGTGAAAGAGAATGTAGACAAAGGACTAAGATTTAAACAGGAACACTGTTGAATGGGAACAATCCCTTGGTCCCTCTACAACCCAAACTGAGGACAGTGTCTATAAGACCAAATCTCACAAAACATACTATTTAGGAACATTTATGTAACAGGCTAGTTTCATCTATCTGACCCAACCCTCTTTGTTAGGAATAATACTTTTATACATCACTGTACAACATACACTATTGTTTATCAGTCTAAAACTGTTGAAGATATTTAAACAAACAAAAAAAACACCTTTAAAAAGTAAAATCAATTGAATAAAGGAGTTTAGTTTGAAGTTTGCTTGGAGGGACGTGGGAATAAGGTATTGGAACTAAAAACAGCAGGTGTTAGGTATGATACACAAACATCTTTATGCCAATTTTCCAGATTCTTAAATCCTCTATTAAAACCTGGAAAGGCAGACTTCCTGCAGTCAGGTGGAATTCTTATAATTTCAGTAAGTTTCTTATGGATCTTTCAAGAGTCATCCTGACAGATGAAGGGGCTCAAGTTTTCATCTGAGACAATCAATACCGAAGGTAACATGTTGGTAATATCTACAACAGGCTGTTAAGGGAAGAATGAGGTTCTCTTAGTGAGGGCGCTGTCTTGTTGAAAGGAAAGTGCTAGACTACATATGCTGCGGGCAAATGACTGCCGTATTCATCAGCATACTGCAATATAACTGGACTGTGTGGCTGACCATAGAAGCAAATACGTTGGTCAATGCAGATGCTTTTTTATTAAAATCTGTAACCTCTCTGGGTCAATCCTGCCTACTCATGCATTCTACTTTGCCTATCAAATGCCCTGTCTTGACTGTTACCATGTTTTATCCTTCCTTCTGGTTGCTTTCAATGCTAGCAAGTCATCACTGAAATATAGATGCTCTTGGGTTAGAAGTCTTATTCATGATGTCTGAAGTGACATGCCAGATTTCTTTTACCATTTTGATAAATGCACAGTGTCTTGAAGCTACATAAAATATGCTGAGAGATCCCCACAGGCTGATTTTCTTGGAATAATCATAAATCAATGTAACTTGTTTCAAAATTTATCGTTAGAAGAAGTTTCTCTCTCTGAACCAGGGGATTGTGGGAACTGCAGTCCACACACAGAAAGGTTTTAAATAATATTTTGATTCAGCAAAATGAGCCAAAACAGATCAGCATTTTTCCAAACATAAAATGCTCATATTGATTCCAATTAGGTGTGGATGGCCATCCGAAAGTTTTCCCCTAGCAGCATCCGTCAGGTCGGCAGTGGAGTGGCGCCTCCATGGTGCTCAATATATGACTCTGCTGAACGTCAGTTCCTACTTACCATGATAGTCACTGGAACTGTGGTGTCTTGCTCAGCAAGTTCTCCATATTTCCCTAGCTTTATTTTGATAGTAGTTGCTCTGATTTTTGTTGAGTTTTTCTTTTGGTTTTGTTGTAGTTAGTGGCAGTTGGGTTGAGGGGGTTTACCCTCCACCCAGACTTACTTTCTTCTGGGCTCTCATTCCCAAGTCCCCGAGATTTAAGCCCTGCTAGTCCTGCTCCAAGCCCATGCCAATGGGCGACCCCCACGACTTTTGTCTGAAGGGTCTGGGGGAGGCTCACCAAGCTGAGCAGTGCAGGATCTGCAAGAGATTTCGTCTTCAGACTAAGAAGGAGCAGGACTTTCACCTGAAGCAGCTCCTTAGACCCCAGCCTCCTTCAACGCAGCAGGACCCGGCACCTGGCTCTTCGGTGCGCAGCACCCCGGTGGCCATGGTGGAAACGGCACTGTGGGTGGACTCTGGCCAAGACCCAAAGCATCACCGCACCCCGGCACCGGAGCCAGCAATATCGACCTGGCACCACTCCCACTCCCCAGCACTGAAGCAGCACCGGAAGCCGGAGGAGGGTGGATCTTCTTCATAGAGACCCCAAACACACACCTGGAGCAGGCTTCTGTGGCAAGTCCAGAGAAGAAGCACCCAGGAGCAAAGGTCATGGACATGACACTGTTGACTTCGGCCCCGCTGAGGGAGCCACTGAGTCTGGCGCCGCTGGACTCCCCGCCCCGCAGCGTTGTGGAAGTTCAGCTGCTCTCCACCACGGACACTTTTGTAGCTGCGAGGGACCTCATTGCCATGACAGCACCAGAATCTCTTCTGCTCCACATCAAGCCTCCGGTGCCTCAGTGGATGGCACTATCTCGAGGCAAGCCGGTATTGATCCATCTGTCGGCACGGTCGGCTCCATTGGGCAAGCTCTGAAACAAGTGTGCCAGAAGTCTTGGCCAGTCAGTCCACTCCTCAGGATGAGAAGGAGACGTTGTGCCCCCTCCCCAGCTCGGGACCTCTTCCAGCTCTGGTTCCTGAGCCTGGATCTATGGTCAGCGATGCACGGCATCAAGGCCCTGTGGAATAGGGAGTTCGAGATGACCCTCTCCCCATCTTGGCCTCTTGGTCATCCTTCCCTGATGAGGCTGTGGCAGGGATCTCCAGGTCACCTCCATAAACATCTCCGCCCACCAAGACCTCTTGCACAGGGGGGGGCGTGCAACTTGGGTCTGCAGGCTGAGGAAGAGGTGGAATCAGAGGACCTGGTAGTGGATATTTGGCCCCGGAAGATCCAACAAGGGTAGCCTGCTCCTCATCAAGACCATTCAGGCCAATGCTGAAACCATCTGGCAGTCTCCATTCCCATGGTCAAGGGGATCAAATGCAAATATTTTGTACTCTCAAAGGGGTACGACTACCCTGCTCGCTGGTGGTTGTGGCCATGAACGAGAAGGAGAGGCACGGGCAGCAGACACCAAAGCCCAAGTTTAAGGACGCCAAAGGTATACTCCATGGGGGGGGGGGCTCCAGCTCAGATTGCTAATCAGCAGACACTCCTGAGCAGCTACAACTTTAACTCCTGGAACTCCATGCTGAAGTTCAAGGAGCTTGTGCCACCTGAGTCCAGGGAAAAGTTTGGGGCTCTTATTGATGGTGGCAAGATGGTGGCACAGACCTCTTTGCATGCCTCACTGGATGCTGCAGACTCAGCCAGGCGTACCTTGTCCTCTGGGATTGCCATGAGGCGCACCTCTTGGTTGCAAGCCTCTGGCCTGCCTCCTGAGGCTCAGCAGACACTCCAGGATCTGCCCTTTGACGGGGAGGGCCTGTTCGCAGAGCAGACTGACTCTAGGCTGCATAGCGTTAAGAACTCGAGAGCGACCATGAAGTCCCTGGGTATGCTTACCCCAGCAACCCAGTGGAGACACTTCAAGCCCCAGCAGCCGCAACAGTGCTCCTACCCTCCTCAGCGGAGGCAGGACTTTTACAGGCAGCAGGGACGGAATGGCAGAAGGAAGCCCTCCAACTCCCTGTCTGGACAAGGCCAGGGCCTGACCAAACCATCATCGGATTCCAAGGAGGCCTTCTGAAGGGACACCCGAGGACGGTGTACAGACTTACCCCCGGATCCTTCCCTGCCCTTTTTGAATCATTTATCCCACTTCCACCTTGTGTGGTCCCAAATAACCTCAGACCACTGGGTCCTTTGCATGGTGGAAGCAGGATACTCTCTCCAGTTCTGCTCTTGCCTGCCCTTCCACCCCCCTTCCCTGTCCCTTTTCATGGACCCCTCTCATGAACAACTCCTTATTCAGGAGGTTTGGGCACTCCTCACCATGGGGGCGGTAGAGAAGGTTCCACGAGACCTAAAGGGCCAGTGGTTCTACTCCCGATATTTCCTAACCCCAAGGTCAAAGGGGGCCTCCAGCGCATTCTGGACCTACACGGGCTCAACAAATTCATGGTAAAGTTGAAGTTCCACATGGTCTCCCTTCACACCATGATCCCTTCCTTGGATCCTGGAGACTGGTATGCCGCCCTCGACATGAAGGACGGGTACTTCCACATAGCAAATCATCCAGTGCACAGGTGCTTCCTGCACTTCGTGGTCAACTGCGAACATTACCAGGTTACATCCCTTCCATTTGGCCTTTCAACAATCCCCCCGAGTGTATGTCAGTCGTGGCTGCCTTCCTCCGTCGATGGCAGGTGCAAGTGTATCTCTACCTCAATGACTGGCTGCTTCGGGGCCGCACCAGAGAATAGGAGCAGTCCCAACTCCACCTGGTCAGGCATACGTTCAAAGGGCTGGGTCTCCTCCTCAATGTGGAGAAAATCGACCCTAGAACCAACCCAGAGAATAGAATTCATCTGGGCGCTGCTAGACTCTGTTCAGGCACAGGCCCTCCTACCAGACTCCTGCTTCCGGGCTATCATGGACATCATTCAAGGCCTTCAGCAATTCCCAGCCTTGACAACACGAGGGTGCATGAGTCTCCTCGGCCACATGGCTTCATGCACATACATGACCCGGCATGCCAGGCTCCAGCTCAGGTTGCTGAAACCATGGCTCACCTCGGTCTACTGCCCAGGGCGTGACAACTTACATTCAGTGGTCACTGTACTAGGGCAGGTCCTTGCCTCTCTCTGCTGGTGGCTGGACGCCCAAGTGGTGTGCGGGGGGAGTACTCTTCCACTGCCCCCAGCCTTCCTTGTCCCTGGTCACCGACACATCAGTTCTGGGGTAGGGCACAGATCTGGGAACCCTTCAGACTCAGGGCCTGTGGTCTCAGTCCAAGCTCTCCCTCCATATCAACACCTGGGAGCTGCTGGTCCTGTGCCTTGCTTGCCAAACTTTCCAGTCCCAACTGCAAGGTCACTGCATAGCAGTTCTAATGGACAATACCACAGCCATGTTTTACATCAACAAGCAAGTGGGAGCCCATTCCTCCCCCCTCTGCCAAGAAGCCATTCGACTGTGGGAGTTCTGCATAGCCCCCTCCATTCACCTGGTCACGTTCTTTCTTCCAGGGATCCAGAACATGCTGGCAGACCACCTCAGCAGGTCCTTCAATTTGCATGACTGGTCTCTCCGGCCAGATGTTGTGCACCACATCTTCCAAAGGTGGGGGTTTCCCCAGGTCGACCTGTTTGCCACCTGAAGCAACAGAAAGTGCCCAGGGTTCTGCTCCTTCTAGGATTGCAGCCTGGACTCCCTCATGGATGCATTCCTGCTACCCTGGACAGGTCACCTGCTCTATGCCTTTCCTACGTTCCCTCTCGTGCACAAAGTCCTGCTCAAAATCGACAGGGAGGGGGCAAAGGTGATTCTGATAGCTCCAGCATGGCCTCACCAGCACTAGTACACCATGCTGCTGGAGCTGTCAGTGGACATACCGGTCACATTGCCTCTCCTCCCTGACCTACTCACTCAGAACCACAGTCGCCTCTGCCATCCCGACCTCCGGTCCCTCCAGCTCATGGCTTGGAAGCTGCATGGCTGAACCCTAAGGAGCTTCTGTGTTCAAACCAAGTAAGACAGGTCCTGCTACACAGCAGGAAGCCCTCCACTAGAGCCACATATCTGGAAAAGTGGAAGAGATTTTTGTGTTGGTGTGACCAGTGCTGCACATTCCCTCTCCAGCTGCCGATACCCCTCATTTTGGGGTATCACCTGCACCTGAAACAGCAGCGCCTGGCAGTGTCTTCCATAGAGGTTCACCTCACTGCCATCTCAGCCTTCCACCTGGGCTTGTCTAGCTGCTGTCTTCACCAATCCTATGGCTGGTCACTTTCTCAAAGGCTTAGACCATCTATACCCGCAGGTCTGCTAGCCTATCCCTGGCTGAGATCTTAACCTGGTCCTTTTGAGGCTCATGGGGCCCCCGTTCGAACCTCTGGCAACGTGTTCCCTCCTATATCTTTCCTGGAAGACAGCTTTCCTGGTTGCCACTACATCTGCGAGATGCATCTCAAAGCTGAAGGCCCTCACCTCGGAGCCGCCTTATACTGTCTTCCACAGGGATAAGGTGCAACTCAGACCGCATCCAGCCTTCCTCCCCAAGGGGATGTCGAACTGTCAAACCAGCCAGGACATTTTCCTGCCCGTCTTTTACCCGAAACCTCATGCTGGTCCCCGGGAACAGCGGCTGCATTACCTTGATGTCTGCAGAGCCCTGGCTTTCTACATCAAATGCACTAAGCCATTCAGAAAATTGATCCAGATCTTTGTTGTGGTGGCAGACAGGATGAAAGACTTTCCGGTCTCCTCTCAGAGAATATCCTCATGGATCACGTCCTGCATCTGCACTTGCTATGAGCAGATGGTGATTCCAGCTCTCACCGCACACTCCACTAGGGCCCAGGCCTCGTCAGTGGCATTCCTGGCCCAGGTGCCTATCCAAGACATATGCAGAACGGCAACTCTGTCCTCGGTGCATACCTTCACATGGCACTATGCCATCATCCGGCATGCTTGCGCACTGGCCTGCTAAACCAAGGGATGTGGGTTCAATCCTTGAGGGGACCATTTAGGGATCCGGGGCAAAAATCTGTCTGGGGATTGGTCCTGCTTTGAGCAGGGGGTTGGACCAGATGATCTCCTGAGGTCCCTTCCAACCCTGATATTCTATGCCAAAGACGACGCAGCTTTCAGTAGAGTGGTGCTACAATCTGCACTCCTTCACTCCAACCCCACCGCCTAGGTAAGGCTTGGGAGACATCTAATTACTCATACTGATTCCAATCACTCAAAGAAGAAAAAACACTTACTTGCCTTTTGTAACTGTTGTTCTTCGAGATGTGTTGCTCACATCCATTCCAAACCCACTCCCCTTTCCCTCTAACAGAGTAGCTGGCAAGAAGGAACTGAGGGCGAGCAGGGTTGGCAGGGTCATATATTGAGCGCCATAGAGGCGCCACTCCAGGGGGCTCCACTGCCAACCCGACGGATGTTGCTAAGGGAAAAGTTTCCGACAGCCGTGCATGCGGCACGCACACCTAATTGGTATGGATATGAGCAACACATCTCGAAGAACAACAGTTACAAAAGGTGAGTAACTGTTTATCCCCAACCCTTACAGCCCAGCAATCCCAACAAAGGGCCTTAATCCAGCCCCGCACCTGCCATCCTGTAATAGTTTAACAGTGGACACCATTGTACAACAGTCTGAAGGAAGTTAAATGCAATCAGCTGAAAAATTGTGTTTTTTTGTTTTTAGGCAATCAAATAATAAATCAAGTTAAAATTTAACCAGATTATGTAGGAAATGGCATGGGATTTGTAATGTACATCAACAGAGCATCTACTCCAAGTCTAATCAATAAAATTACAGCATTGTGGAACAAGGTTGAGGTCTAACTCAGACAGAAGAATACCACCTACTAAACCATTATCACTTCATGAACCAGCTAGGATTGCACCTGGAGGTCTCCAATTCAGGTACTGACTCAGCCAAGTCCTGCTTAATTTAGTGTTCTGCTGGAAGGTGTTATTGGCTGCCATCAAGTGGTCTGATCTATACACAATTGCCTTGTTAAAACTGGTGTGTGTGTAAAGCATCTTTTTCAGGATAGATGGGGAGGAACAATTAAACGCACTTTTATGTAGTGATATCTGGAAATAATATGAATCAACAACCCAAAGCAATGGGTTGCGTGGCAAGGCTGATCACTAGCTAAGCCACACGGGCTGACGAATTTTCCTGGGACCAGTTGTAAAAAACAGAGGGCTTGGGGACTGAATGGTTGCAGCTATGTGCGTTTATGTATGAAAGAAGCAGGAAGCTTCAGAAAGCCAGGAGAAACTGAGAGGAGCAGTGAAGAGAGTAGCCCTGGGAGGAAGACAAGATACTTAGATTCTAATGGGCACAATACTTGCTGGAAAGGCAGACTTGGATCTCTAAGCAAGGAAACTGCCTGCTGTTTGTTTCTAGAAGATTCAGGGAAACATGTCTTTGTGTACATTCTTCGTATATAAACAGGACTGCACAAAAGAAATACTTGATTTGCATCGTCCATTTCTCCTCCTAATAGAGACAACCTGGTCAGGCCTCGAATATTGACTAACCACTGTGCTGCGTGGTTTTGCAGCAGAAGTGGTATGGTTGCAGAATATAACTATATCTTAACAGGAACATTGAAAAGAATGCATATGGTGCAGGGAGCGCAACCTGATTAGAAAAGCAGAAATGAAAATGACCAGGGACCAGCCAACAGAAAGGGTGTAGGACTAGAGAGTCTCACTGAACACTGATTCATACAGGAATCAGAAAGACTGCTAGAAGCACATAAGTTAAATAATGCCTTTGGCTTATGTGATGGCTTGGTGCAAGAGCTTAATTTACCATCACCCCACGTATACCCATGTGGCGGTGCAAATCTTTATAACCATCCCTCCAACCTGAAGGAACATGTGTGCACATACAATTTTCACTTTTATAGGTTAAAAAAAAAAAAAAGAAAGAAAGAAAGGAAAGAAAGAAAGATTAAGTCCTGAATGTCTATGGAGCAGGAGCGTCCTTCTATATATATAAAGAAAGGAAGAAGGAAGCTCCTGCCCCAGGCATATTCAGAATTTGCTGTTTCTCTTAGGAACTGCTTAAAGCTACCAAATTAACCTGCCTTCACTTAGGCCATGGCTACACCCACACTTTACAGCGCTGCAACTTTCGTGCTCAGGGGTGTGAAAAAACACTCCCCCGAGCGCTGCAAGATACAGCGCTGTAAAGCCTCAGTATAATCAGGGCGGCAGCGCTGGGAGCACAGCTCCCAGCGCTGCACGCTACACCCGTAAGGGATGTGGTTTACATGCAGCGCTGGGAGAGCTCTCTCCCAGCGCTGCTGCTCCGACTACACTCACACTTCAAAGTGCTGCCGGGGCAGCGCTTTGAAATTCCAAATGTAGCCATACCCCTACTACCACACCAAACACACCTCTTCCAATTCTCTAGAACACACAATGTGATCTAAAGAGACAAATCACCCTAACTCAATAGAATAGGACACCATCACAATCCAGGGATAAAATCAACACCTACGCTGACACAAAAATCAGTATTGATTGGGCCAAATTTTGAAACACTGGTGATTAAAGCTAGGCATCTAAATAAAAGTAGCCCATTTTTTGTAAATACTGAGCACCAACAGCTTTCAAAGAAATTATGGGTAGTTAACATGATCATCACCTCTGAAAAATTAGTTTTCTAAATTTGGATTTTGAAGCCCAACTATCCTATTGTGAAAATTTTGGTCATGCGTTTTCCCAAGACAAAACAGCATCTGACAATGAGTAACAATACTGTATTTGTAAACTGATATTTTTCTAACGGCACAAGTTGGAATAATGAGTAATGCTGTTAGAGTTATTCCAAATACAAGTGAAAAAACACTGTGTGGAAACTAACACCCGTAATATAATGTAATATAGGAATATTTAGTAAAGTATACTGGATGCAATAAACAGTCACCTGAATCATCTTCATAGCTAATAATATTGTTCAAAACTCTTCCTTTTAGAATATGTCAAATTAATTTTAGAGTAAGAGAATTAAAGGAAGTCAAATCAAATCTGGGTTTATATATGAGCAGTTCTTCAATCTCAACAAATAATTTGGAACTGGATGTTGCATTGCCTGCATCCCACCAAAACCGCTGCAGTCAAGAAACAAACTATTATTCTATAAACATACATCTTACCAGATTTTCAAAAACCAGAATGGACAAAGCGCATAAAGTGGTGTTACAGAACATTTCCATTGAACTTAGTTGTCACATACAGTAAGACATGTGAAAAGAGACATTGGCTGAAGGCATAATCAATTTTCATCCATGCCATTTAATTGTCTTAATATACAAACTTCTTCCTCCTTCATAATTTGGTCTGCTTTTCTTCAAAACACACTTTTTCACTCAAGAGAATTCACAATATTCTTTTTGTCTGTGGGAACCAAGGAGCTTGAACATAATATTATACTAATAGTTCTAATCAGGTTTAGAAACAATAGTAATTTCAGTTCCTATCTCTCACTCCAGAAGCAGTTTATTCCAGGTAATCTAACTGAAAAATGCAACATGGAATAGCCCTAGAAATAGGTTACTTACACATAGCCAGCTGTACGTTAACAGCTGTTGAGAAGAAAGGGACAGATAGTAAAAAGAGAAATATGGATCCTTTATATAATTTTATTCATTTATTTTTGTAGTAAAAACCTAAGATATTTTCCCTTGGGCATCACATGCCGAAAATCAACCTGAACTTTCTCTAAGGACAAACTTGTTCCACGAAATCTAAGGGCTTGGCTATACCACCCTGCAGTTTGGACAAAAGTGTGACTAGCAGTGTGCACCAAAGTGATATGCTTTAACTCCCCCCGGTGTGTGCTGTGGGCACAAATCAAAAGGTTCCCAATGCATGTTAATGAAGTCCTCTTCCAACAGGACTACATTACTGTGAACTAGGAACCTTTTACTTTGCACCTCTAGGGTCTACATGGGGAAGTTACAGCACATCCCTTAGGAGATCCCTGCTATTTATTCCTCTGTAGTCGGAACTGCGGTGCAGTGTAGACACAGCCTAATTAAAACGTCTGCCAGATACCAGATGCTGCACAATTCAAACTATACATGATTATCATGTATTTTAAAAAAACTAATAGGATGAATCAACCAATTATAGTAAAGTGTTATTAAAATGAAAGTAGTCCAGTGACTGACTTTCTCCTTAGAAAGTTTAACCCCCCAAAACAGGGTTACCTCAACAGAAGCTTGGGCAAATATAAACAGAAAGTTACATGTGCAATGTTAATTTTTATAAAATGATAATCATGAGCCATGAAAAAGAGGCACTTCTGCTGTTCGTAAGCAGTAATCTGCTCATTGTTTTGAAATAAGTATCTGATATGTCTCTAAACTGGAAAGCGGTGCAGCTGTTTCTCAACAGCATGATTCAGTGAGCTCGATTTTGATTATTTTGGGCTACAAACTCTGCTGGCTGTCTTTATGAAATCAACAGATATTATCAATTATCACTTCACAAAAACAGAGATACAACAATTATTTCCTGTTTCAAGTAGAGGGAAATACTACAGTGTGACAATGTGGTAAATTAAGACCTTTTAGTATTAATCACTATGTCAAACTTACAACCACTTTGCAAAAATCACATTAGAATGAAACATTCTGCAGACCAATGTTTCAGGTAAATGCTTCTTTTAATATTCTGAACTTTGACTCTCATTTTGTGCTGATAGGGCAGGAAGGTGGGGGTTAAATCCTACTCAGCAGAATGTTAATTGGGCCACTCCACTCTGGCTAGCTGCGAAACAGTATGTTTCACAGCAACCCTCACTGGCCTGCAGCAACGAACCGCAGCCACTGGGAGCCGCGATCGGCCGAACCTGCGGACGCGGCAGGTAAACAAACCAGCCCAGCCCGCCAGGGGCTTTCCCTGCACAAATGGTGGAACAAGTTTGGGAACCACTGCCCTAAATCATCTCTGAGAATGAGGACAATTCCAGGGCTCTGATGTATTGCAGGTTCTTTAAAGAAAGAGAATTGGAACACAGACTTCAGCAGGGCTACCTCCAAAGCCCCACTGGTACCTTCAGATTAACAAATGCAGGCAAGTAAAAGGGATGGGAGAGGAGGCAGGTGGAAGAGAGATCCTGTAAAATATATAGTGCATTGAGTTCCTGTGCCTGTCACTCCCTCCTGGACTGAATTAAATGAGACAACACTCCCTTGTGCTATTATCCAGCTAGATCTCACCAAGCCAAGCATGGAGGGGCCGTGCCAAGGAACATCTAAGTTTTGAAGTGGTGTTGGCAATTCAGTACGGGCCACTCTGCTCTTTGTATCAGTACTAAATCAAAAATCTAGCATGGTGTTATTAGAGGACGTGGGTATTTTACTGTATGTGCGGTCTTTCAGATAAGGCACAAAACAGAGGTTCTGACCACCTGTGGCCATTAAAAGTTCAACATCCCTGTTCATCAGAGCAGAGGTGTTAATCCTCATGCCTGGGCCAAATTCAAACTCAAGTAACTATCCTCCTAAATTCCCCCTGCTGTTCTAATAGTATATGGTATTCTTCACTTCCTGCCCTAAAATGTGGTATAATCTAACCGCACAGTTAGACAGCTGTTGTGTTCCACTCCACTGGTGGCTGCCTTTCAATGGTGGATGAAGTGATCCGTATCTGTCTCACTGGGGTGTTGTGAAGCTTAATTGTTTGTAAAGCTATTGGATGAAAGGCACTATAGACATAGTATTATTATTAATCCTAATGTTTTTTAAAAGCAGTGTGGTCATGCTGCGTAGAATGTTGCAAGACTGAGAGTATCAAAACTCTATAGTCATAAGCTATTGTCTTAGTCATGCTGTTATACCATAATGTGTTTTATTTGTATGTTAATCCACTTGCATGCCCCTTTGAGGCAGGAACCATATTGCTAGAACCCTGCGAATTTTTTTATTTATAAATTCTTCATTTTATTTTTTGGGAAGTTTGTCTCCTCGTGCGAAGCTCATTGTAAGAGGGGGTTGGGTCCTGCCCCTGGGGAGGGAGGCTCTGGGGGAAGGAGCAGGGTGCTGCAGAATGAATCAGCCCTACACTCACACTACAGCAGCAGCTCTTCTCCTGCAGGGCTGGGCCCAGCTCCCCGCTCTGGGCGTTGCAACACACAGGTGGCATTGCCACTCAAGTTTGGCCCACCTGCCTCTCCAAATTTGAGTATTTGCTAAAAACATGGGGCTCTACCTATTATCTTAACTGCCTATAATGCCACGTACCCTTACAATGCTTTAAAATCATAGTGAAATCTCAATTTCCCATTTCCTCACATATGCTAACCCAGCTTCTCTATCCTCTCTCTAAATGACATTACAAAGTCAGATTCAAAAGCATAGAAGGCATTTAACTGGAACATTTACCTACAGAATTTTGTTTTGAGTTGTATTGTGATTTCAAATTGAGTGGTTTTTGGGTGATACACGGGTATGTTTAAACAAATTATCCTTAGGCTTTTCGAATAGGTCAGATGTACAGATTTGCATAATAAAGCAGCAAGCAAGGATACAACCATGAATGCCAGTTTATATATTTGCTACAAAGAGCAGAATTTTCACGAGAGAAGGTAGGTAATGAAATTCCTCTTTCCCTCTCTCCGGCTTTTTAAAATATTTTTCATGTTCTTTTCATAAGAATTGTTCCACTAAAAATATATTACAAGTTAAAAAAAATATAGAAAGTGGAGAATGCCTTGGACTAACACCTTCTTTAGCTTTAATCACAAATAAATTGCCTCTTTTTGTACTAATGAGCAGCACAAAATGGAATGTAATTTAGACATTCATTCAGTGTAATAGCTTTGTGAGCTAACATTACTGCAGAGAGATCTATTCTCAATTTCCTAGAGTACAACAACAGAGCAGCAGTAAGTTTTTCACTTCAGGGAGCTTTTCTGCCCTATGTAAATATAAACAGAAATCCCATTGTCTATTGATAAAAACAACAAAGCAGGTTAAATAAAGTTTTATATGTTACTGTTTCCCATAACAACCATCAGCTCTGTAGATCATGAATGTAAATAAAGCACTTCACTTACTGAAATCAATGAGAAACCTTCCAAATCCTTGCCTTTGATATTGAGGCATGATCATTATGCAGGAGACATTGTACTTCTGCTGGCAAAGCTTTTCCTGAGGGAAGGAGAAACAGATCAAGTATGTCAAAGCACCGCTGAAGTGGGCAATTCCCTGCACCTGCCACTGTCCATGTAAAATATTCCGGAAAGGTGAAAAGATATATCTGGTCAATACCAAAGCAGAATAATCCTAAAGTATTCATTAATGATAAGGGAGAAAGTATCAATCAAATGCACTCTCTAAAATATTTCTTTTTTACAATTTAAAAAGTCAGAACTATAGAAATTAAACAAAATCCCAATGACTTGCATAAAACACTGTAATGAAGGTGAAGTGCAGAATGGGGGAAAAAATCTTTTCATGTGACATTGATTATTCTGTCAGGTATATACAAGCGGAAATAAAATACACACACTCACTGAAGAGAGCAAGTTAGGTTTGCAGCAATTGTCATGTTAAATAACTTACTGCCCTTCACCCACATTTCATCTTCTACCTTTTAGCAAAGACCTTTAATGCTAGTACGATTGTGTAACTGAAGTGATACTTTTTTCCCACAGACAAATGCATTCTCCTCTGATTACAAAGTGAAGAAAAAATGCTTGGGCCATCAGATCTCAGCATTTCAGACAAGACAAAAATCACATGACTATGAACTTAATAGAGGCAAAGATTACACTGACTGCCTAAGACAAAGGGGAAAGCAGAAACAGAAACTAAACTAGGAAGCAGCCTTTGTAATATAGTCTGAAGGATTTTTGTTTTTTAAAATCTCAATGCAATGTAGGGGCAGTATTGTTTTAGCAGGAGTATCCAAAAAATGCCAAAATCCAGACAAGAACAGTTCTGAGACAGGCCTCTTCCTGTCTTTAGGAGTAATGCAATTAAATATAAGTAACTTTTTAAAATAAAGCTAACAGCATCAAAGACCTACATCAGACCACTCAAATCCAAGGTGACATATTCAACAGAAAGCTGCAGCAAGCACAGACTCGATAGGAAGCTACTCAGGGTAACACATGTAAGGAGATGCCAGAATAGTATGGGAATTGTCACCGTCACAAGTGGCAATAAGCCAGCCTCAAATCATGCTCACTTATGAAATTCGATTGCCTCTTTGCCACATTTCATAAAAGTATCCCATCTCGTGCAGATTTATACTGACAGTACTGCTTAGTCTCCATTATGGCCTCAAACCCCTTGAACTGACTGCCATAATATGTACTTTGAAATATTACTGTGCCCCTGCAAAGGATTCAGGGGAATTTTTGCCCACAAAAGAATACTAGCTACAGAACACTGAAAAGAAAGGGCTCTAAATTCAGGAGAGCACTCCAGCATGTGCTAAGTCCTATTGAAGTCAATGGGATTCAAGTACATGTTTCAGTGGTTTCCTGAACTGGTGCCAGGGGGTGGGGGAGAAAGAAGCAAAAAATTCCTGTCTTCATTTTGAATGCTAACGCATTTCCTGCAAGTCCTTATATCTAGTAAAGTTTAGGAATGATACCTCAGACAATGAATGTACTAGAAGGTACGTGCCAATTTCAGAAGTGGCAGTACTACTTTATCTGTAATCTACATACTTCGAATCATCTAAACTATGATCAATGAATAGGCCTACAAGGAAATAGATCAAAGGCATACGAAAAATTCTAGAGTCTGAGGCAGTGCAAATTATGTCTGTCAATCTCGCTGTTACTTAGGGAACATCTACAATAAAAACGCTACAGTGGTATTCTTCCATCGCTGTCATAAATCCATTCCTCTTGAGACCATGGTAACTAAGTCAAAGACTTCTGTCAATCCAGCGGTGTCTATAGTGGGGCTTAGGTCGGCTTAACTGCATTGCACAGGGCAAAATTGAAAAATTTTATGTCCTGAGCAATGTAGCTAGGTCGACTTATGTTTTAGGTGCAGACCATGCCTTAGATTCTCTCCAAGCCTTATATTTGAGGACAAATGTATCAGGCCCAAAACACCTCAGTAGACTATGCTGCTACTCCAACTTAATCACTTTCAACAGATCTCATTAAAAAAAAATTATTTCAGATCTTTTTTGTTAAGAGCAATCTGAAGGAAAATGAGAAAAATCACCTAATTTCCAAAGATAAAAATGATTGTATGACATGTTAGTTTGGAAGCCACTGATATACCAAACCTCTGACTTGAAAGTTGACAAACAAATATAGCTTCTCCCTATTCCAAGAAATTCTACTTTTACCTTGCAGTTAATTTTACTATAGCCTCTGTCAAGGCAATACGGAGGAAATTTCCTCTTAGCAATAATTGGGATTGTTGTTTTAAAGTTCAAAGTATCACCACAAGTCATAAAGACATCCACTATGAAAATTAGTAACTTAGGGCTTGATTTTCAAAAGTTTAATGTGCAATTAAAAACTGCAAAAAAAGTCAGGTATTTATGCACACAAGCGACCAAAGATGAACAGTAATGGTCATTTGTTATATGTGTAAATAGCAAGTTTTACCAAAATATATTTGTAAATACATATGTAAATTGTGCCTATTTTGTACATCTAAAACTTTTGAAAACCAGGTGTAGTACAGTATATCTATGCAGAATCTGTAACTAAGTGAACTGTATAGAAAAAGATTTCATGTCAAACTGAACAATTATAAATCACCAGATAACCAGTAAAAACAGACTTAACTGAATACTAGGGCTGTCAAGCGATTAAAAAAATTAATCACGATTAATTCCACTATTTAATAATAACAGAATACCATTTATTTAAATAGTTTGGGGTATTTTCTACATTTTCAAATATATTGATTTCAATAACAACACAGAATACAAAGTGTACAGTACTCACTTTAGATTTATTTTTATTACAAATATTTGCACTACAAAAAACAAAAGAAACAGTATTTTTCAATTCACCAAATATAAATACTGTAGTGCAATCTCTTTATCATGAAAGTTGAACTTACAAACGTAGAATTATGTACAAAAAAACTGCATTCAGAAATAAAACAATGTAAAACTTTAGAGCCTAAAAGTCCACTCAGTCCAACTTCTTGTTCAGACAAACAAGTTTCTTTACATTTGCAGAAGATAATGCTTCCTGCTTCTTGTTTACAGTATCACCTGAAAGTGAGAAAAGGCGTCCACACAGCACTGTTATAGCTGGCTGTGACGTTGCACTCTATATGATTTTATGAAAATATGCTATTGAGTGTGAATATAATGTAACTGGAATATGCTTCAGGCAAAAAGTCTCTTGTAAGGTATCCTTACAAAGCTTATAATCTATTGAGTGTGGTCATCCTATTTGTATAAATGTATCACTTGTATCTGAAACTAGAAATATGAAATATAACTCTGAGGTGTTAATGTAGTTATGCGAAGTGTGGACCATTAATGGTGGTTTAGAATCTTGATGGCTCCCATCAACTAGAACAATTGACTGTAGATGGCTCTGTTTACTTGTAAGTCTTCCTGTATACCTGTGTGCTGGCAGGTGGGTAATGTAGCCTTACAGTGACATGTGATCATGTCACCTGAACTGGAATCCATCTTTAACCTGGTGCTTTTCCATTTAGAAGGAGGGGTGGGAACCCAGAGAGGGATAAAGGATTCCAGCCTTTTGCAGAAAATATTTAAGAGGGTGGAACAGAAAAAAAGGGGGCTGCAGACATGAGAAATCCCCTAGCTACCACCTGAGCTGGAACAAGGACTGTACCAGGGGAAAGGATTGGACACAGACTAGGAAGGCGTCCAATCTGTGATAGAAGCTTACTGAAACATCTCTGAGGGTGAGTTTATATCTGTAATCACTTTCTCACTGTATTAGGATTAGACTTGCATGTTTTATTTTATTTTGCTCAGTAATTCACTTTGTTCTGTCTGTTATTACTTGGAACCACTTAAATCCTACCTTTTGTATTTAATAAAATCACTCTTTACCAGAGTGAAACCCAGAGTATGTAGTAATACCTGGGGGGGCAAACAGCTGTGCATCTCTCTCTATCAATGTTATAGAGGGCGGATAATTTATGACTTTACCCTGTATAAGCTTTATAAAGGGTAAAACAGATTTATTCGGGGTTTGGACCCCACTGGGAGTTGGGAATCTGAGCAGAGGAGACAGGAGCACTTCTTAAGCTGTTTTCAGTTAAGCCTGCAGCTTGTGGGGCACGTAGCACAGACCTGGGTCTGTGTTTGTAGCAGGCTAGCTTGCTTGGCTCAACCAGGCAGGGCACTGAAATCTGAAGCTGGCATGGAAAACAGGCTCAAAGGCAGTCTAAGCACACCAGGTGGCAGTCCCAAGGGGGTTGCTGTGATCCATTCTGTCACACCATACTTCACCCACCATTCCAGAGGATATGTATCCATGTTGATAATGGGTTCTGCTCGATAACCATCCAAAGCAGTACGGACCGACGCCATGTTCATTTTCATCATTTCAGTCAAATGCCACCAGCAGAAAGGTTGATTTTCTTTTTTGATGGTTCAGGTTCTGCAGTTTCTGCATCGGAGTGTTGCTCTTTTAAGACTTCTGAAAGCATGCACTACACCCCGTCCCTCTCAGATTTTGGAAGGCACTTCAGAATCTTAAACCTTGGGTTGAGTGACGTAGCTATCTTTAGAAATCTCACATTGGTACCTTCTTTGTGTTTTGTCAAATCTGCAGTGAAAGTGTTCTTAAAATGAACAACGTGCTGGATCATGATCCGAAGACTGCTATAAAACGAAATATATGGTAGAATGCGGACAAAACAGAGCAGGAGACATAAAATTCTCCCGCAAGGAGTTCAGTCAAATTTAATTAATGCATTTTTTTTTAAATGAGCATCATCAGCATGGAAGCATGTCCTCGGGAATGGTGGCCAAAGCACAAAGGGGCATACAAATGTTTAACAGAACTGGCAAGTAAATGCCTTGCAATGCCGGCTACAGAAGTGCCATGCAAACACCTGCTCTAACTTTCAGGTGATGTAAATAAGAAGCTGCCAGCATTCTCTCTCATAAATGTAAACAAACTTCTTTGTCTTAGCAACTGGCTGAACAAGAATTAGGACTCAGTGGACTTGTAGATCCTAAAATTTACATTGTGCTGTTTTTGAGTGCAGTTATGTAACAAAAAAATCTATATTTGTAAGTTGCACTTACACAATAAAGAGATTGCACTATAGTACTTGGATGAGGCAAATTGAAAAATACTATTTCTATTGTTTGCCATTTTTACAGTGCAAATATTTGTAATAAAAATAATATAAAGTGAGCACTGTCAACTTTGTATAGTGTGTTGTAATTGAAATCAATATATTTAAAAATATATAGAAAAACAAAAATATTCAATAAATTTCAATGGGCAATCTATTGTTTAATAGCATGATTAAAGCAGAGATTAATTTTTTTAGTTAATTGCGTGAGTTAATTGCAATTAATTGACAGCTCTACTGAATACAGTAACTGAGAAAAGTTCTATGTGTAAGTGTTTTGAGGAGGAATAAAGATATTGTTATTGTCTATCAGACAGTGAATAATTTTATGAGACTTGCAGATCGGATTTCATATTTTAAAAACTGTCTTCATCTATTGAAATTACATACGCAAAAATACTTGAATAAGAAGCATAATTTTTAACAGTGGAAAAATTATGAATTGTTAATATTAAAAAGCATATAGAGATATTGCTTTACCTTAGAGAAATATCCAACTAAGTGACAGCCTTTTTCATCATTTTTTGTAAGAACATAGAAAAGGAATGGCTCAACATCATAATACAACGTTTTGTGGTCCAGAAACAGCTTGGCTAACAAGCAAAGATTTTGGCAATAAATTTTGCTCACATTTCCATCAACCTAAAAAAAAAAAAAAAGTTAAAAAAAAATCACACTGATAAATTTATTTCCCACAAAACCATTATTTCGCACATATTATTTCACAGAAAATGGTATCTTGTACTTACAGTATCCTTTAAGAAAACCTGAAAAATGTAGTATTAAGGGGGAAAATGTTAATTTCAGAATAGAAATTCTCTATTAGTGCTAATTGTTTGCATTAGCAAGAATCTTCAGAAGATCTGGATTTCTCAAACAATCAAGGTTATCTGATCTGATAACTGGTCCAGTCAGACTTGGTTACATCTCCTTCACTTATTGCCCTATAATTAAACAGATATGAATAGCAGATAATGCAAACATTATTAAAGCTATCTTAAGCTCTGGATCATTATTGCAGGAGCTGCCCTCCAAAAGTAGAACAGATTGAACTGCATTATTCTGAGTCCCTGAAGTGTACGGCCAGCAAATGGGATGTCACTTTGGTATTATACACTGCAGTATTTTAGATATAACTAGAGAAGATAAAAATTATACACCGGAGCGAAGATGCTACTGAGCAAGAGAAGTAAATTTTCAAGCTAAATACCATAATTAGTCTATGTCTGTTATAAGTATAAAGAATCAAGCTGTGATACTGATGGTTGCAGACAGGCTAGGCACAAGGGCAGATTTCTTTGATCACAATCAGTTTCTCCCTGAAATGAAGAGCATAGTCAATGTGAGCAGCCGAGTCTTTCCCCAAGATTCTTCTTCAGGGAACAACAGAGCCAGACGTGTACCCAGAAGCCTCCTACTGCAAGACAAACCCAAGAAAGAAACCAACAGGACTCCACTGGCCATCACATACAGCCCCCAGCTAAAACCCCTCCAACGCATCATCAAGGATCTACAACCCATCCTGGACAATGATCCCACACTTTCACAGGCCTTGGGTGGCAGGCCAGTCCTTGCCCACAGACAGCCTGCCAACCTGAAACATATTCTCACCAGTAACTGCACACCGCACCATAGTAACTCTAGCTCAGGAACCAATCCATGCAACAAACCTCGATGCCAACTCTGCCCACATATCTACACCAGCAACACCATCACAGGACCTAACCAGATCAGCCACACCATCACCGGTTCATTCACCTGCACATCCACCAATGTAATATACGCCTTCATATGCCAGCAATGCCCCTCTGCTATGTACATCGGCCAAACTGGACAGTCTCTACGGAAAAGGATAAATGGACACAAATCAGACATTAGGAATGGCAATATACAAAAACCTGTAGGAGAACACTTCAACCTCCCTGGCCACACTATAGCAGACCTTAAGGTGGCCATCCTGCAGCAAAAAAACTTCAGGACCAGACTTCAAAGAGAAATTGCTGAGCTTCAGTTCATCTGCAAATTTGACACCATCAGCTCAGGATTGAACAAAGACTGTGAATGGTTTGCCAATTACAGAACCAGTTTCTCCTCTCTTGGTTTTCACACCTCAACTGCTAGAACAGGGCCTCATCCTCCCTGATTGAACTGACCTCGTTATCTCTAGTTTGCTTGCTAGCATATATATACCTGCCCCTGGAAATTTCCATTACATGCATCTGAGGAAGTGGGTATTCACCCACGAAAGCTCATGCTCCAAAACGTCTGTTAGTCTATAAGGTACCACAGGATTCTTTGCTGCTTCTTCAGGGAAACGATTACTTGCAACTAGAGTTCTTTGATGATGGGACCATCTGTATTTCATTTACACAGAGAGCTTTCTGGTCTAGGCACAGCACCAGGAAGAAATTCTTCTATTATAATCCATTGCCAGAGTCAGTTTCTGGTGTGGCTTGGACAAGTCTCTGCTTTACCTGCTGTAAAGTGGGTAAGCACTAACCTCATATGTGTATCTGGGGATGGATAAGACAATATCTGTAAGTAAGCTTAAGATAAAAAAACATTACTTACGAGTTAAGAACTACTGATACAAATACTTTTATCAAAAAGAACGAGGAGTACTTGTGGCACCTTAGAGACTAACGAATTTATTTGAGCATAAGCTTTCGTGGGCTAAAACTCACTTCATCGGATGCATGCAGTGGAAAATACAATAGGAAGATCTATATACACAGAGAACATGAAAAAATGGGTATTGCCATACTAACTATGATGAGAATGATCAATTAAGGGGGCTATTATCATCAGGAAAAAAAAATGTTTGTAGTGATAATCAGGATGGCCCATTTCCAACAGTTGACAAGAAGGTGTGAGTAACAGTAGGGGAAAAATTAGCATGGGGAAATAGTTTTTACTTCTCCATGCAAAAGAATAAATGGACAAATCAGACCTCAAGAATTGTAACATTCAAAAACCAGTTGGAGAACACTTCAACCTCCCTGGTCACTCAATTACAGACTTCAAAGTCGCAATACTCTACAAAAAAAACTTCAAAAACAGACTCCAAAGAGAAACTGCAGAATTGAAATTAATTTGCAAACTGGACACCACTAAATTAGGCTTGAATAAAGACTGGGAGTGGATAGGTCATTACACAAAGTAAAAACTATTTCCTCATGCTAATTATTTTTCCCCTACTGTTACTCGCACCTTCTTGTCAACTGTTGGAAATGGGCCATCCTGATTATCACTACAAGTTTTTTTCTCTCCTGCTGATAATAGCCCACCTTAATTGATCACTCTCATTATAGTTAGTATGGCAACACCCATTTTTTCATGTTCTCTGTGTATACGATCTTCCTACTATATTTTCCACTGCATGCATCCAATGAAGTGAGTTTTAGCCCATGACAGCTTATGCACAAATAAATTTGCTAAGTCTCCACGGTGCCACAAGTACTCCTCATATTTTTTGCTGATGCAGACTAACACGGCTACGGCTCTGAGATACTTTTATGTATCTCACATATAGTACCTTACAATTTCAGAAGTATTTTAAGCACACTCATGCAACTGACTCTCTTGTACGAAACTGGGGATTTTTTTTTTGTTTTTTTACACACATGCAAACAAGTGATAAAAACAAGTGATAAAGTCGGCCTTAATTAGATTTTTAAAAACTTGTAATGGTTAACTAAAGACATTTCAGTTCCTCTAAAAATGTTGGCAATGAATATTGGATTTTGTTTTTCAACTCTCCTAAAAGAGGAAGTATCCAATTGTTATGTTGTTTCAATGGAAGACTTCCCTGATATTAAAAAAATTCCTAGAAACAGACAATCCTTTAAAACAGTCTATACGCTATTTTGTGAAAGAGCACTCATGTGAAGATGGAAAGGTATTCCATAACTTTCTGATAAGACCAGCTTGTTCAGCAGTTCAATGGGGAAAAATGGACTACAATCTCAGACACCAATGTTTGCTCAACTAGAATGGAGTAATAAATTATGACAATAAGTCTCCTCTTAGATTTGTCGAAGTTTTGCACTGGAAGGAAGGCATATATAAACATAAGATGCCCTGGGGCATTTTCTGCTCCTTGGAGAAATAGAAGGAGAATAAGAGCATATCCCCTTCTCTGTCCTGTCACACAGGGAATTAAGGGGTAAAGTCACTGTATCTTGCTGGAAGTCTGCAGAATTTTTATCAACTCCTCGTTGAGTTTCTGCAGCTATCAAAATCAGAAGTAATGGCCTGAGCTAACACTTCAACCAAACTGGAAAAGTTAGTCTTCAAGAGTTTCAGTAATCCTATCCAAATGTCTCAAGTACAGAAGGAAAAAAGGGCCATCTGATGAATCCAGATTTTCCTTCCACAAAATATTCTCTCTTCCATGGCTCTTTCTGAGAGACCCTTAAGAATGCTTAAAAAAAGAAAAATGAAGGACTGAATAAGTTTTGATGTATGGATTGATGTTCACAGAATAACACTAACATAGTGGCAGATTCACCTGTTGCCCTACTCTGTATTAGCAGGTATTAGAAGAATCCAGCAGAGAGGAACAGGTTAATCATGTTCACAGGTGACTCACTAGGAAATGTGTGGCTTTTTATATGGGAAAGTTTAAGTAACTCTGTGGATGAGAGATCTAGGGTGTGGCTCACCTGCATCATGGGAAAACCATAGGAGCAGAAATATGTGGGAGAAAAAAAATGTAGGCTGGGGAAATGAGCGACTAGTAGGAGGAACACTAAGGGGGCACCAGCTAAAGGGGGGCATGTGACCCCTCCCCCCCAACTCGTCCCCACCCCCAGCCCAGGAGCTCCACACTCTGCTCCAGTCCCCCTGGCATGTATGGAGCCACTAATGCACTCTCCCCGGCAGCCTCTGGCCATGCTGCCTGCCTGGACTGTAGGCAGCATGGCCGCAGGCTTCCTGGGAGAGCGTAGCCACTGCGTGTTGCACCAGGCAGCGTGGCTGGAAGAGGAGAGGCTCTGGCCCCACTTCTTCTCTTAAGGTTCTGGCCTTGCCCCTTCATCTTCCCAGCTGCTGGCCTTGCCCTCCCCCGCCCTCCCCCAGCATTTTGGGGAGAGTCATGTGTCCCTTTGTGCCCCCTCACGAATCACATTGGCTGGAGTTGGTGTAGTTTTAATTCAGAATTTTCTTTTAGTTAAGAAGATGAAATCTGTGAATGACTAGAACAAGTCTTAAGGTTTGGTCAGCTGCATGGGGACTCCACCCGATTACATATCAGTATTTCAAGACATGGAACCTACAAGCATACCTGCAAGGGTAACAAATATACTTACACAACATGAAAGTGCTAGGTAGTGACATTTTTTAAAATTCAGAATTATTTTTCAGTATTGATAGTCAGAAATAACTTGTGCCATTCTTCTGAGAGAATTAAGATGGTCCTAAGACCCTGAAAGTCTTTTCTGCTAATAGTATTGGGACTGGTGCTTAAGAAATATGAATAAGTAGGTTAGGGTAATTGGGTGCAGCAATGACACTTGAAGCCATGATACAGAATACTCATTAGTTAAGCTCAAGGGTCTTTTCACAGCAGAGCAATGTGGACAAAAGTCCTTAAGAGATTAGCTCCAAAATGTCCCGAAGAATTATATTCTACTTGGTTTAATTTCTGAACTAATTAAATTAAAGGCAGTTTACTTTGACCCAACTTGCAACAGGCTGTGAAAGTAATATAGATAGCTAACAGGTTCAGCCTGGGACCCAACACACCCTGGCAGAATGTCTCAGGAGGTATTTCTCAAGCTCTCTGTAGGGGTAATAACTTTAGTTTCAAAATTTAAACTTCTGAACATAAGAACATAAGAATGGCCATACTGGGTCAGACCAAAGATCCATCCAACCCAGTATCCTATCTACCGACAGTGACCAATGCCAGGTGTCCCAGAGGGAGTGAACCTAACAGGTAACGATCAAGTGATCTCTCTCCTGGAGTCCTAACTCAACCATGCAGAAAACTTAAGTGAGGAAAACGTTACCTTTGCATTTTCTATACAGTCAGTCAATGGTCATGCTCATTGTTCTCTTTCTTCCCCAAATAATCAGTGTCACAACTGAATGTCTTTAAAAGTCTATAAAATCATGAACCATGAATGGTGTGGAGACAGTGAACAAGGAAGTGTTATTTAACCCTTTACATAACACAAGAAGTAGGGGACAACCAATTGCATTAATAGGCACTGGGTTTAAAACTAACATAAGGAAGTATTTCTTCACACAACACACAGTCAACCTGTGGAACTCGCTGCCATGGGATGTTGTGAAGGCCAAAAGTATAACTGGGTCCAAAAAAGAATTAGATAAATTCATGGAGAACAGATTAATCAGTGGCTAATAGCCAAGATGGTCACGGAGCAATCCCATGCTCTGGATGTCCCTAAACCTCTGACTGTCAGAAGTTGGGACTAGACGACCAGGGATGAATCACTAAAAATTGTCTTATTTGTTCATTCCCCCAAAGCATCTGGCACTGGCCTCTGTCAAGAGAGGATGCTGGGCTAGATGGACCATTGATCTGATCCAGTATGACTGACCTTATGTAATGGATAGAAAGGAAAAAAGAAGGGTGCCCTTATCTGACCAGAAGTAAAAGAACATGTAGTTGGAAGATATAGTTTCAATATACATCTAAAAGCCTGCTGCACCAGAAGGCTAGAAAGCTCTTAAGTTCTACATAACTTACAAGTCCACAGGATATAAAAGGTGGTGAAAAGTGAAAGAGGAGACTTATTTTTTGAGTACAATATGAATATTAGTGGAAAAATATTTACAGTAGAACCTCAGAGTTACGAACACCTTGGGAATGGAGGTTGTTTGTAACTCTGAAATGTTTGTAACTGAACAAAAGTTCAAAGGTATGGTTGTTCTTTCAAAAGTTTACAGCTGAACGTTAACTTAATACAGCTTTGAAACTTTACTATGCAGAAGAAAAAATGTTGCTTTCCCTTTATTTTATTTTTTTAGTATTTTATACATTTAACACTGTACTGTATTTGACTTTTTTTGGGTGGGGGGGGTGGAAGCGTTGTCTCTGTTGCTGCCTGATTGTGTACTTCCGGTTCCAAATGAGGTGTCTGGTTAACCAGTCAGTTTGTAACTCTGGTGTTCGTAACTCTGAGGTTCTACTGTAATACATTTTTTATCTTTTTCTACTGTGGCCTTCAACTGGTATACAATCAACAAATACATGTAAGTTTTTCTTTTTTAAACAATCTGGATTTTAATATACCTACCTCAAATACTGAAAGATCATTTCTTCTGTAGATTTCATTGGCTGGAGGATGGAACCAACCACACTTCTTTGAGTGTCTTAGCAAAATGTTTTTACTTTTCATATATTTAAGACAGAATTCACACAGGTAAAGCTTTGATAGTCTGTTGAAGTATAGAAATCATTAGAGTGCTGTTACAGTTCTAAACTCTGTGAGCAAAAATCACGTTCTCCCTCTCCACCCATCTTAAAAATATCTGAACAGACTTGAATTAAACTGTATTTCTGTGTATGCCAAACACGCACCACAGGGGGAAGATTAAAACAGGCATGCATTATTTGAAAGTAATGCACAGAGACTCTTGTACGTGATTTTCTCCTAAATGAGATGAGAGGCTTTATTACACAGTAGAGTTAATTCAGCTGAGTCAGAAGTGAAGAATGCTTCATCTTGGCTGATCCATGGCCTGGACTGTCATTAGCTGCCTCACCAAAACACAGAAGTTAGAAAAAGAAGAAGACCAACTAGATCATCTAGTTTCATAGAATCTTAGGACTGGAAGGGGCCTCGAGAGGTCATCTAGTCCATTCCCCTGCACTCATACTGCCAGAACAGCAAATCCCTGCAGTAAATTTTCTAGCACTAGGTTTATCCTCATTTTGAAACTACAGACACAGCAGGACACTGTTGCATAAACTAATTATATTATATCATCTTTGGAGCAGAGGCCTATTTACACGTGCTCTAAAAGCAACTCGCATGTCCTGGGACTGCATATAGGTGGTTATAATGATTTACTTCCTTCAAGTATTTGTAGGCACTTATGTCCACATCTCCATCATCACTTTGCCAACCTATAGACATTTATTTCTTAATCTTTCCTGGGAAATCAACCCTGAAGACCTTTAAGCATGTATATTTTTTCCCCTCTATATCCGCATCTTTTTGGTAATTTGGTGGCTAAAACTGCACCTATTCTAGGGAGAACTGCCTCCACCACCATAAAGAGGCATCATCAATTCTCATTCCGTAATGTAATGCCTTTTGCAAGTGCAGCCAAGAATCACAATGCCCATTTTAGATGCCATATCACACTGTTGGTTCATACTAATGTACTACCTGCTATCACCTCAGCCTACTTGTTGCTCCCTGTAGCTGGTTGCTCAGTCCCCAGTGTGGTAGAATTGAGGAAAGTTTACAAATAAGTGAAGTAGGCTGTTGCCACTGGAAAGTCCTCTAGTTAATAAAATGAAATTGGTCTAATCCAGTATATTCTGTTTACAATATACACCTCATTCTCAGTGGAAGAGGGAAATACTAGCTTGGGGGAAAAAAAAAGTAAAGGCAGGATTTACAGTATGTTTGCAATAAAGGGACAACTAGGAACTTATACAAAATTAATGAGACTGCAAAAGAAAGGCTGTAGAAGTAATAGTTTTGGGTGCTGCCTCAATGTGTTAGTTAAATTTAATCTCAGCTGAAATACCATGAAACAAAAGAACAGGATGAAGCCCCCATCCTCACCATGACATAAAAAGAAATAGTAATCTCGACCACCCTATTACCTTGCATATTCCTGTGGATAAGGTGAAGAGTACCAGGTCTGGATCTCATACTTCCCAAATTCTATCACTGAAGGGTACCGGCTATTTGTTTCACTGCTGTTTTTACATCCAATTTTCTGTCAGGTGTAATAAAAGCAAAAAGTTGCAGTTATAAGGAATTAGACGAGGCTCAATTCATATCTTCATTTTCATTTGGTTAAGATTAGAAAATCTTTAAGTATCAGAGGGGTAGCCGTGTTAGTCTGGATCTGTAAAAGCAGCAAAGAATCCTGTGGCACCTTACAGACTAACAGACGTTTTAGAGCATGAGCTTTCGTGGGTGAATACATGCATGCATCTGAAGAAGTGGGTATTCACCCACGAAAGCTCATGCTCCAAAACGTCTGTTAGTCTATAAGGTGCCACAGGATTCTTTGAAAATCTTTTAAGTTTCTCTGACATGATTAGTTGTTAGAAGTCTCTGGAAATCGTCAAATGTGAGGCTAGAACCCAGGCTGCAGAAATCCTGGCAGGACTGGAGTGCAGCAGTAAAAGCTGGCTGTAAGCTCCATTCCACTGGAGGGCCTGGCACTGGGTGATGCTGCCCACAAAATAGGCAGGGCTGGCAGAGGCTGGGCACAGCTAAACAGGTTTTCTGATTCACTAAATCTCACAGGCAGTTGGCAGAGCTTGTCTGGGGTCCTGGCTCAAATTCCAAGAGGTCCTTCTCTGCAGAACCAAATGAAGAAGGATGGTGACATTAGAAGCACCTTCTTTATCCCAGAAGTGGGCGTACCCCTCCTGCAAGCAGGTGCTGTGGGTACCGAGGGTTCAATTTGCAACCTCCAGTGCCAAAAGGGTTTTAAAATAAGTTAACTTTAGCTGAGATGACAGTAGTCCACTTGGTAGGACAATGACCCCTAGGGGGTCAGAGGAAGTTAAATGGGGACTGTGTGTGTGGTGGGGGGAGGTTACCTTAATCAAATAAATTCAACAGAATATACTCTGACCTGTGGGAGAGGGATGAGAATTTATTTATAAAGACAAGTAGCTAGCAGCAAACTAAGAGGTAAAATCCTCAATAGCCAATCTCAAATTAGGCTGAAACACTTAGGGCTGAGAAGGTGCCTAATTTACACTGTGTGTCTATACCAGACATAGTCTCAGTACTTTCACTTCCGGCCTGCAAGGGGAAGTTTATTACTGAGAGACAAGCTAGACTCTCTTTAAAAAGACTGCAGGAGCAAATTTCAGTATTTTCTTGCGTATCTCTTATAGGCCTTTATAGGCTAGTTCAACTGTGCTACATGAATTCTGAACACAAACCTCCTGAAGCTGTTAAGGTGATACTAAGTATATGTCTAATGTATTTTAAGTCTCCAATGCTCTCTCTCTATAAAACTAAAAATCCTGTGTCCCCTTCAGTGCTAGTTTAAACAAAAAACTTTTTAAAAAATTAGGAGACCAGTGCTACGCTAAATGGGGGCTTCCACAGGAGACCACAAGTCTAGATTCAGACACAACACTGTAAAAAATTGTAGTAGTGGGTGTTAGGTGCACCCTCCATCCCTTACTCTCAGAGATGCAGTTTTTGCCTGTCTCCTTGAGCTCCCCCTGTGAATAGCACCTTCCACAATGAGGTTCAAAGAAAAAATCTTGTCCTTTCACACTGGCACATTAAAGTAAAAGCTCTTTTTGCTAGAGGGAAATCCAGTCTGTATGTTGGGAGCTCTCTCAGCCGAGTGTACAAGGAGCAAGGGAAGATATACAGCCTCAGCAGGGTATGTATTTATAACACATACTAAAAAAAAGAGAGCATATAAGCACCAGCTGGTGCAATAGTTTTAGGCAGATCCAGCTCAAACATTTCAATGACCATAATAATCTTATAAGACTATTAAAATAACTGGGCAACATAAAGCAGTGAAGTTATATACTGATCATAAAATCCAGTTTTGCGTTTTTTATAGAAGACTGACAGGACACTGAGATTATCTGGTGGCTTTTCCACAGTGTCTGCTTTCTGCATGGGGGGCTGGGGGTATAAATGCACAGTTCCTAGCTACCAACACCTACATTTTCAAAGGGCTGATCAGGATTTTAGCCTTTGATTTCTTGTCTAGAGAACAGGAGCCAGATATCTAAAATCCACTAGTGTCACTCATCTGGTTCACTCCACCAGGATGACAGGGCTCCAGTCTAAGGGAATACTATTGTATACAGAACATCTCCACTAGACATTCATCAAGTATGGAACACTAGGTCAAAGGAGCATATCAAAAATACCATGAGGCTGAATGAACATCGGAAAAATAATTCAATGTTAATTTATTAAGGTAATTGAATTGACCACAACATGCTTCATTACTGAAATGATTTTCAGTCTTACCTCCAGAGAAAGTTCCCGAGCCTGCTTAAAAACTTCCACATCCTCCTCTGTAACAATTTCCTTGCTCCCCACCAGAATTACATCTGTATTTTCTTGTTTGATGCTTATTTTGATTTCTGTATCTGTTATTTAAAACCAGCAGAAGGTTTATTCACAGACATGAAGACCACATGCCTTACAGTTCCTGTGTGGTACTCCTAAATAGCACTGCAGGCAGTGACAGCTCTTAGAAACTCCCATTCTAGTTTAGATTTGGAATCCTTTATAACTATGCCCCACCTCCCTCTCTAGTTTTTAAAATTGTACCTGCAGGAGCAAATTTCAGTATTTTCTTGCGTATCTCTTATAGGCCTTTATAGGCTAGTTCAACTGTGCAACATGAATTCTGAACACAAACCTCCTGAAGCTGTTAAAGTGATACTAAGTATATGTCTAATGTATTTTAAGTCTCCAATGCTCTCTCTCTATAAAACTAAAAATCCTGTGTCCCCTTCAGTGCTAGTTTAAACAAAAAACTTTTTAAAAAATTAGGAGACCAGTGCTACGCTAAATGTACATTCAGACATTATAAATATATTTCCTCTTACTTTAATAAAAATAATCAGAAAAAGGACATTTTACAGCAGTACAGATCAAGTGTCGTGGAGACTGCAGCAGGATGGAATTGGTCATGAAAAAGCAATGGAGCAGAGGGAAATGAAGAATTGAAATGTCCATCATTATAAGCACTGACAGCACACAATTATAATGACAGCACTACTGCCAGAGAAAGGGCAGGGGAAAGAACAAGGAAGTAGCATGAAAGTGGCTACTCATGCGGTACTACAAAGCCATACGCAACGTTATGAAGGCATTTGGGGCTCCTAGTGCCACTACAGATGCAAAAATAATAATAAAACGGTGGTATAGTATTAGTCAGAAAACACATTTTGGAGGTTTAGTCAGCATTAGGTAAAAGGTCAAAGTTTCATTGCTTTGGTATGAGAGTGAAGTAAGAATAAGAGAAATAGCTAAGACCTATGTGATAAAATAAGAATTTTGGTTTTGGACGGGACGCAGGTTTGGTTGGAGCTTTGACCTTTGCTTACCATCATCCTGATCAGGTTTAATCCTTCCGTCTGCCAAGCTCCCCTTCCCTGGTGAGGGGGTCCCCATCTGAGGGGTCACTTTATACTTTAATCTGCCTAGAATCCTGTGCTTTTTAAGGAAAGTTGTTCGCTTGAAGTGAGCAATTGCTTTAAAAGCATGTCCTCTAGACACACCCCATCCAGAGGTGGAGGAATGAGAAATAAACCTACTTCTAATCTCTTTCTTTCCATAGAAATGGGTATTAGATTTTGATGTGGAAGATAACTCTGGTTTACGACGCATACGTTTAGGTGGTGCATAACTCGGGTGTCCCTTTTTTCGAGACTGTCCCTGGGTGGTATAAATATGAGAAAGTCCATCAAAGAGTCCCTTTAGCTGACTGTTATTGGGAAGGCTGCTAAAGGAGGGTGCACTTGACTGACTGGAAGAACTTTGGGGAGAGTTAGAAGAGGTGGAAGTGCAGGATTTTTGTGAACTGGGGCTCTGACCAGAGATGGGAGTTTGGGGTGGAAGTGAAGAAGGTGGAGGTTTTAGCTTTTGTGTGGTACCTGTAGCCAACACATGAGAAGTGCA